>NW_006408528.1:33055852-33095518 GCF_000296735.1 Chrysochloris asiatica
ATGTTCTGATTATTGGGTGATATTTACAGATATTTCTCCTCATTTTGAGTTGTGCCCTATTAGCAAATGAAGGTCCCAAAGGCTTTGCTCCATTCCCGTCATCATGGTTAACTCTACTTTGAAGAGGCAGCTCTTCCCAGCCCTGTTTTGATTGCCTTCCAACCCTATGGGCTCATCTTCCAACATGATATCTGACAGTACTCTGGTGCTATTCATCACATTTCAGTATTCAATATTCTGGTGTGATCTGATAGTGTTCCACTGCTTTTCATAAGGTTTTCAGTGGCTAAACATTCAGAAGAAGTAGGCCACCTCTCCTTCTTCCTAGTTTGCCTTCGTCTGGAAACTCAGCTGAAGCCTATCTATCATGGATAACCCTGCTGGTATTTAAAATCCTGATGGCATAGCTTCCAGAATCACATCAATATGTAAGCCATTACAGTACAAGAGACTAACAGACGAGTGATGGTTCACAGATATAGGAGTTAGGGTTCCAGTACATATTTTGGGGACTCAGTTCAATTTATAGGATAGCTCAACTCCAGTGAAGTTCATCAGGAAGTAGTAGAAGATAATGTTGGGTAAACAAGATAGGGCAAGAACCTATATGTCCGTTAATGCCCAGCAGGAGTGCTCTGATGGGAAATGATGGACACATGGGAATCATAAGGGACTTCTATGGTGAATATGTGCTAAGAAAATGACTGTGGCTTAACACGGAATTGGACTCCAGAAAAGAGAAAAAGTAGCTAAGAAGTCTATTTTTATTTTTAAATGAATATTCAAAGAGTTTTACTTTTACAGCCCTTTATATACCAACAGTACTAGAAAAGAACAGGAACACCAAAATTGTACAGAGAGGTGGAAACCTTAAATAGATTTATTCCCTAAACCTTTCCAAAGAACTTTTAAATCTTCTCTTTTTAGTAATGCTGTCCCACAAAATGTCTATAATCAAACCAAAGTCTGGCTTGGAAACCCATGCATTTAATCATGTCTTTCCAGGCCCTGTAATTATTGGCACTTGCATCTTTTTATGTACTGAAGACTCAGTTCTGTGGTCCCATAGCCTTGTTGTGTAAATAGCCAGTGAAATCTGTACTCTGATAAAAGTATCATTTTGCCTTTGCATTACTTAACAGTTTTGTTTTCCTCAAAAAGCTATTGTATATTTGTAAACATACGCACAGAAAAATCCACACAAACACATGCATGCATGTGCACACATGTACACCTTTTCTTATTGCTTAACCTGGCAGGAATAGTTAGTAACTTCCACGGTTTATAATGGTAGATATGCAAAGGCAGTCTGTGATAAATCACACAGTAGATGAAGATAGGAAGTGTAATGCCATGGTGGGAGACATTCAGGTAGGCCAATCCAATTACTCAAATTAGACTTTGGCAGGAATCTCTGAGTTGACTGAAAATGATCATATTCTTCTCCAATGGCATCAATTCTCTAAAGAGCATTAATTGGGACTTAGTTTAAGTAAGGACATTGACACTTTGTATTTTGTCTGAAATCTATCTAATTTGTCTATCATACCATATCTCCTTTATGATTTGGTTCTTAAGTATCACCCCTTTTAAAATACACTTGTGCACTTTCTTCATCTGTCCTCTGACATACAGTTACACTGTCAGCATGCCTGAGAGACTCAGGTACAACTTGTACAACAAGGGGCACGTTCACATCAAATCTATGTTCTAGATGGGTGGGTGCTACTCAGAGTGTCACCCATTGACCAATGAGGTACAAGCACTGTTTTCATTAAGCATCATCAAATAAGTTCCGACTCATATTGACCCTGCCTAGGGATTCTTAGTGTGGCACTGTGGGATCATACACTGGACCACAAACTTGGTTTGAATAGCAAGGCCGGTGGCTCACATTCACCAGCTGCTCCTCGGAAACCCTATATAGGGTCACTATTGTCAGGTCCAACTCGACAGCACTTAACAACAATGGTTTCTGAGGAGCTACTGGTAGGTTTGAACTGCTGGCCATGTGGTTAGCCTTCCAGTGCATATCCTACAGCATCACAACAGAAGCAAATCAGGATTCTTTATTCCTACTAAATGAATTCTTTGAATGTCTAGATTTTCCTGATTCCTTGTATATTTGTCACTCTGGTATCTCAATGTTTCCACTGTAGAACTTCTGTATACTTTGTTTTTAACTACATTTCTGTAGTGTAAGGAATTATTTTAAAGTACAGACAAGATGATTTCTAGCTACAACACACTACACATAATACACTTCAGAACCACTTATTTTAACTCAGTCTGAAGTCTAGGTTATTCTGTCTTTTGACATTTCCAATAAACTTCAAAGAATAGGAATTCCAGAACATTTTATTGTGTTGATGAAGAGGCAGTCCTTTGAACAGAACAAGGGGATACTGAAGGTCTAAATTCAGAAAAAGTGTGCATCAGGATTGTATCCTTTCACCATATATATTTAATACGTATGCTGAGCAAAGCAAACAATCTGAGAAACTAGTTTATATTAAAAAGAATGTGGCATCAGGACTGGAAGAAGACATTACAACCTGCGATATGCAGATGACACAATCTTACCTGCTAGAAGTAAAGAGGATTTCAAGTAATTACTGAGGAAGACAAAGACCACAGCCTTGAGTATGGATTGCTCTTCAATGTAAAGAAAACGAAAATCCTAGTAACTGACCCACTAAGTAACATCATGATGAACAGAGGAAAGGTCAAGTTGCCAAAAACTTCATCTTACTTGAATCAACAGCAGTCAAGAAATTAAACGATGCAAAACTCTTGCAAAAGACCTCTTTAAAGTATTCAAGAGCAAAAATGTCATTTTAAGGATTAAGGTGTACCTAAATCCTAGTGTACAGAGTCCTGGTGTGGCTCTGTTGGTTAATGTGCCAGACTGCAAAGCCGTTTGAACTGCAAGGTTGGTGGTTCAAGCTCACCAACTGCTCCTCGGAAACCCTATACAGGGTTGCTAAGGGTTGGAATTGACTCGACGGCACACAAAAACAACAAATCCTGGTGTGGCACTGTGGGTTAATGCATCAGACTGCAAAGCCATTAGAACTGCAAGGTCGGCGGTTCAAGCTCACCAGCTGCTCCTCAGAAACTCTATACAGGGTCGCTATGGGACAGAATTGACTCGATGGCACTTAACAACACAACAATTTCAAACCATGGCATTTTCACTTGCCTCATATGAATGTGAAAGTTGGCCAATGGATGAAAAAGATTGTAGAAACATCTATGTGTTTGATTTAGGGTATTGGTGAAGAATATTGAAAGTACCATGGATGGCCAGAAAAATAAACAAATCTGTTTTGGAAAAAGTATGGCTGGATTGCTCCTTTAAAGGGGAAATGGCTAGCAAGACTGTATATCTTATACTTTGGACAGGTTGTCAAGAAGGACCAGTCCTAGGAGAAGGACATCATGTGGGATGAAGTAGAGGATCAACGAAAAAGAGGAACACCTCAGTGAGATGGACTGACACTGGGGCAGCAATCATGGGCATCGCAGGACCAGGCAGTGTTTTATTCTGTTGTACATGGGGTCCCTATGAATTATATCTAATATGTTGTAGCTAGAAATCATCTTTGGCTGCTCTGCATGGGTATCAGGTTTAGGGTGTAAAAGCCTTTAGAAACCAAGATCTGCCATTGGACATTTAAATGACTAAGAGAAACTTTTTCATTTACTTAGAAATATTTCAGTCACAGAGGAAATATTTTAGTCACAGAGGGAAGTGGAGTCTGGAGAGAGAAAGCTGTTGCTCAGTATGAATTGAAATGGTCTGGAAAAACTTCTGTCTAGTCTTCAACAAATGGAGTTGATCTTAAAGTTGTTCTACCCCCACCAACCTTCAGGCTATTTTGCTTTTGTAGTTTTGCCCTGAAATAGCTCCACTTTAAACCCTTGTGGTACTGAGAGATGAACACTTGGAGCTAGAGACATAATACATGCTCAAACAACAGTTTTTAATGACTGTGATTGTTACACTAAGTATAATGCTAAGACCTTTATGTATGGAAAGACCTTCAGAAGAGAATGGCTTAGGTTGATTCTACTCATGGTAAACAAATACAGGCATAGTGTTCCTGGTGATGTGAGTAAATGAAAACTTAGAATTCTCAGAAAAAGAGGTGGTAAGAACTCAAACTGTAAAGCTGTTGTGCCTAACTAGTCTCTGGGAGAGTTGTCAACATTACAGTCTGACTGTAGCAGTGAAATACTCCCAAAAAGGGACTCCAGGGGAGCAGTGCTCAGAAGAGCAGATCAACAGGTGATGTGCTCCCAGAATACCTGCTAGGTCTGGGTCAATTTGATCCAGTTCTGAGGAAGCTGACTGTGATCAGAGAAAGGGACAGGGGAGGAGCCAGACCTAGAGGGGAGGCCACCCTGCTACCATACCAGACCAGGGTCCAGAGGGCATGCACTGGGATGACTTTGGACTAAGTGAGGGGTAGAGAGGTCATCATAAGGCTTTTTTTCCTCTTTGCAAATCGAGATTCTGGAAATAAGGCATAGTAGGAAACTGTTTCTAGTATTTATT
The DNA here is from genome assembly GCF_000296735.1 of Chrysochloris asiatica. NCBI lineage: Eukaryota > Metazoa > Chordata > Mammalia > Afrosoricida > Chrysochloridae > Chrysochloris > Chrysochloris asiatica. The sequence goes on from NW_006408528.1 coordinate 33,060,414, forward strand.
GTATAATTCCTTCCATGAAAACATGATTAATGAAATAAATAAAGCCAAAAAAGAGCATTTGTGACTCACTCAGTATAATGTAAGTGATAATGAGCAGTAATGAATGGGGATCTTTCTTTCTAGCCCACATAATAGCTCAACTCTGAAGTCATCTAGCATTAAAATCTTTCATTTTAAGGATTCTAAAAACCAAGAATTTTTTACCCTGCATAAACTCTTAACACTGTTCATTGCTCCTATACCCCACCCTTAGAAGAGAAAGATCAATCCAAATCTACAAAAGTGCCAATTGGACAAACTATTCTATTCCACAATAACTCTGTGTGTGCAGTAGTAATTGAGAATGAAGAAGTGTTACTGTAATACTTGCCTTTGACTCAGACAGTCTAGGGCTTTACATGATATTAATCCAAGGCGTGAGATGAGTGTACTATAGAGCAATTGCTTCTGCAAGCCCATTGTACCCGAGTCTTTGTAAGCTTAAAAAATATGAGAGCAATTTTGTTTTAAAATAGTGTCCTAAGTGCCTGGAAAAAGCAGTAGCTTTGATAAGAATAGACTTAATAATAATAATGAATATAATAGTGATATTTTATACTCATCTACTTCCTTTCCACTATGAATTTAAAAATGCACAAGTTCTGTTCCAAGTTCTTACTGGGTTTTAGACCATAAAATTCTCTGTTTATGATATAAAAAAAAAAAGAAAAAGAAATTTAAAATACCAGCAGTATATCATAAAGAGACTGTGGCTTCACCATTAAAAATTAGACATTTTACCAAAGTCATTTAGAGTTCATCTTTGATTCTTTAACACATTTATGCACCTTTAATAATTCAATTGTTTAGTATTTCTTTAAATAGTTTTATATGTTCTTTAAATCTTTTGTTAATTATTTCTTTAAAGTCTGAGAAGTTTTGCAGTATTTACCCTTTTCCTCTAAATTGAATTGAAGTCACCACCATGTATGACTCCCCTCTTTACAGGTACTTTTAGAATAAAGATTGTATTCAAAGATGACTCTCTTAGAAATATGTCTCTGGGCTGCTGCACTGATGGTGGTTGCCCACACTTCAGAGTCATTGGTTTCTTCTTGAGAATCCTCTGTTCTTATCTGTTCTTATGAGCAAGCTTCAGAATGTGCAACTCAAAAAGATGAAACCACCTCTATATGGTACCGCGGGAGAAAGATGAGGCGTTCTGCTCCCGTAAAGATTTACAGCCTCGGAAACCCTGTGCAGGGTCGCTATGAGTCCGAACCGACTCCACGGCACTTAACAACAACAACAACAAAACATGGTATGAAAGGAGCTCTGGTAGCGTAGTGGTTACGAATCAAGCTGCGAACCGCAAGGTCAGCAGTTTGAAACTACCAACTGTTCCGCGGGAGAAAGATGAGGCCTTCTGCTCCCATAAAGATTCACCGCCTCAGAAATCCTGTACAGGGTCACTATGAGTCGGAACCGACTCCTGGGCACATAACAACAGCAATATGGTATGAAGGAGTCCTGATGTGGCGCTGTGGATTAATGCGCCAGACTGAAAAACCGTTTGAACTGCAAGGTCAGCAGATCAAGCTCACCAGCTGCTCCTTGGAAACCCTATACAGGGTTGCTGTGGTTCGGAATCGACTCGACAGCACTTCACAACAACAACAACAATATGGTATGAATGGTACATGAAACTTACAGGACTTTGTCAAGTACTTGACATAGAAACAGCTTATAGTTGTATGTAGTACATCTCACTATAAGAGGATAGGTCACTGTGCTCTTTTTTGGTTCAAAGCAGGTCAATAAGATTTGCAAAATGGCTCCAGGAGAGAGAAAACTGAGGAATGTGGAAAGACACAATTACGGTGTGGACCTCTGATTGTGTGTGACCAAAAGAAGGGTGCCTATTACCTAGTGTGGTGGGCAGGGTGGCCAGTCTCCCTTTTTCTGTCCAAATGAATTCACAAATGTTGGACTGCTGGTGTGGTGTTGTAGATCAGCGCTAGACTACGAACCACAAGGATGGCAGTTAAACCCCATAAGCTGCTCCTCAGAAACCCTATACGAGTTGGAATCAGTTCAATGGCAGACAACAACATTTTATTAATAACGGAGGGATATATTCTGTTAGAAACAATGAAGAATGAGATTCTGATGCAAGTTTTCCCCCAAGGACTTAGTGTGGCTTAATCACAGGACTAGCAGCACCATTGTTGTTGAGTTGATTTGGATTCATCATGACTGTTTAGGACTGAGGGGAACTGCTGTAATCTGTATGGAAGTTGCCAAGGCTATAAATCTGTATGGAGGTAGACCTTCACATCTTTCTTCTACAGAGAAGCTGGTAGGTTCAAACCACTGATCTTTTGTTAGCAGCTGAACACTTAACCACTGTGCCACCATGGCTCCTTTCTCTCAGCACAGGTAGAAAACAAAATGCCAAATCTCTGCTCTGCATGGCAAAACAACTATCAGTGCATGTCAGATGCAACTAATTACAAAAAGCATCCACAAAAACTGCTTCCTACATCTGTGATGCAGAACTGTTTCTCCATCTCTCAGTTCCCCCAAAAAAGAGAGATGTATGACCTAAAAATGATGTAAAGGAGCCCTGGTGGCAAGATCAACAGTTTAAATCCACCAGCTGCTCCATGAGAGGAAAAAGAGATTCTGCTCCCATAAGGATTTACAGACTCGGAAACCTACCTAGGTGTGGTGTAGTGAATTATGTAATGTCTCTTCTAGCCATCCAGTTCGTAACTCCTACCAAACAATATTTTTGCCCTGCAAAATGTCTGGGCAAGAGAAGGTTAGGGAAGATCCTGACAGGATGGCATGATTCAGCTGTGGATACTAACAGACTTCATGGTAATTGTGAAAGCTTGAAACTCTGTTTTGTTGTTACTCCATGCTGTTGAGTTGGTTCTGACTCATAGCAACCCTGTATAGGGTTTCCAAGGAGCAGTTGCTCAGTTTGAACTGCCTACCTTGTAGTCTAGTGCCTTATCCTATAGCACCATCCCAGGACTCCTGTAGGGTTCAGTAGATGGGGGAAAAGAATGGGTAGGGCAGTGAAACAGACCTTAATACAATATCATGTTTAATAAAAAATAGCCTTGATTTCAGCAGACATAATGGAAACTTTATTTGAACTCATTTCTAAGAAATATTCTTAATCTCTTGAACTCTTTTTTGTATTAGGAGAGAAGGGACTGATTCCTTTTTCAGCCTTCTCTCTACTGTTATTTGAAGGGTCACAACAAACCAGAAATTATCACTGGGATGGGGGTGGGGGTGGAGGTGAAAGAACCATGGACAGACCACCGGCCACTCAGCAAGGGCCCACCTCCTGAGAATATCAGATAGGAGCTCAGGGTTACACTGCACCTTTGGAAGGGGCTTTTCAGACACGGTTTGACTTCTATTGGAAAAGGAACGTGTCATTCTCCAGAACGTGAATTTTTTAACAGATTATTAACTAAAGCTGTATGTGTGTTATTGATACCTGAATGTGTGTATCTGTGTGTGTACGTGACTCTGATTCTTCAGACTCCTGGGTCAAGTATGTGACAGCACTTCCTTTTCTTTTTTTTTTTTTTAAGTTCTTAAGAACGGAAAGCATTTTTAAAAAGATGAAAGAACAAATGGTTTAGGGAACAGAGTGAGAAAACACACATGTTTTTCTAATCTTCCTAAAGGAAAAATGATGTAATGAAAAAAGAAAAGGCAGACCTACAATGTACAAGTTCAAAAGATGAAAACCCAGGTGTGGCACCTGCATGTATAGAAACTGCTTCCTTTGGGCAGTGCTTAGGGTCTTGCTATGATCCACAGAAACACAGACAGCTACTGTTCCATGACCATGTCTCATGAACTGGACATTTTGTCCTCTAATTATTTTCTGAGTGTTTCTTCCACCTAGAGTAAGCTTTATGGGTTTGGTTTAGTTTAGTTTTTGCTTTTTAGCACAAGTGTAGTTCTGTCAATACTAATTACTTGGATTTCCTATGGATTGAGGAATATTCATATTTTGGGTATCAGTTTTTGCTTCATATAAAAAATTCTTTTTTCATTCATTAGCTTATTTAATGGTCCTACAATAAACAGGACGTATGTATTAGGAAGCATCAGCTGACAACTCTTCAGCTCCACATCAAAATAACAAATACAGATTTGTATTGAGTATATCAAACACGGTGGTTAAAAGTGTTCAATTGAAAATTAAATAAAACCCAAATTTAAAATCCTAACTCTGCCCTTCAGTAACTATGTGGTTGGAGTTAACTTTTCATCTCTAAATATTTATCTGTACAATGGCGTGATAAGAGGACCTACCCCCCAGAGTTGTGTTGAAGATTAAATGACAAAATGTGAAGTGCTCAGCACAGTGTGTTGCAGAGGTTGTTGTTGTTTTGTGGTTAACTGCCATCGAGTCGATTCTGACCCATAGCGACCCTGGATAGGGATTCCAAGGAGCAGCTGGTGAGCTTGAATCGCCGATCTTGCAGTTCAGATGGCTTTGCAGTCCACTGCATTAACCCACAGCGCCACACCAGGACTCTGAAATGTTGTTTGTGCTTCCCAGTGTTTTCCCCTTTTGAGTTATTTCACGCTATAGAGCTAATGATGCTGGAAAACATACAGCAAGCTAGGAAATGTGTTTCGATAGTTCATATTGTTGTTCGTTGCTGTCATTCTGACTGTTAACAACCCTGTATAGGATTTACAAGGAGTGGCTGGTGGGTTTGAACTGTCATTTAGCATTCAGTGTTTATCCTACAGCTCCATGCCAGGATTCCCATAGATGATATAGATAATCTAGGAAAGCTGCTGAGAAGATACAAAGACATCAGTGATTGTCAGCCCATAATACACATGGTATATCATGTACGTGACCGAAACCTTTTAGGGCTGGCACATACGTCAGGCAAACGCATTTGTGTAAGAGGACACATGTTCATCATGTGACTATGCAGCATAAACTTCCTTCCTTTTCTGACTATTCAAGTCTTTTATAACAGCTCTGTCTTTCATACTTGATTTTCTCATTAAATTTATACCCAACTGTCATTTATAAACATATCTGTTTTCTATCTCTTCTGAAAGATGTAATAAGAAAGGCATAAGCAACTTGGATTTTCCCAAAATCTTTACTATCATTACATTTTCCATTGCTTTAAATACCCTTTTGTACTTCTTCAGGACCAAGTTATTATTTCACCTTTTAATCATGATTTTGGCTACTCTCTGCTTCCCACAGCATCATGCTAAATAACTGTCTGTTCACTTGAAATCATGAGTTTAATTCCCTAAATACATCGGAGAGCTCACAACCCAACTTAATTGGATATGATAAACCTTTTGATGGGTTATGAAAGATGAGGCAGCGGTGTCTGCAACTTAATGGTGTTTCATGAGTAAATCAGGAGATTAGATGATGAGGGTAAAGCTAAGGATAAGGTGCCCTGGTAGTGTAGTGGGTTTTGAATTGCAAAAGTCAGCAGTTCAAGTCTACCAGTAACACCATGGAATAACGATGACATTTCCTGCTCCTGTAAAGATTTTCCAGCCTTAGAAACCCTCTACAGTGTCGCTATGAGTTGGAATTGACTCTACAACACAGTACCACCACTACAAGTAATGGTGTAGGAGCAGTCTGCCTGATGGAAAATCATGTGAGAGAGCAGAAGAATGGATTAGCAAAGAGTACACCATTCAATATGATTTAGCTATCGATGGGACAGAACTTTAGGAGTTACTGCAGCCACGAATAAGAACTGAGGAAGGCTTGTGAAATAATTCAGGAGATGAGCAAAATCAGAGGCAACAAAGGGTCTTTCATGGAAGCGCGTCACAGCAACCCAAGGAAGAAATGTGCATGAACAGCACAGGTGTGGTTGCACCAGAGTTGGGGAAAGGAACAAGTACAAGAGATAGATAGAAACTTGGCAGCAGCCCTTATCTGTTGAGCTCATGGAGTAAACCTTCAGCATGACCCAGAGCAGTGCCGGGCATGCTCAGAAACCCAGACTTCCTTCTTGGAGGACTAGGTGATTATTGGTGTCATTTACAGATTTAGGAACTATTGAAAGCTCAGTGGAATGGCAATAAGGGCATCAAGCAGGAATGTAGTTTCAGTTCTACCATACTTTGTTCTGTTACCTTATTGTACATCATTAAATTTCTCAGTGTCCATCTCTATAAAACAAAAGCTTAGAATATTTGTTTTAGTCCATTTAGTTCTAAAATTCCACAACTCTCTTATAGTATCTCTCTTATCTATAGTCAAATTACATGAAGCTAGTTTATGTAGAAATATGAGCTGACTTTATCTTGTTCTAAAGAAGGCATTGTTGTTGAATTCCACCAAGTTGGTTCTGATTTATAGCAACCCTATATAGGGTTTCTGAGGATTGGCTGGTGGTTTTGAACTGTTTGACCATGTAGTCAGCCAATCCAGTGCTTATCCTACATTGCACACCAGGACTAGCCATACTAAAAATAAATTTTTTAAAAATAAAATTTCATACTACTAAATCTTTTGCCAGGGTAAATATTCCAGTTTTTATTTCTTCAACAAGCATTCACTAAATGCTTTCCATCTCTCTGTCATTCTGGTAGTCACTGGGTATACAAAGTCAAATAGAACAAATAAGTAGTAGAATAATTTTGAACTATTGCAAGACAGGCAGAATGGGGAGGAATTCCAGGTAGAAATGAGCACCAGAGAAAAATTGACACTTTTGAATTGTGGTGTTGACAAAGACTATTGAATGTACCATAGGCTGCCAGAAGAACAAACAAGTCTGTTTAGGAAAAAGTATGATTTATTGCTCTTTGACAACAACAATGACAAGACTTCATCACTCATACTTTGGACATGTTGTCAGGAAGGAAAAGTTCCTGGAGAAGGACATCATGCATGGTAAAGTGGGGGGTCAGCAAAAAAGAAGAAGATCTTCAACAAGATGGAATGACACAGTGTGTCAGCAACAGTGATCGCCAACGTAATAATTATGAGGATGCCACAGGACCTGGCAGTGTTACATGCTATTGTACATAAGGTCACTAGGAGTCAGAAGGTACCTAACAGCAACATGAGCATCGGAACACAAGCAGCTCTGGTGTTCTGAGACCTGAATAGAAAGAGAGACAGGTAGACAGAAGAATGTGTGGTGAGATTATATAAGCAGTGAGGCTGGGAATAAATAAAAGCAGGATCAGATCATCATGCAGCTTGTATGCAAAGGAGTTTAGACTCCATTCTGCAGCAAATGGAGCTCCAGTGTAGAAAAAAATGAAAGTGGCACTTTAAAATGTATCCCTTTCAGAGAGTTCTCTAATGGCAATGGAAAGAATGGCTTTGAGGAGGCAAGAATAGAGGAAAGGAATGAGTGGTTCTCAATAGGGTATGCCAGAAATTGTGATCATCTGCAGTTCTAAATCAAATAACAAGAGTAAAGATGAAGAATTCAGGACAAGAGATACCAAGAATCTACCATACTAATGGAATGTGAGTAGGGATGGAGAGGATGAGTTTGGGATGAGCCCCAAGTTTCCCACTTGAAGGACTGGATGGTTACTGGTGCCACTTACAGATTTGGTACTATTGGTAGAACAGACTTTCTGTCTGTGCATTATTGGTCATGATGAGTTTGTGGGCTCCTAGAAGTCCTGGTGTAGTGCTGTGGGCTAATACAGCAGACTGCTAAGTCATTGAACTGCAAGGTCAGTGGTCCAAGCGCACCAACCGCTCCTAGGAAACCATATACAGGGTCGCTATGGGTCAGATCAACTCAATGGCACTTAACAACAACAACAACATAGATCTGTGAGTACAAATGCAACTATATACTTGGACTAGACCTCATTAGAAAGTCGGGGTCTAGAGAAGCAGATTTAGATGTCATTAGCAGTAAAAGCAGCCTAGGGAGAAAATGAGTTCATTCTGATGGAGCGGGAAGAGAAAAGGAGGTGAAGAGAGACTAAGGAACCAAGAGTAGCAGATTCAGAAAAATAAATTATTGACTTTGTCTTAGTAAATGGGCTGTATAGAGAGACAGTGCTGGGTCTGCAGTAGTCATTCCATACATATTTGTTTAATGAACAAATGAGTGAATGAATGATAGCGGTTTAGGAATGTAAGTAGTAGAGGTCAGGATTAGCAAGAAAAATACTGCAAATTATTCTCATGCAGATGGAAACTAATGCCATGACAGCAAAGGATATCCCAAGGGTTTAAGTATAAAATGAGAAATATAAGGACTCTGGTGCAAACCCTGCTCTCATTAAAAAGGTAGACTCCACACATTCCCCATGCTCCCCTGGAAAACATTAGTCATCCTTAGTCAGAGCAGCCCAGTCAGCAGTAGCAGCAGTTAGAGACACAGTTTGACCTTCATCCATAACAGTAGGAAGATAATGTTCCAATTCCCCTTCATGTGGGAGTTGGATGAGGACAGAAAAGGTATGAAATGTCAGCTGTGATGAAGTACCAGATTCACCACAAGCCAGGGGCCAACTGTGGAATGTGGGGCTATGATCCTCTGGTTCTTAATGTAAACATGGTTCTTGGCATGTTAATTCCACTAGGAGAAAATCTAGATGCAACCTCTCAAGTCCCCACTGAAGCTATGTGCAGACACCAGGGTGAGAACATGCCTCCTAGCACTGATGCAAGCTCAGAAAGCAAGCCAGATCCATAGAGTGACTAGGTATCCAGGTAGTAACAAAGTTGTCATTGAGTCCATTTCTGCTCATGACAACCCATGGGGGTCAGAAGAGAACTGTATTTCATTTGGGCTTTCAGTGACTGTGATCTGTCTAGAAGCAGATCTCCAAGCCTCTCTACCAAGGTTCTTGAACCACCAACCTTTAAGTTAGTAGCCAAGTGCTTAGCTGTTTGCCTCACCCAGTAATTCTTTTAGGTGATGGAAGCATGCTTTCTTTGCCTGGACAAGTAAGTGACAGAGGTGGTGTGTGCTTTTTCAAACCCTATTTATCTTTTAGTGGTATTGTTAAGTGTCATCGAGAGTCAGTTCCAACCCATAGCGACCCTGTATAGGGTTTCCAAAGAGCTGCTGATGAGCTTGAACCGCTGACATTGAAGTTCAGACTGACCTTGTCTAGCTCATTATCTCACCGCGCCACACCAGGATGTAGAGCTGGAAACCTGAAAACCTCAACTTGTTTGTAGGGTTTAATTTTTAAGTGACTTGAAGATAGTTGGAAATTACTCAAAAAAATAAATGAAAAGTATTTGTTGGGAAATCACTAAGAGTTAATTATTAAAGATTAAAGATAGCTCAGTCAGTACAAATGTGACCCCTGCCTTTACTCTGTTTCTTAAGAGATCAGCAAATGGGAGAAGAGTTGAAGCACGTTTGACCAACTTCTCTGGAAAGACCTCCCATCGCTTGTGATACTTGAATGAACAGCTAGTGGTTAAGTCATCAGCTCTGATGATTCGGTGGAATTCCCTCCATGTTTGCCTCTCTAAGTGGTGTACTGGAGAGCTGGCAGTCCCCCCTCATGCTCTGAACCTGTTACACACATATCAGAACCCATCCTTAGCATATAATGCTTACAGCCCAGGAGACATCTGTCATCTATGGAATAGGATGATAAAATGACATTTTGGAAAAATTGAGAGCCGTAGATGGTTTTGTTGTCTCCCTAGCCCATCTGGCTCATTCAGACCCATGTTTCTGTATCATTCCAACCCCAGCTCTGCCCAGGTGGGATATCTATCACAGGGTATCTAGTTAAGTGTTCATTTTCTTTTTAAGGAAAACAGTGGCTTGAAATGATACCCCTTACTGTGGCATTTTTTTAAAGCTCATAATTAACTCTCCAACTCCCAGAGCAGTAGCTAGTGTATAGTTGTTTAGTCATTTCCGTCAGGTCATGCCATTGAGTCGATTCCGACCCATAGTGACCTAGTATAGGGTTTCCAAGGAGCAGCTGGTGAACTTGAACCACTGACCTTGCAGTTCAAACTGACTTTGCAGTCCAGCACATTAACCCACAGCGCCACACCAGGATAGTATGTTGTATGTGCCGTGGAGTCAGTTCTGACTAATAACGACCCTGAACAGGGTTTCCGAGGCCGTAAATCTTTACGGGAGCAGAAAGCCTCATCTTTCTCCCACAGAACAGCTGATAGTTTTGAATTGCTGACCCTGAGGTTAGCAACCCAATTTGTAATCACTATGCTACCAGACCTCTAGTATAATAGGTACTTAATAAATATTTGTAGAATAAAATGAAGTAAATGTCAAAATGCATATGTACCTATATCCAAAATTTTATTTAGCAATTTGCTAAATGAAATCCTTGTGAAGAAGGCAGGGGACCATGATTAGACATCAAGTTGATTATACCATTGGCCATGATGTATTTAGAAACGTGTCCACCAACACTCCAGTTTCTTCTGTCAGGGGCTACCAGGTGGTAACTGGTGCTAGTCTTTTTTGCTCCACTGTATGTAAAGCCAACAAGCAACAGCAAGTAGGTAGTACAAGGCTATATGCTGATTTAGAAGATTTTAGGACAAGATCATAGCAACTGTTGGCTAACTGAATAAACAACCTGCCACCTATCTTGCCACCACTCATCTGTCAGTTTATTGTACTGTGGTGGCTTGCAGGTTACTGTGATGTTGGAAACTATGCCTTCCATATTTTAAATACCACTAGAATCACAATGATGAACAGGTTTCAGAAAAGTTTCCAGACTAAGACAGACTAGGAAGAAGGAGAGGCTGGCTACTTCTGAATGTGTAGCCACTAAAACCTTATGAATATCAGCAGAATACTATCAGATAGCACCAGAGTGTTTGTCAGATATAGTGCTAGAAGATAAGCCTTTCAGGTTGCAAGGCACTCAAAATATGACTGGGAAAGAAACCTGCCTCTTAAAATTAGATTTGACCATCATGACATAAATGGACAAAAGCTTTGGAGACTTTGATGTGCTGGTGGGGGCATAACTCAAAATAAGGAGAAACAGCTCCAAACATCCATTAATAACCAGAACATGGAGTGAAGGAAGTATGAATCTAAGAAACTTGGAAGTGGTGAGAAATGAAAGGAAATACCTAAAGATCAAGATCCTAGTCATTAGTGAGCTGAAATGGACTGGTATTTACCACTTTGAATGAATCAGTCATATAGTTTACTGTGCTGGAAATGACAAATTGAAGAGGAATGGCATCACAAAAGGAACGTTTCAAGATCTGTCTTGAAGTACACTGCTGTCTATTATAGGAAAATAGTCATATGCCAACAAGGATGACAGAGTAATGCCACTATTATTCAAATTTACACACCAACCAATAAAGCTGGTGATGATGAAATTGACCAAACATGCAATCAAGATGTATTGATAATTACTGGAAATTGGAATGCAAAGTTTGGAAACAAAGAAGGAAGGATCAGTAGTTGGGAAATATGGCCTTGGTGATAGAAACAATGCTGGAGATTGCTTGATAGAAATTTGGAAGACCAACAACTTCTTCACTGCAAAAATTTTTTTTCTAAATAACAAAGGTGGCTGGCTATACACATGGAACTCGCCAGATTGAATACACAGGAATCAAATTGAGTACATCTGTGTGAAGAGATGGTAGACATAGCCCACCTGAATTTAGAGATCATTTAAAGAACAGATTTAATGCATTAAACACTAATAACTGAAGACCAGAAGAGCTGTGGGATGACATCAAAAACATTATATATGAAGAAAGGAAAAAGTCATTAAAACAATAGGAAAGAAAAAAAAAAAAATGATGTCAGAAGAGACTCTGAAATTTGCTTTCCAGCATAGACATGCTAAAGCAAATAGAAACTATGAGGAGGTCAAAAGGGCAAATTGAGAAGACAAAGTCAAGTATTTAAAATGAAATATTCAACCTGGAGTTAGACAACGAAAAGGGAAGAAGATTCTCAGTATTTCTCAAACTGAAAGAACTAATGAAAAACTTCAGTCCTCAACTTGCAATGTTGAATTCTATGGGAAAAATATTAAACTATGCAGAAAACATCAAAAGAAGATGAAAGGTATACACAGGGTCACTGTAGCAAAAAGAAATGGTCACTGTTGAGCCATTTCAAGAGCTAACATATCAAGAACTGATGGTACTAAAGAGGAAATCCAAGCTGCACTTAGGGCACTGACAAAAAAACAGGCTCCAGGAATTGAAGGAATCCAAATTAAAATCTTTCAACAAACTGATTAAACACTTGAGGTGCTTACTCATCTATGCCAAGAAATTTGAAAGACAACTACCTAGCCAACAGATTGGAAGAGATCCATATTTGTGCCTATTTCAAAGAGAGATGACCCAACAAAATGCAGAAAACTACAAACAATATCATTAAAACCATGTGCAAGTAAAATTTTGTTTAAGATAATTCAAAAATGGTTGAAACAGTACATCGATAGGAAACCACAGAAATTCAAGCTGAATTCACAAGAGGACATGAAATGAGAGATATCATTGCTGCTATCAGATGGATCTTTGCTGAAAACAGAATATTAGACAGATATTTACCTGTGGTTTATTGACTATGCAAGGGCTTTTGACTATGTGGATCATGACAAGCTTTGGACAGCATTTCAAAGAATGGGTATTCTAGAACACGTAATTGTGCTCACAAGGAGTATTTACATAGACCAAGAGACTGAATCAAACAGAACAAGGGGGTGCTGAATGGTTTAAAATTAGGGAAGCTGTGTGCCCAAGTTGTATTCTTTCACCATTCTTTTTCAATCTGGATGCTGAGCAAATAATTCAAGAAACTGGATTATGTGAAGGAGTACATGGAAACAGGGTTAGGGGAAGACTTATTAACAAACTGCAATATGAAGATGATGCCTTGCTTGCTGGAAACGAAGAACATTTAAAATACTGATAAAAATCAAAGACTACAACCTTCAGTGTGAATTTTTCCTTGATATAAAGAAAGCAAAATCCTCACAACTGGACCCAAAAATAATATCATGATAAACAGAGAAAAGACTTAAGTTGTCAAAGATTTCATTTTGACATCCACAATCAACACTCATGCAAACAGCAGTTAAAAAAAAAAAAAAATCAAACAGTGTATTGCATTAGGCAAATATGCTGGACAAGACCTCTTTAAAGTATTCATGAGCAAAGACGTAGATTTGAGGACTAAGATGCACATGACCCCAAGCCCCACAGTATTTTCAATAGCTTCATATGTATGTGAAAGTTGGATGATGAATAAGGTAGACCATAAAAGAACTGATGTATTTGAGCTATGATGTTGGAGGAGAATATTAAAAGTACCATGGACTGCCAGAAGAACAAATAAATCTATGTTGAAGAGCCAGAATGAGCCTTAGAAACCAGGATGGCCAGACTTCGTCTCTCATACTTCGAACACGTTTTCAGAAAGAACAGTCCCTAGAAAAGGGCATCATGCTTGGTACACATGGAGGGTCAGAGAAAAAGAGGAAGCTGCCCCCCAAAAGATGGATTTAGCTCAGTGATAGAAACAACAGACTAAAGCATAATAATGGTGAGGATGGTGCAGGACTGGGCAGTGTTTTGTTCTTTTGGACGTTAAGTTGCTCTGAGTCGGAACTGACTTGGTGGTAGCACCTAACAATAACAATAACAACATCATCTCTCATGACAAACTGGTGGGAGGGGGAGGGGCAGCCTCTGTATGTGGATTTTGAGACTCTATATGTGGGTATGAGCTCTCTCCTGGTTCTGCCACATCCCTGTTGCATGCCTATAGGCAGGACACCATCAGAACCATGGTTTCTTATGTAAGATGTGTGTAATCATCCTTCCTGCTCCCTTACAAGGATTCCATCAGGAATATATGAGCATATATCCAAAACTGCCTCTTAAATGGTAAACTTAACTAAAAACAATATGGGGTCCTAGTGTGATGCTGTAGGATCAGCACTGGACTGCTAACTGAAAGGTCAGTGATTCAAATCCACCAGCCACTCCTAGAATACCCTATACAGGGGTTGTTATTAGTCGGAACCAACTCAATGGTACTTAACAAAACAAAAAATATGATTGATATACAAGCAGGCTTCAAAAAATTGGTGGGAAACATGAATTAAAAGACAATGGAATTTTCCCACAGACTTATGATGTCCCCTTGTAAATTTAAATGTTAGGATCTTACTATGTGCTAGATTCTGTGCTAGGAGCAATGAACTAAAATACACATAAGACCCCTGCCATCTTTTAGACTCAGGAGAGAAGAGAGAAAAATAACCAATTATTATACCTTTCCCAATCAGTAATTTTGATTCTGGAAATGAGAGGAAATAGGTGTAATATGAAGGGGTTCATTAGCTTCGAGAGTATCTAATCATGATATTTGTTTCAGGAAAGTTTGGAATGCCTTCTCAAAAGACTTGACTATTCAGACAAGATCAAAGTGATAGACAAGAGTTAACTGGGTCACAGGGCAAAAGGCTTCATGGTGAATGGAAACCTAAAAAGCTTGAGGGGCTTAAAGAAAGTCACTGGCACTGGTGTAGAGAAAGGAAAACAGGTGTGAGTTGAGAGCAAGGTGAAACTGGAAAGAGGTGGGGAACACACTCACTTCTATAAAGGGTTTTCACTTTGTCCTTACAAGCTTTGGGAAGCTGATTACAGCACATGATCAGATGATCAGAAGGAAGAGTATGGGCAGGTGGCAAGTATACCGGCTACAGTGGACCAAAGCAGGTCCTAAGAGTCATCACTGGAGATGAGAATTGAAATATAGGTAGGTAAAAAAGACCAGACTTACTGATCAGATGGAAACTAGCAGAACTTTGAAACTTTGGCCCTTGGTCACCCTTCAGGTCTGGAACTGAACTCACCCCATGGCTCAATTTTCAGCCAAGCAAGAGATACGTATCTATGCAGAAAAACTACCCTAGTGAGGTACACACACCATAGAATGAACAACCATTGAAGATCAAAAGAGCAGTATTTACCCAAGGATCAAATTCAGAAGGGTTGGGAAAGAAGAAGGAATCCAACAAGAACACAGGGAGGAAGTGGGCTAAGTGATGTCACGCTGAGGAGATTGCAGTCAGTGAGATGAAACGATCTGTTCTCTAGTCCTTCATTCAATTCACAATAAAGTATTATACACAAGACTTGGTATCAATTTAAATTGCAGTGGTACATGTTATTGAAATATATTTAATCTTGTATTTGATCTTAGATTAAGCACAGTTTAAATGGTGTAGGGTAAATTACGATGTTTCCTTCATTAAAACATTATGAAAGATGAATTACACTTGTCTCAACATTGACATCAAGACCAGGGTGCTATTGGCCTTGTTTTTTGTTTTTAAATCACACACAAAATTTAATTCAAAATGGATCAACAACCTAATTGTTAAAAAAAAACTTCTTGAAAGTAAACTTAAGGACAAAACTATAGATCCTAGGTTTTTTGTTTGTTTCTTTCTTTTTAATTTAAGTTTTTTTTATTGTGGATTGAGTGAACGTTTACAGGGCAGATCCTCAGTTTTACATTCAACAAATCATACACCTTGTTTCATTACAATGATTATTATCCCTTCCATGTACCATCAGTTAACAGTACTTCTCTCTATTCACTTTAGCTTATATTCCATTAGTTCTTCCCTCCATTTAAGACAGTCTATTTTATCCAGTAATCTACCTGACCTTCCAACCACCTGGATCTCTATTCCTCTGTGTTTACCTTCTTTCACATTGTAATTGTTTTGATCATAGACTGACCTTCCAGATCCTCTGTTCTTATAATTTTATTCTGTTCTTGACTCTTCCATTTGTTGATTGAGTTCAGGGTGATGCTGCCACACATGGAATTCTCTGATTGTTGTTTGTTTGTTTTTTTTGGTTCTCAGTCCACAGAACTTCATTTAGGATGTTTTTCATAGCAGGTTTGGCTTTGGCAAAATCCCTTAGCTTCTGAGAACAAACAAGATGGCGGATCGGGTGGACGTATAGCAGAGAGCTCCGCCAACAACAACACAGAATACTTGACCAAGCAGGTTCAGGGGATGGTCCCAGAACTCTGAACCACATATAAAGGAATACTTAGAAGGTTGGAAGGCTCACAGCTGGGGGAATTTGTGGCAGAAGCAAGAAATCTATTGCTTTCTAGTCCGGTATGCTCAGCTACTCCAGGAGCCGCCATCTTGGGTGAGACCATGTGGGGAAAGGATCGAAGCGGCCACAGACGCCTGGCTTCTGTTTTGGGGGCATATTCAGGAGTTATCTGTGGCCTTAATACTTAGATGGGTGTGTATTTTGGTATTTTTTATGCTTTCTGATTGCCTCTAGGTAGATGTGATCAGGAAATGGGCTTCCCTTTTCACTCTTGTTCTTAAGAAATTTCAGGATGCCACTCTTTGTCATTTTGATGTAACTTAGGATTTAATTTTCAGTATATTTCCTTTTTAGTCTCCCTGTCCCACTCCACAATCCTGTTCAGGCCTTTTTTTTCTAGTTATAAACAGTTCAGGGCCAGCTGTGGCAGTTTGGTATTAAGTGGAAACTGTCTCTTTAAATTTTGAGGAGATCTGTGCACATGCGTAGTAGAACCCTCTGAGGGTGGGACTCGGATGTCCACTAGCTCAGGCACCCTTATAGTCATCAGAATGGAGGTGCGCAGATAGCGAGGGACCAAGGAACAGATACCAAAAAAAAAAGAATGTCCACACCTTTGTCTCTGTGGTTCTGTCAGGTGTCTGTGGCTGCTCTGATTCTTCCCCTGCTTGGTCTCACCCACGATGGCAGCTCTGGGAGCAGCTGAGCGTCTTTAATTAGAAATAAATGGATTTCTTGATTCTGCTACAAATTCCCCTAACTGTAAGCCTTCCAACCTTCTAAATATTCCAAGTTCTGGCACCATCCCCTGAGCCTGCTTGGTCCGGTATTCTGTGTTGTTGCTGGAGGAGCTCCTCACTGCACTTCTTTCTACCTGAGTTGCCATCTTGTTTGTTCTCTGTTATTGGCCTTTTGATCTCTTTATATTGTATTAGTATTGCACTCCTACTATAATTATACATATATATTGTCAAGTGTTGTCAAGTTGGTTTTGACTCACAGAGACTCTATATAGGGTTTCCAACAAGCGGCTGGTAAACAGGTATTTGGAATTGACTCGTCGGCACTTAACAACATAGGTATAGGCATATATGCATGTACATATATCTATGTTGTTAAGTGCCGACAAGTCAATTCCAAATCATAGCGACCCTATATAGGGTTTCCAAAGAGTGTCTGGCGGGTTTGAATTCTGTTTTATTTATAGATACATACATAGATACATACATACATATATATACATATGTATACATATACATATATATTGTTTTTGTTGTTAAGTACATGCCAAATCCCTCACTCCCAGTAAATACACATATACATCTGGAGCCCTGGTGTGGCACTGTGGGTTAATGCTGTGGACTGCAAGGTTGGTTTGAACTGCAAGATCGGTGGTTCAAGCTCACCCACAGCTCCTCAGAAACCCTATACAGGGTCACTATGGGTTGGAACAGACTTGACGGCACTTCAAAACAACAACATATATTGGGAGTACGGAGTGTGGTAAGTTTACTTGAAAATTATACTAAAACAATAAAACAAATGCCTATTATAACCACTGTGCCTCTGACATCTAGCCCATCCTTGTTCAGAATATTAATAACTGGAGCATTCTCACATTAACCAAAGATACTGCTCATGCCGTGCATTTTGAAAGGTCAAATCTATGAAAGAATTTATTACAATAAATATATGTTTTCCTCAGCTTGTAGAACATTAATAAAGAACTCTCTATTTTAAATCAAGGTTGGCAAATACATAGCCCACCTGCTACCCCTCTTTTTTCCCATTTCTATGGTTTGGATCACTAATTGATTTTAAAAACACAGCACTCCTAGCTGCCAGTTTGTTGGAGTTGGCATAAGAGTGGAAACCAGGTTGCCATCCCCATTTTTAACCCTTGTTCTAAAAAACAATCACTCTAAATGCATGTTTATTTAGTGGGAGGAATTATATGTCAGGTATATTCTTTTTCACCAGCAGCATCTGCTACAGATGCTGTTGATGTTCTGCTCTGTATCCTCACAGGCCAGCTGAGTTCACGAGCAGCTGGAAAAGTTTCCAGTGAGCAGAGATACCCAAGTCCCATATTCTCTGTCTGAAAACATCCTCTGCCATGCAAGTAGACACAGCCCAGAAATGCTGAGGGGTAAACACCCAGGATGCACTCTAGTATAAGCACTGGACTGCTAACCACAAGGTCAGCAGTTAAAGATAAGGCTTCCTGCTCCCCTACAGACTGACAGCCTTGCAAACTCTATACAGAATCTCTATGAGTCAGAATTGACTCAATGGCCTTGGGTGGATGAAGTATCCAGGAGTACTATTCTCCACCCAGCAGGAGCAATCCTTTCCCCCATAGGGGAGGAGAATCCAAGGAGACGTGCCCTGACTCCTCCTCCTCTAGCAGGAAGATTCCGATGCATATTTCACATCGGAATCTCAGATGACTGGCAGGGGAATGAGTTTCAGTTGCTCACACTGTTAACCTGATCATTGGTGTGTCTCCCTTCCCCTGACTCACTTTCTTCAAAAACTAAAATGGCATCCATTATCATCTGTTGGTTCACAAACTGCAGTCAATGATGAGTCTTAGCCCACATCTCACTTTGTAGATCCCCAGTTTATAGCAGATCCATTAGAACCATCTTTCTTTCCTCTCTGAGCAGACCTAGAAAGGATCCTGAGGGATAAAAAAAAAAAGGAAAAAAACCTAAGAAACAAAGAGAATCAAGAATCAGTTACACCAAAAATTCCCACTATGAAGCAAATAAATTTGTTTTTATCTCCATGCTTTATGATTTTTATTATTGGAGGATACATTCCAAGAGCAATACTTTGATGATTTTTATACTTTATCCCTGCCAGAAATGCCTAAGTGAATCTTAAGTGAAGATTGATTTTAAGCTTTAGCTGGTTGAGTTAGTCAAAAGAGAAAATACACCATAGATGTCAATTCTGCCTATATTCCAGAACTTAGTTTTTAAAAATATAAAATGTATACCTAGATATGTAAACATATAGACAAATAGGCAAAGGTATAAAATTGTTATTTGCATTAGTAGACTATACTAAGATGTTCCATTTTAAATCGCATCAGACCAAAGAGCCTCATTTGCTTTCTCTCAACAAGACATAGAATAGATAATGTCAGGGTTATGCATACATTATGTTCCTGATAAACTGCTCAAGTGCTCTTCTATGGGACGAAAAGAGTTATGTTTAAATCTCTTCCTCAGTGAAGAATGCGTCAAGCCATTTCACAACCACTTCCTCTCAACCAGTTCTTAAATCTCATTCAACCAATTTTGAAGTCTCAAATCCCAGGGCACATCACAGCATAAAGTAGAGAGAAATGACAAATTGCCTCTTGGCATGTGTGGCCTAGTTACATTGAATACTGTAGGTAGACTGTATATGGAGACTGTCTCAAAAGTATTTTAAATATTTCTCCTCTACACAAGCAAATCTTGGTGTGGCGCTGTGGGTTAATACACTAGACTGCAAAGTTGGTTTGAACCGCACATCAGTGGCTCAAGATCACCAACTGCTCCACGGAAACCCTATACAGGGTCGCTATGAGTTGGAACCTACTCAAGTGGCACTTAAAAGAAAATCTCCCCGCAGTCCAGCAAAGCCAGATGGCACCATTGCCAAAGAAGCCTGGCTACAAGCTGTGTGAAATCAGAAATGGAGGCTACTCCATGACTCAAGTGGACAGCAAGGGAGAGTTATTGAATCTGCCTAAATCATCTCTTTCTCGTGGATGAAAAAAAAACTGAAAATCCTGCATAAGGAATATAACAAAATAGTTAAGCACATAGGAAAAGAATAACTAGCCTTGAAAATTAGGATGAAGAACATGCCACTGAAAAAATTTATAACAGAAAACAAAATAAAGTTTTAGAGCACATGCTTGGGGTCCTTATGCTAGAAGCTGCAGCATATACAAAGCAAAAATGGGAAAATTGAAATAAAAAGTCTGAAAAATGAATCCAGGGCTTGGAATTACCTAGTAAAATTAAAACTGTCATCAGAGCCTGCAAACTGACATTGCAAGAAAGTAATAATAATGTGTAGAGGTCAAACTTGGAAAATTCACCAGTTACAGAGCTGCAGACCTTAACCATTCTTCTATCTCTACAGCAAGCTCGTGTATAGTATTATTTACCAGTACTGTTGCTCTTGGTTGGTGTTAAATGCGGTCCAGTTGGTGCTGACTCATAGCGACCTTGTATAAAGTTTCCAAGGAACAACTGGCAGGTTTGAACTGCCAACCTTGTAGTTAGACTAGACTTGTGTTTATCCTAGAGTCACAAATAGGAAGGCTGACGGGGACCTTATCTGAATAACCAGATGGCGGTGAAAATAGTTGGCCTGGGATGAATGCTGATTCATGGCAGCCCTGTGTGTGTCTTGGTAGAACTGTAAGCTCCATAGAGTTTTCAACGCAGAGTTTTCAGAAATAGATTGCCAAACCTTGCTTCTGAGGTGCTGCTGGTAGATCAGATTTCCAATCTTTTGGCTAGCAGTTAAGTTTATTAACCATGTTTGTATCACCCACGAATCCTTTATTACAGTAGAAAGAAAATTAAGTGTAAATCAAGATCTTTCATTATAGTTCCTTGGAGGGGAAGGAGGCAGCCCCTCTTTTGATAACTACTGATGGTAGAGTAAAAGAACAAAGAAATTAAGCAACAGTCAAGATCAAATTTACAAATACAGTAGACTGTCGTTTGAACAGAACTTCTCAATTGCGCATGTCAATTATCTTTGTGAGATTTTGCAATCTGTCAGGTTCTCAGGTGAAGCTGATGCTACAGAACCACATCTTGCATAAGAAAGACATCAGAGAAAGCCTTGGTGAATGCACTCATTATATTCCTGGAAGAATACATTAATCTCATTCCTACCTAGGCACACTTTAGTAACTTTAAAAGAATAAGAAGAGAGGGCATATGCACAAGAACACCCACATTTGCTGATAACACCCACTTGATCTGGCTTCAATGACTGGATGATCAGAACTCAACTAGAAGAAGAAAGAAGAGGAAAAAAAGAGTAATCTGATACAATTTGATGAACTTGACCTACACCTATGGATGCAATAGCTCAAAAGAGGGAACAAATCTATACAACGAGGATCATTCCCACCCCTCCATACACAGAGTAGACAGGAATGGGCAACTTGGACATTAGCTACCCAAAATGGGTGTGTGTGGTGGTGGTGGTGGGGGTTGGCTACAAAGGCAAGAAGTGAATGGCTTACAAGCTTTCCAGAGGAAATCTAGATGTGGGGGAAGGTAGAATCTCCACTGAGTAGTATCCAATCTGTCTAGGAAAGGAAATGCGGATAGGTCTCTTGTGATACAATAGTGACTAATTGTTATCAGGACTGATTGTGAGGGTTGGAAATGTAAAGGTAGATGTTTTGTAGCTAGGAGGGGAGTGATTAACTTCACAGTCTAGGAGCGGAGGTCCTTGGGACCATCAGGGGAGAAGAATACTGGACCCTACCCAGAGAAGCGGTGACACAGAGATTGAGGCAGAGATGGAACAGCTGGGGAATTTAGACCCAGAGAAGGAGAGGGGCTGTGTGCTGATGACCAGGGGGCAGGCTTGCCTTTGGTTGGTTGTTGATGCATGTAATGTTCTCCCATTTAAAAAATCATTTTAAAGGAATTTTTTTAATTGCAATACATGCTTTTATTTGGGATAATTTTTTATAGCGTAGAATTTAAATTACTTCAGAAAATTCCATGGGGAAACAGGCAAATACATGATTACATGGATTAAAATTTCTAATGGACCAAGATTCTTCTATTTCAGACATTTACAATCATAAAACATATGTAAAGAAAGATTATTTCTGTGGCCCTTTTGTTTTAGACTTCAATCACTTATTTATAATTGCTTCATGTTTAAAGATAGATTCTTCATGGAATTTATGCTTAAGAACTTGCCTGTCTTGGCATTCAATATGCTTCATGTCCATTTTGTTGTTAAGGTGCTATCGGGTCAGTTCCAACTTATAACAATCCTGTGCACAACAGAATAAAACAGCCTGTCCTGTGCCTTCTCACAATTGTTACTTTTGAGCCCACTGTTGCTACCACTGTGTTAATCCATCTCCTTGGGTGGTCCTGTTTTGCTGACCCTCCATTTTTTTTTTTTTGGTAAATTTTTACTGTGAAGTGAGTGATAGTTTATATGGGAGAACAGCAGCTTTACACCATCATTTCATTGCAATGATTACAATTTCCTCCATGCATCGTCATTCAACAGTATTTGCTTCCATTCTCTATTTTGTTTTGTTTGGGCAGGGGTGGGGGGTGTACACAAAAACACTTAGGAATATATAATAATGTAAACAACCAAAGGATACCTTCTGCAAGCCTGCCTCCTGGCTTCCAGAGTCCAGTCCGTCTCTTTCCATGAGTCCAGAGTCCTCAGCTGCTCCCTCCATCTCTGGTGTCACTGTTCTCTGTATAGAGTCCTGCATTCCATTTGTGCTCTTCTCCCTTGATGGACCTAGGGTCCTCTGTTTCTGTACTGTAAGATTTACTCCCCAATTTTTGTTACAAAACTTCTACCTGTACAGTTGTGACAGTCACAAATTAGTCATGATAGTCATATAACAATTACTATTAAATCATAAGAATCTTATCCCCATCTCTTTTCACCAGACCCTACTAGACAAGATGAAAACAATTCAGTATGGACTCTACCTTCTCCTGCACACTCTTAAACTAAACTCCTTCCTGAAAACTTGTAAGCCAGTCACTTCATGCTTTTATTGCCCCCTCATTTTAGGTAGCCAATGCCTAAGTTGCCTGTCCCTATCTACCCTGTATATAGAGGGGATAGGATTGATACTTGATGTGAAGACTCCTTCCCTTTCAGTTGGTAGTTTGAGCTACTACATCAATACGTATAGGTCAAGTTCATCAAATTGTAGCAATTTACACTCATTTCCTTTATATATATATATATATAAAATAATAATCTTCCTCTAGTTGAGTTCTGATTATCAAGCCATTGAGGCTAGGTCAAATGGTGGTACTGTCTGCAAGTTTGGGCATTCTTATGCATCTCCCCTCACTTCATATCAGCTTCACTCTCAGCTCTAGCCCTCTGTGTCTATGTCCTTCTCCATGGGCTCAGGAGTCCCCAGATCTTATCACACTTTGGACCAACCAGCCCTTCCTCTTTCTCTCATCTTCAGGTCGATGGGAATCTATGGACCATAGTTGAACTCAGCCCATTTCTTCATTGCTGGCTCAACATGGTCACCAGCAAGCTTACATACCTGCTCATGTGTTCCCTTTGAGCTTTCAGTTTGTCCTGAAGGGACTTGATTGCTTGCCTTGATGGTTCCCCAGCAGACAATTTGCTTGTTCTTACAGTAGCCGATCATACTGCCATTTTTGTTTTGGATTTTTCCTGCTGATTTTTCTTTGAAGTGAAGATGTATCTTGTATTGCTCTACCTGTTTCAGGCTGGTCTGTTTGTCATTTCTAGTGGGAGTGTCCCCCTCAGAAGGTTCTGGATGGGGCTCAGAATTCCACCTAAGATCCTATATACTGCAAAGGCTCCTCAAGAAGTCTGTTAAACTGGACAATTTCTAGAACCCCTTTTAGGCATTCCAATCAGTTATAGACTGAAGATGGGGCAAGCTTGCTATAATCATGTTTCCTGACATTCCTTTCTCTCCCACTCAGATGTCTATTTAAACCAATATTCATAAGTCAGTCAAATATCTTAGTATTATTTCCCCTCTTCAGACTATGCCCTGATCCCTGTATCACAGAGCCCTGTTGTTCCAAGGTTGGGCAGACATCACTATTTACCTATGTCCCATTTAGCCCATGTTAACTTGTCTCAGGGTTCCCCTATCTTCCTTGTTCTCCCACCCCCTCCCTCTTCTTGTGTATTGCCCTCCCCAGCACCTGAACTATGATGTGTCTCCCCACTACCCTGTGTTCTATCATCCCCAACCCCCACATCCCATTGAAAAAATAATAATAATACAACTATTCAGGCAGGAAAATGAAAGATTAGTTGCAAATAAACAAAAATTGAGTGCACCCAGACTTGTTATCTGCATCACTGTATATCAGAGAACAATAGAAAAATCTCAGAGTTAAAAAGAAATTACATTCTAAGAATCCATTAATGGAACTAGAACTCACATGCAAGAGTTTAGAAAACTAGTCCTAGTGTGGTGCACTGTTGGACTACAAGGTTGGCAGTTCTAACTCACTAATCACTCTTTGAAAACCCTATATGGGGTTTCTATGAGTCAGAATCAACTCCACAGCATGTAACAACAACAATAACTTGGTGGTTGTAATGATTTTGAATTGTGTTCCACATTTTTCCCACTCTGTCCAGGTTCTTCTAATGTGAACCCTTTCATCGTAGTTGGTAGTGGACTAATTTACAACAACACAAATTTATTACCCTTACAGTGCTGTAGGTCATAAATTCAAGAGAGTCTCCTCTGCCACACATGGGGTCACTGAGTCAGAATCAACTGTTTCATTATGTTTGGGTGTGGGTTTTGTTTATAGAAGCTATCCTCACTTTTTGGTTTCTGGCCCCTTTTCCTCTAATTTCAAAGCTACCAATATCAAATTGAGGCCTCTCACACTGCTATTTCCCTCATTCTCTCAGCCAGGATTACATAGGGCCTACCTGGGTAATCCAGAGCAACTTCCCCACCTCCAGGTTTATATCTGTAATCACACCTGCCAAGTACTTTTTGCCATATAAAGTTAGAATCCAAAATTCAAAGGATAGGTCACTTTTTTTTAGGGGAGGGGGGGCGGCAGGAGTAGGGTGTACTATTCTGCCTACCCACAATCCATGAACTCTTTCTATAAAGACTATTTGAGGATATACACCAAGAGAAGAATCAAAATCTAAATATGTAGTGATATAAAAGGAATTGAGGTGAGGATTAAAATCAGTTAGGTCATTAAGTCCAAGTAATCATTCTATAAATTTTTATAGGAAAATGCAAAGTTGTAAACAGTTCATTAAAAAATGTTAATATAATCATTATAAAAACTAGTCAGGAAAGGATAACTGAATGAGGTTAATGGCTACCTTACTCATCTATCTAGCCAGAGAAAAATCCAGAGAAATATAATGGAAAACTCTAGAGTTGGAAAGCACCATTGGAAAAGATTAGGACTTACAACTGCTCCATAGGACTTCCAAGGCTGTTAGTCTTTCTCTTTTTAAAGAGCAACTGGTGACTTTGAAGAGCCAACCTTTCAGGTAGCAGTCCAATGCTTAACCCACTGCACTGCTAAAGTTCTTTTTGGGAAAAATAAGCAAATGTCCATAAATGTCCATAAAAGAAGCTTCCTGCGGCTGTTAAGTGCCCAAGTCAGTTTCAACTCATAGTGACCCTCTAGGATTTCCGAGCAGAGGCTGGTAGGTTTGAAATACTAATCTTGTGTTTAGCAGGTCAGTGCTTATCCTACAGCAACACACTAGAAGTTCAAAAGAAACTTAAGAAAGCAGAAAGCTTGAAACACCTGAGAGTCAAAACACAATACGCATCTGTTGTGACAATAAAATAAATGGTTGACTACCTTGCTGAAGGCATCCTGGTGTGATGCTGCAGGTTAATGTGCTGGAATGCAAGGTCGGCTGTTCAAGCTTGTCAGCTGCTCCTTGAAAACCCTATACAGGGTTGCTGTGATTCCAAACTGACTCAATAATGCTTAGCAACACAGCATTGCTGAAAAGCAATGGTAGAATTTTAGCCTCCTGTGTGCAAGACCCACATTTGGTTTCCAGCCAACACATTTCCTGCACAACTACCACGGTCTGTCAGTGGAAGCTTTCATGTTGCTATGATGCTGAACATGTTTTAGCAGACCTTCCAAATCAACACAGACTAGGAAGAAAAACTTGGGAACCTATCCCAACACTCAACCCATGGAAACCCTATGGATTGCAATGGTCCAACCCACCACCACACATGGGGAGGGAGCAGGAGTAGGCAGCGATTCATTTTGTTGTACATGGAGCTGTCATGAATGGGTGTCTGACTCAAGACAGAAAGCATCAAATGGAATGTTGTTGTTAAGCACCATTGAGTCTGTTCCAACCCATAGCAACCCTGTTGAGATGGTTTATGAGAAGCAGCTGGTGAGCTTGAACCACTGACCTTGACGTTCAACTTTGTACTCCAGTGTGACACTCCATTAAATGGACTTTTATGCTGACAGTATGCAAAGTGCATTACTTCATTGAATTCTCTCTGAAATAAATCCTACTAGCATCATCATTTTGTTATATATAGGTCAGCAGTTCGAATCCACCAGCCACTCCATGGGAGAAAGATCAGGCTTGCTTCTCCCAGAAAGATTTACAGTTTATGAAACCTCAACAGTACACAACAACAACAAGGAATCTTAGGCTTAGAGAGGTTTGGAAACTTATTCGAGGTCATCCAGCTCTAAGTCACAAAGCAAACACAGGGTCTCACTCAAAACCCAAGGGTTTTGAGTGAGTACTATCCTCATAGTACTAGGATAAGTCTAAAAGTATTGTTACTGGGGTTCCAGTTCATACATACACAGGTTTATTCAAATAAAAATCTATTGAAACAGGTCCTTGCAATCAGTCGTTGGCTGCAGACAAGTTCTCTCAGCACTACACTTGTCTTAGTTTTCTTGTTAAGTGTCATCGATTGATTCTGACCCATAGCGACCCTGTATAGGGTTTCCGAGGAGCAACTGGTGAGCTTGAATCACCAACCTTGCAGTTCAAATGACTTTGCAGTCTGACACATTAGCCCACCATAGGTTTTCTTAGGGTGCCTTAAAAAAAAAACACACAATCAAAGCAGTGACTTCCAAAAGAGAGAATGTGCTAGTCCCATTAAATTCAAGGCAGTGAAGTCAGCTCAGAAGGTTATGGTAACTGTTTTTGGAGATTCCCAAGGGGTAATCTTGATAGTCTTACTAGGAAGTAGTTTCTTTAAAAAAAATTGAAAGTGAGAAAAAGACCAGGAAATTTGCACCAAGGCATTTTCCCCATTATGATTAGGCAACTGGTCATTCTTAGAGAACAGCAAAGGCTGTGCTGTGAAAATTTCTTTGGGAAGTTTTCTCCCATCCACCCTACAGCCCTGACCTTGACCCTCCAGATTTCTTTTTTGTTCCCCATATTCAACATTTAAAAAGAGCACAATTTGAGTCTCTTAACAATGTCAAAACTGCCATTTTGATATGAAATTAAAGAGCAGAGAATTATTAGGAGAAGGCTTGCTGTAGCGAAGTGCTGTAGAGTCAGTTCTGATTCTTAGCATCACTGTCTAGTATTTCCGAGGATCAGCTGGTGACCTTACAGTTCAAACCGACCTTGTGATCGAGAACTTATCCTACATTGCCACACCAGGACCCCAGTAGAAGGCTTACAGATTGAAACACCGCCTTCCGAACTATATAGACCTACTTGGTTTTGATGATTTTGTAGCAACAATTTTTGACTTCCCCCTTGTATGCCATCCCCTATATACATGAGGCCACAAGGCTAATGGGAGGCGGAACTGGGACTGGAGCCCTGTCAATTGTACCCCAACTTCTGTGTGCATAATGTTTCCGAAACTGTTCTGTTTACATCTTTGCCTCATCCCCTGAACCACACACTTGACACAGGTTATTTCTGTTCTGTCTCTGGTTTCCCTTTATAGCCAGAACGCCTACGCACCCTTATGGATTTTGCCACTTTCAGCTACTATGACTCTCTCCTTTCCAGCCCCATCCCAACAGTGGGTCTGAAGCTGGTTGTTTAGCCCCTTGGCAGATCTGCCTCCGTCTCTCTTGTGAATGCCGCCAGTTATAGCCTCTTTCTCCCTCATTCTTCAGACTTGGTAATAGGGTTCCTCTTTGTCTGAATGTAAGCATGCTGCTCCCCCCCTAAAACAAATCTTGCCTATGCCGTTATCCTCCGGGTCCCTTCGCCTCTAGAGCCATGTCTTCGCTCTGCCTCTTCATTTAGTCTTTGAAGTTGTATCTCTGCTTCTGTTTTAACAACTAAACTGCTTCCACCAAGGCCACCAGTGACCTTCCTGTTTGACAAACCATTAAAAGATTTGTTTTATGAGTATTTCTGTTCTTCAAACTTTTTCCTTTACTTAACTGACTGTTAGTTCCCAGACTTCATTTTTACAAATCCTCAGGATTTCGCTTTTCATGCTATACAATTTCCTTTTAAGTTTAACCTGACACATTGTATATGCAATCTGGATGCTACTGAGCATCAAGCAGCAAAGCCAGCAATTATAGGGCATCTATTATTGAACATCCCAAAGGCACCTCAAGCTCGCTTTGCCCATAACCTAACTCACTAGACTATCCTCAAAGACACCTTTTTTCCTGCATCTCTTACCTCAATTAATGACACCATTATACATACAGGTTTCTAAGTTAGAAGTCATCATAAATTTCATCTTCTCTTTTATTACCCACCTCCCGCGGCTCCCAGCAAATCACCATGCCCCAGCAGTTCTTCAGTATCTTTTCATTCTCTGTTGCCCTCTTCCTTCATTACCTTTGTTAATTAATTTGGATATATTTATTGTAATATCTCCTATGTGCCAGTCATGGTGCTAAGTACTAGGAATGCAATGTGAAAAAACTAGATCTGGTCCCTCCCCTGGAGGAATTTAAAATCTAATTGGAGGAGACAGACATTAAACTAATGTATTCACAAATATCATTGCATGATATTTTTACAGCTAAGAATGAGTACCATATAAAGGGAAAAATAGAAGTGTCCATGAAAAAATGAGAATTGGGAACCTTGATTTAAAATGAAAAATCAGGATTTAGGGGTGTTGAAAAATTTGGGAATTAGATGGTGGTCATTGTTGTGCAACATGTTGAATCTAATGTCACTGAATTGTACAGTCAAAAGAGAAAAAAAAATTGTTAGATACATCTTAGTAAATGTGTCTTTAAGTGTATTTTTAAAATCTGAAAGGTCAGGGGCTACTTTTCTGAGGAAATGTTAGGTAAGCTGATACATGAGGAAAGGGTCAGAAATAGCTGTGTGAAGAGTGAGAAAGGGTGGGCAATCAAGGAGCTCGAGCAAAGGCACTGAGGTGAGAAAAGGAACTCTCACGAGGGTGGGTCATGAGGTGGCTAGGAAGGAGTTGTGGGACAATTTATGCAAAGTCAGTGGGGTGTATGTTGTATCCTAAGTGCAATGGGAATCCAAAGCATTTTAAGCACATTCCGTAATGATTTCTGTTGCTTCAATTCAGCAAGAGACAATAATGGATATACATTATTACAAGGGTGGCCCTGGAGTTGGAAAGAAGTAGATTTGAAATTCAATTTTGGGGGTAGAATGGGAAATGTGATGGATACCTGTCTTAAAAATCTGGAGGGGCAGATGAGATTTACCAAAATTGGAAACATCCAAGAAAAGATTTGAGAGTTCTACTTTGGCTATATTGAATTTTTGATGATTGTTAGATACCTAAAAAAAATTTATTTTGTATTGATTTAAAGTACTAAGACAGAAATTTAATGTTTCGAAAAACAAAAGAAAAACAATGAATGCTGGGCATTCATCATTTTTTCAAAAAGACTTTTAGTATGGGAATTTCCTATTTTCCAGTCATATTATCCTTCCACACTGTCTCTGCCATGTGTTTACAATGTGCCATAAACCCAAAGGCAGTTTTCACTCTTCACTGCCCTTGGTCTTGTTCAGAACATAAATAAAAAAGTCCTTCGTAGTTGTTAATATTTTCTGCAAGCCTCATCTCCCTCTGAGTTTTGGCCTCCCTGACATAATTCTTTTTCCTTTCATCCATTCTTTTATTCTTGTTGGTGATTAATTCACTTTGCTTGCTTTATTTTGAACATAATCTTTATGTAGCTGACTTTATCTAAAAACAACATGCGCGGACTCATCCTTTTTCGATACTCACTGGTATTACTTGAAATAGTCGGATTACTCTCTCCATGAGGAATACAGCCAGGGGAAAATGGTCATTTGAACAACTTTCTGATGTTCAGTCAGAAAAAAACCTTTTATTTAAGAGATGGTTTTTAAGTAAATGTAGAGAAAATAATTTTTAAAGCTTGTCAGAGAAACTCTAAGCTCGCCACGTAGAAACAGATTTCCAGGTCAAAGATGGCAGTCAATTTGAAATGTTCTCTGCAAATTGAATAATTGACTTTGCTAAACATGGCGGTATGATGCTGAAGGGTACCACCAGTCATTCACCTTTCATGTTTGCTTACGGGGAAAGTCATTTCCTAGCCTAGGTCAGTTTCATTAAGGAAAATTGCCTTTTTACGGACTTCTAGAAGCTTAAATAAATTATCTAACCTAACAGGAAGGTTTAACCCATTTAATGAATTTTAAAAAGAAACACATGAATCAGTCAAAACCCAGTAAAAAGTGACTATCATTGAGCTACTTGTAATGGAAATTAGCTCATTACCCTACTGGCTCCCATTTACTAAAAGTGTAAAGGAAAGTGTAGTTGTTTTAAAGACCCTCCCATTATCTGGAATTTATGATGAATTGTATTAGTTGTATTTATCTACCTCAAACTGACCCAATCTGGAAAAAAAAAAAAAAAACAGCTTTCCTCTATTGGTAGACTTTCTCAACCCTGGAAATATGAATGTTTTCAGAAATATGAATGTAAGTTCCCTGTATTGCCTAGAATCCTTTCTAAGAAAAGATCCCCTAAGAGGTAGAGGGTCTGTGGTGCTGTTCATGCAGATTATCTGTCCTCAGGCAGGAGGATGTCACCCACCGGTTGTCATGGAGTATATACCTCAATGATGGGGACTCCATGTGTGTCAGAGTAGAACTCTGTCCCACAGGGATTTCAATAACTGATTTTTCTGAAAGAAATCACCAAACCTTTATTCTGAGGTACCTCTTAGT
Organism: Chrysochloris asiatica; assembly: GCF_000296735.1. Classification (NCBI taxonomy): domain Eukaryota; kingdom Metazoa; phylum Chordata; class Mammalia; order Afrosoricida; family Chrysochloridae; genus Chrysochloris; species Chrysochloris asiatica. The sequence goes on from NW_006408528.1 coordinate 33,091,441, forward strand.
AGGCTGAACCATGAACTCCCAGCTGGGTGTCACAGGAGCTGGGGAAATGCCAGGGTATGTCAAAAGTATTTGTGACTAGGCAGCCAACAATTCATACCCGAGATTGCCAAACATGACAACACCACCCAACACTCAGATTAAAACAACCTGCAAGACTGAAAGTAGAGAACCAGAGATAGAATAATACTACAAACTGCAGCGAGCTAAGCCCTACAATGCTCAATACACGCCTGGATGGAGACATGGTTGGCTAGCAGTGTGCCAAGTCCAGGGGACTCTTGGACCCAGAGTCAGCGACATAGCCACAGAGGACTAGAGGGGAGAGTGAAGCATCCAGCTGATAAGAGAGGGCATATGTATAAGAACACCCACAATTGCAGATAATACCCACTTGACCTGGCTTCAATGGCTGGATGATCAGAGCTCAAATAGAAGAAGAAAGAGCAGGGAAAAAAGAGTAATCTGATACAATTTGATGAACTTGACATACACCTATGGAAGCAGTAACTCAAAAGAGAGAACAAATCTTCACAGTGAGGATCATTCCCACCTCCTCCGCACATGGAGAGGACTGGGATGGGCAACTTAAACATTGGCTACCCAGAATGGGAGGACTACAGAGGCAAGAAGTGACTGGCTTACAAGCTCTCAAGAAGAAACCTAGATCCACAGGGCATGGACAAGGTAGAATCTTCACTGAGTAGTATCCATTCTGCCTAGTCAGAGCTGATGAAAGGAGATGTAGATAGGTCTCTTGTAATACAATAGCGAATAATTGTTATCAGGAATGATTGTAAGGGCTAGAAATGTAAAGGTATACATTTGGGGGCAAAGGGAGGAGAGTGATTAACCTTGCAATCTAGGAGCAGAGGTCCCTGGGACCATCAAAGGAGAAGAGCGGAGAATGGAACCAAAAAAAAAAAGTACTACAAACCTAAACGAGAAAATAGTATACAGAACTTCCAAAGGACAAGGAAGTCAAGTAGATTTCAAGAGAAAATAGACTATTTTAAATGGGAAAAATTAATAAATTACAGGGTAGCCTCAAAGAAAATTAATTGCCTGCATATCAAAATAAAAAGAGGAAAATTAGAAAGATTTAGTAAACATCAGCACACAAGAAATGAAAAGAAAACCCACAAACGAAATGAACTCAGTGCAGAAAAAAAAAAACTCAGCAAAATGACAGCAATTAATTCATACCTATCAATAATTACACTGAATGTAAATGGATTAAATGCACATTCAAGAGACAGAGAGCACACAATGAATAAGAAAACAGCATCCTTCGATAAGCTGTTTATAAGAAACACATTTTAAAAATGGAAACAGCCTAAATGCTTATTAACAGAAGAATAGTTAAACTTCGGTACATACACACCATGTAATACTATACAATGTTGAAGACTAACAATGAATTTGTGAAACATCTCAAAATATGGATGAGCCTGGAGGACATTATACTGAGTGAAGTTTTTTTTTGTGGTTGTTAGATGCCTTCCAGTGGGTTTGGACTTATAGTGACCTTGTGCTCAACAAAATAAAACACTGCCCAGCCCTGCTACCAATTCATCTCACTGGTGTCTCCCTCTTTTTTGGTGACCCTCCATTTGATATAATTCTCCAGGGACTGTACCCACCCTGAAAACATGTCCAAAGTATGAGAGATGAAGTCTGGCCATCCTGGCTTCTAAGGAACATTCTAGCTGTACATCTTCCAACACAGATTTATTTGTTCTTCAGGTACTTCATGGTACTTTTAATACTCTTCTCCAACACCATAACTCTAACACATCAGTTCTTCTATGGTCTTCCTTATTCATTGTCCAACTCGCACATGTATATAAGGCTAATGAAGATACCATTGACTTGGAGCAGGCATAACTTAGTACTCAAACTGACATCTTTGCTGTTGAGCACTTTAAAGAGGTCTTGTCTAACAGATTTGCCTAATGCAATGGCCCTTTGATTTCTTGACTGCTGTTTCCATGAGTGTTGATAGTGATCTAAACAAAATGAAGTCATTGACAAGTTCAATCTTTTCTCCATTTATCATGATGTTATTTATTGGTCCAGTGGTAAGTATTTTTGATTTCTTTACATCGAGGTGTAACCCATACCAAAGGCTGTGATCTTTGATTTTCATCCACAAGTGTTTTAGTCCTCTTCATTTTCAGTAAGCAAGGTTGTATCATCAGCATATTGCAGGTTGTTAATGAGCCTTCCTTCTAATCATCATATAATCCAGCTCCTAGGATTATTTGCTCAGCATACAGATTGAATATGTGTGGTGAAAGAGTACAACCTCGAGGTACACCTTTCCTAATTTTAAATCATTCAGTGTTCTTTTGTTATGTTCTAACAACTGCCTCTTGGTCTATGTCCATGTTCCTGATGAGCACAATTAAGTGCTCTGGAATACTGATTCTCCACAATATTGTCCATAACTGTCATGAACCACACAGTCAAAAGCCTTTGCCTATGTCAATAAAGCACAGGTAAACTTCTTTCTGGTATTCTCTGCTTTCAGCCAAGATCCACCTGACATCAGCAATGATATCCCTCATTCCGCATCCTCTTCCGAATCCGACTTGAACCCCATGTATTCCTTCCATCTACTTTTGACACTTTCGGCATCGTTCAATATTTTGCCCATAGAATCCTTAAGTGCTGCAAGTCAAGGCTTGAATTTTTTCAGCTTGGGTAATGCTAAATGTAGTCTTCCCTTTGGGTTTTCTAAATCCAGGTAATTCACATTTCATTGTAATAATTTGACTTTGTCTTCTTGAACTAACCATTGAAATTTTCTGTTTAGCTCTTTTTCCTCATTTTTTCCATTTGCTTTAGAATCTCTATGCTGGAGAGCAAGTTTCAGAGTCCCCTCTGACATCCATTCAGTTTTTTTTTTTCTTCTTTCTCATCTTCTTAATGATCTTTTGCTTTCTTCCTGTATGTGGTTCTTGATGTCAGCCCACAACTCTTCTGGTCTTAGGTTTTTTTTGTACAATGCATCAAATCTGTTGCTGGGATGATCTCAAAATGCAGGTTGGATATATTTAAGGTAATATTTTGGCTCTCATGGACTTGTTTAAATTTTCTTCAGCCTGAACTTGCATATAAGGAATTTATGGTCTGTGTCACAATCAACCCCTGGCCTTGTTTTGGCTGATGATATGGAGCTTTTCCATCTATGTATATAGTCACTTTAATTTTGTTTTTAAAAAAGGTATTTGCAATGAGTAAGGCATTGATCTTGCAAAATTCTATCATGTGATCTCCAGCATCATTTCTATCACCAAGGTCATATTTCCCAACAACTGATTCTTCCCGTTTGTTTCAAACCTTTCATTCCAATCACCAGTAATTATCAGTACATCTTGATCCCATGGTTGATCAATATCAGACTGAAGAACTTAGTAGAATTCTTTAATTTCATCATCTCTAGCTTTAGTGGCTAATACATAAATTTGAGTAATAGTGGTATTAACTGGTTGTCTTTGTAGGCATGTGGCTATTACCCTATCACAGACAGCATTTATACTTCATGATACATCTCTTGAAATGAGTGAAGTTAGTCAATCACAGAATGACAAATATTGTATGACACCAATGTAAAAAGTTAAAAAAAGGGTTTTTTGTGATAAAACAATCTATGACACTTTTGAGGTGGGTAGGGGTCAGGGGAAGGAAATTATTCATGGACTTGAGGGCAGACACATGTTAACATGGTGACAGGACAGGCAATATAACAAGAGGGAGGTCAGCAGAGGAAAGATGAAGGAATGGGAGACACATGGCAATAGTTAAAAATAAATAGAGGTAAATACCATTAAGTGTTGGGACATGGAGGGGAGGGGACTGCAGTCAGTGTAATGAAGAAAAGTATATGATTTGTTGAATGTAAAACGGATGATGCTTTGTGAACCTTCAATCAATTCACAAAAAGTTAAAATGTGGTTCAAGTTCGTAACTGCACAGGAGTATTCCAAACCAAACCTGTTTAAACAGATCTGCAATCAGTGAAGGACTGCAGACAAGTTATCTCAGTAATGAACTTACGTTGGACTCATTCGGGTGC
>NW_006408528.1:33095830-33099007 GCF_000296735.1 Chrysochloris asiatica
GATTATGAAAAGAAATTTTAAGAAAATTTGCATTGGTAAGAGAAATGCCAGGAAAGTTATACCAAGGAATTGTTTTTCCATCACAACAATGTACCCATTCATTCTTGGAGGGTAGCAAGAGCTATCCTACAGGAATTTTGTTGGTAAACCTTACCCCACCCTTCCTGTAACCCTGATCTGGACCCTTCAGACTTCTTTTTGTTTTGAAAACTCAAAGAATATTTTGAAGGAACACGATTTGATTCCCTTGAGGACCATTTTGGCATAGCATAAATGGAAGAGTGCAGAATTCTTTGGAGAAGAACTAGAGAGATGGAAACACCTCTTTCAGCAGAATTCAGACCTAGATGAAGGATATGCTGAGAAACAATAGCTTTACATTTTGATAATTTGAGAGCAACTCTTTTTTATTTACTCTCATATTCTAACAGGAATTTTAGTTGAAGGAAAAATTATTTACATCCTGCAAATAGGCATTCAGTTTGTTAACTGGAATGTAGAAATATATTGAAAGACTTAGTTCTGTTTGGAGAAATTTCTGGAAATAGACAGTTGCCATGGTGTTACTCCAAATTGAAGATATTATAATTACAATAGGCTCTCTATAAAGTTGCTTTTCTTTGCATTTTGATCCTTTATTTGAATTGCGATTGTTGTTAAGTGCCATCAAGTCAGTTCTGACTCATAGTGACACTGTATGGAGTTTCTGAGGAGCAACTAGTGGGTTTGAACCAGTGACCTTGAAGTTAGCAATGCATTGTTTATCCTACAGTGCCACACCCATTGGGTTGCATTTTTCAAATTTTCTATTTTTTGTTACTTAACTACTCACAAATGCTTGCCAGAAAAGGGTTCTCCTTTTGGAACTACTATAAATATATTAATATTCCTTCAGTCATCATTTTGGGTATCAAATGTGAGAAATAGGTTCTGAAAAGAGCCAGTTTGTGAACCATATCACTGAGGAAAGGACAATGTGCCAGTGAGTCATCCAGCCGTCTTTGTCACACTGACAATGGCCACACATAGTTCTGCATTTCCCAAGGTAAGGACTGAGGCAAGTCTACTGATGACCAGGGAACCAACATAATTCAATGATCTTTGTAACAAACTGAAGATTCTAAAAATTCCAGACAATAAATATTGGAAGAAGTGTGAGAAAGAGATCTAATAAATACTTCTCCTTTTTTCATTTTTACTTAATCAAATGTGTAGTGCTTACAGCAGGTGTTGCCATTATGTTAAGTTTATTTTTAAATGGTTTCTGAGAACATATGAAACATTTTCCTTATGTAGGGTTCCCAGAATTAGCAAATAAAGAAACCATTGGCCAGTTAAATTTAAATTCCACTGAACATATTCTACTTTATCTGGAAACCCTATGGTTTACTAAAAATTGTATTCAGTTGGCATAGACAATTTAATTTGAATTTGAATATGAAAATAGAGTATGTTTTTAATAGATAATAATTTGACTGAAATTCTGATAGTATTTCTGTAACTCTTGAATAAAGTTCAGTGAAAAATCAAAGTTTAATTATGTGGAAAACTTTCTGGCTTGAATAGACAAAATGAGTATGTATATTCAAAATAGGTGTTTTCATCTTAATTTCAATGTTTATGGCACATTGATAAATTGTCCAAGAAATACAAAAGATCACGTACGTTATTTATGTTTTAAGGGACTCTATTCTGACACTATTTCTTCCTACCTAAGATTACCTCTCAGAAACAAGCACCTTTTTTTTGGGCAATAACTCAGAACCAGCAATACTTAGGAGACCTAAGTGAAATTTAACAACCTTAGAAGAATGGGTGCAAAAGTAGCTATGATAAAAGGTGGTCAAATAGCATAAGCAGACATTTTAAGGCAATGAGTCATAGCCCATAAGGGGTCAAGATCATAATCTCAGGGGACACCAAGATCAATTGGCATAACGTAGTTCCCAGTGTTCTATAGCCTCCTTTGGTGAGCAGTGACTGGGATCTTAAGAGCTCTTGAGTGGCCATCTAAGGTGTAACTTAGTCTCTCCCTGTCTGGAGGAAAGAAGAGTGATGAAAATCAAAGAATCGTGGAAACAATTAAATGTCCAGTGGACCCATGGATCATACAAATATCAGCCTCTATGACCCTGAGACCAGCAGTATTAGACAGTGCTCGGCTACCTTTCTCTGAAAGATATCTTATTAAAAAGTCTGGGTAGAGTGGGAGAAAAATGTGAAACAAAAATCAAAACTATAAAAAAGATCAGGCTTGCTAGTCAGATAGAGATTTGTGGAACCCCCAAGACTGTGGCCCTTAGCCATCCATCAGATCTGAAAATGAACTCACCCCCATGGCTCAATTTTCAGCCAAACAATCGACACACGAAAAGAGAACACGAGGGAGGTGTGCACACCATGTGAGATCAAAAGGGCAGAATGTACCTCAGAACAAAGTCCGGATGGATTAGGAAGGGAGACATGGAAACAAAAAAACACAAGGAGGCAGTAGAATGTGGACTGGACTTGAATGGAAAGCTGTCTAATTTACATGTTAAAAAAAAAAAAAAAAACTATTAAGCTTGTCTGTTTTTGACCAGTTTCCAACTTAAGCTTGTCTGTTTTTGACCAGTTTCCAACTTATACCATTTTAGTTTTGGCACCATAACTACTGAGAACTCAAATAATCATCTCTCTTTTTTCCCAACTTTTTATTGGGAATTGAGTAAACAGATGATCAACAAGTCATAGACTGTGCTCCATCTCAATGATTTCGTCCTCTCACTGTATGTAACATCACCTATCCTGCTTTCTCCCTCTGTTGCTGGTTTCCATGGAGGACTGAGGACTGTCTTTAGAAAATGCCCCATGTGGAGATGAACGCTCCATAATACATGAACTATATTCAAGTGATCTGTTTCAAAGTCGAAGGCACCAGAAAAATATAAAAGAGCAAATGTTCAAACTCTGTTCTGACACTTCAGGAAGAAGGTGACAACACAAAGCAAATAATTACATGTTTGGACATTGTGAGAAAGTGTTAAGGACATCTTTTCTCAAAAGAACAGTTACTGGCAATTTTTAACAACAGTAAATAAATCTTCAATGGAAATAATGGTTAACTGACCAGTAGGTTAAATGGTTGTTACTGCAATTTTATAGAATAAGAATATAAATGTTGATAATGTTATTGTT
>NW_006408528.1:33100257-33160847 GCF_000296735.1 Chrysochloris asiatica
ATGGCACTTCAGTATTCTCCTCCAACACCACAACTCAAAGGCATCAATTCTTCTACGATCTTGCTTATTCACTGTCCAGCTTTCACATCCATATAAGGTTATTGAAAATACCATGGCTTGGGTCAGGCACACCTTAGTCCTCAAGCTGACATCTCTGGTCTTCAGTACTTTAAAAAGCTCCTGTGCAGCAGATTTGCCCAATGCAATACGTCGTCTAATCTCTTGACCGCTATATGTGAGATGGGAAGAAAACAAATTCTACCAAGTTCGTTAAGATGGGTATTATATTTAAGTTTTACATTTAACTCTGTGGTGGTGGTGATGTGCCGTGGAGTCAGTTACAATTCATAGCAACCCTGTACAGGGTTTCCAAGGCTGTAAACCTTTACCGAAGCAGAAAGCCTTGTCTTTCTCCTGCAGAATGGCTGGTAGTTTCAAACTGCTGCCTTTGAGGTTAATAGCCCAACTCGTAACCAGTATCCTTAACTTTTAACTCTAGGCTCAAAAACAAAACAACAACAAAAACCTGATAAACATGACAGATTATACCATTTTACTCTTTTCATAAAGTGATTTATCAATTCTTCACAGCTGTGTCTTAAGTTAGATTGTTGTTGTTGTTAAGTGTCATCGAGTGGATGCTGACCCATAAGCAACCCTATATAGGGTTTCCAAGGAAGGACTGGTGAGCTTGAACTGCCAACTTTGTGATTCAAACCAACTTTGCAGTCCAACGTATTAACCCACAGTGTCACACTCTCCATGTCGGCGGTTCAAGCTCACCAGTCGCTCTTTGGAGACCCTATACAAGGTCGTTTATGGGTCAGAATCTACTCGACGGCACTTATCAACAACAAGAAGGATTGCTTAAGTGGCTAGATAATTGTGTGTCTTTATTTTCCTAGGTAGTTCCTATAAATGAATTATGGTTCTTGATTGCTTCTATTTTGGGCAAGTCCTAAAGTAAAAGGTGATAAACATAGTATGTAGCATTTTTCAGTACCCCTCATTTACTTGAAGTGTCTTTTCGTTGTTAAGTGTCATGGTGTCTCTTCTATCGCATAACAGCACTGTATAAGGTTTTTGAAGGACAGCTGGTGGGTTTGAACTGCCCACCTTGCAGTTAGCAGTCCACTGCTTATCCTACAGTGCCACACCAGGACTCCAAGCTGTTAAAAATACTCACAGAAATTTGAACAAATGTTTATTCTGAGCAGTTATTCCAACTTTGAGATTTAAATTAGGAGGTAATGTGTTGATGGCTATCATTTCTAGCTGGATCAGACAAATTTACATTGCTGGTGAGCTCTTTCTGGCAGGCTTGTATGGTTAATAAGAAAAGCTGTAGAATCTAAGATGTTAATTTTCCTCTTCTCAGTGGCTATTTGGAATCCTATCTTGGCCAGTCCAGTCATCATACCATTTGTAATCATAAAAAGTTCTACACAATGGGAGGGAAATGTGACTTTAAAGATGTATGATTCATTCAATTAACATTTTTACGTTCTTCTTGAAATTTTTTGTGCTAATATTGGGGTGTTGTTGTTAAGTGCCGTGGAGTCAGTTCCAACTCATAGACACACACCCTGTACAGGGTTTTCGACGTGATGGTTATGTGCCATGGAGACGGTTCTGACTCATAGCGACCCTGTACAGGGTTTCTGAGGCTATAAATCTTTATAGGAGCAGTAAGCCTCATCTTTCTCCTGCGGAACAGTTGGTAGTTTTGAACAGCTGATCTTGCAGTTCGCAGCCCAATTCGTAACCACTACACTACCAGAGCTCCTTAGGGTTTTCGAGGAGGAACCGCCAGTACTTAATCTTACAGTGCTCCACACCAGGACTAGAAACCCCCAGGACTAGAAACCCCCCTAATGAAACTGACTCCCACTGAGTTGATTTCATCTACTCTAGAGAAAGATGAGGCTTTCTGCTCCCGTAAAGATTTACAGCTTCAGAAACCCTGTGTAGGGTCACTATGAATCAGAACCGACTCCACAGTACTTAACAACAACAGCAGATCTAAGTGCGGGAACTGTCACATAAAAAGTTAGAAGAGACTATGATATATAGTATCAGTGTACACATTATCTTTAAAGTAGGAATAATGAACGCTTGGTGATTGATTTTTAATTACACAAAGCAGAAATGAATCACTACTTATTTTAAGCAAGTTATTTACATTTAAATATTAGAATTTCTATATATGCTACCTGAAAGCTGGGAACTTGGTGACACACAAGGTTAAGCATTGGGCTGCCAACTGCCAGGTTAGTGGTTTAAATCCACAAGCCACTCTGTGGGAGATAACACTATCTACTCCAGCAAAGATTTACAGTCTGGAAAATCCCATGGAACAGTTCTCCTGTGTCCTGTAGGATTGCTATGAGTAGCATCAACTCTGTGGTAGTGGGTTCTCCCCAATGTTGAGACTGCACCAGAAATCCATAAGGAAGACTCTTAGCACAGGCCTTGTAAGTGGACTGTTTACCATATAGTCCTGTCTTGCCTCAGAATCCTCTGCTACCAAATAAGGACACTGTTCTTAGAATCAACAACATAATTCCAACAAAATTATTTGAACTTCTTGAATAAAACTGCATAGCCTGGCAGAATTTTTTGTTATTATGGTTTGCTGTTAAATAATTTAAAATGAATTGCAATTATCTAAATATTGAAAAAAAATTTCAAATATTGTTTTCTTTATTACAGGTTTCTTTTCTCCATGGAAAACTCCAAAGCCAGTAAGTTGGAATTGTTATGCTTCTTTATGCCTAGTTTATGTTTAGTTATTAAGGAAATCCCATTAGTAACTGGGTGGCCTTGAAGTCCCTTCACCTCTGAGATTCCATGATGACAAAAGAACAAATGTTTGGTGCCTCTTCTCAATTCCTGATTTCCACAAATGTAGAAATAAGTCATTTTACGTTCCTCTATATATATATATATATATATATATATATATAATCTGTGGGCTAATGCACTCAAACTGCAAAGTCAGTGGTTCAAGCTTACCAGCTGCTCCTTGGAAACCCTATACAGAGTCGCTATGGGTCAGAACCGACTCTACGGCACTTCACAACAACATATATATGTATGAATAATGAAGGCTTGGTGATTGATTTTTAACTTACACAAAGCAGAATAGAATTACTACTTATTTACATTTAAATATTAGAATTTCTATATATACTACCTGAAGCTGTGAACTATGGTGACACACTAGGTTAAGCATTGGGCTGCTAACTGCAAGGTTAGTGGTTTAAATCCACAAGCCGCTCTGTGAGAGATAACACTATCTGCTCCAGTAAAGATTTACAGTCTTATGAATATAATGGCTATTTTAAAAGTATATGTGTTTGTGTGTGTGTGTGTGTGTCAGACTGCAAAGTCCTTTGAACTGCAAGGTCGGTGGTTCAAGCTCATCAGCTGCTCCTTGGAAACCCTATACAGGGTCACTATAGGTCAGAATTGACTCAACGGCACTTAACAACAACAAATATATATATGAGGAGCTCTGGTAGCGTAGTGGCTACAAATCGGGCTGCCAACTTTACGGTCATCAGTTCGAAACTACCAGCGGTTCCGCGGGAGAAAGATGAGGCTTTCAGCTCCCGTAAATATTTACAGCCTCGGAAACCCTGTACCGGGTCACTGTAAGTCAGAACCAACCATACATATATGTGTGTTGTTATTTATCTGTGCTATCAAGTTGGTTCTGACCCATAGTGAACCTGTGTAGGATTTTAAAGAGCAGTTGGTGGGTTTGAACTGCTGTTCTTATGGTTACCAGTTCACAGCTTATCCTATACCACCACACCAGGTCTCATATATATATATACATATACATATACATATACATATATATATATACACACACTTGTACTTTGTATACAATATATGCTTGGTGTATATATATATACACACTTGTACTTTGTATACAATATATGCTTGGTGGTGGTTATACCCCCTATCCTATATGCCCCTAAATCTAACAATCACTCCAATTGGTGCAACTGGGTTTTCTTTACATACTGATGCTTTCTGCCATCACCTAAACTCTTTGGGCCTAGTTCTCATTAATCATCCAGGAATTTTGATATATTTGTCTAACAACAACAGCAGTAAATATGAAGAATATTTTTGTGAGGTTTACTAGGCAAGTTGACTTAGCAGCTATAAATAATCTGTACTTGCCATTAGCAATTGCCAAGAGCTGAGACTGATTTGCTAGGCTCATATGATCAGTGGAAATTGACTTGATGGCAAAGAACACTGTGTGACTAAGTAGCTCAAGTAACAAAAATAAAGAACAAGTCCCTAGAAACTATATCTTCTGCTTCCTTTTAGTTTACTCCTACTACCAGGAGTTGAGACTTACGTGATTCCTCATTTGGCCAGTGGGAGAGGCATTCCTGGGTTCATTTCATGCATCTCTCATTTCCTTTCCTGAGGGAATAGTTAGCTGCTTGATACAATGTTCCATGTTTTCCAAATTCAATAACTATACTAGTTAATTAGCTTGACTTAAATATGCCTTGAAAATATTATTGATTGCCATATTATGTCTGAGATCTAGTTTCTCTCCTACAGAGACGAAGGTACTGGGATGAGGGACAAATGCTGTAAGAACCTCACAGTACTCGAACAAAATCCTAAAGGAGAACAGGGGTGGTTAATCTGGTCTCAGCTAGAACATCAGATGAGAAAACTGGTCCTGTTTAGGTTTAGAAAACCACTTAGTGATGGATGTAATTTTGAAAACAGGTATTTAAAAACGTTTAAAATGACATTTGGGTTATCTTGTTCTTTTCTTTTCACCACCACACTTAATCTGCAGTTTCACACATCTTCATCCACTTTAACAAGGAAACTTGCAACCTCAACATGGTGCTACAATTATGTAATCTTATTGATTTCCTTATATGTACCACATTTACACAAATTATGCCATTTGGTGTAATTACAACATTTACTGTCATTATAGTAATTTCATCTATAGTCAGTAATTCCAAAAAAAGGTTTTATAAAACTCAAGATTAATCCTGAACCCATGCATCCCTAAAAAGCTAAGACTTGGACTTCTAGGTCCCAGGCTGAATGATCATAGAAGACTGTTGATTTAATGTCCTTCACATATCTACCTAGAAACTCTCTAGGCTAAGAGGTAAAATCAAATGCAGTTTGGTCTAATAGGTTAGGGTGGAAGATATACTACCTGGATTCACATTTTCTTCTTCTCTTCAGTAGCTATGTGACCTTGAACTAGTTACTTAGGCTTTCAGTGTCTCTCAGTAAACTGGAGATAATACACTTCTCAATGGTTATTGTGAAGATTGTATGAGTTAACCCATGCAAGTTGCTTACAACAGTGCCTCTCAAGGGTTTAGACTCAAAAATAAGTACTTTCAGATCATCAAGTCGGTTCTGACTCATAGTGACCCTGTATAGGGATTTCAAGTCTTTAAATCTTTGCAGGAGTAGAAAGCCTCATCTTTCTCCCATGGAGCAGCTAGTGGGCTCAAACCACAAAACTTGTTTGCAGTCCAGTGCTTATCATATGAAGCCACCTCTCTGTATAAACCCTAATATATCACTCTATAGCTAAACTTAGATTTACAGCTTTTTCCTTTGCAGAGCATTGATATCATCCTTGCTCGGGCAAAGGAAATGTATCCTGGAGGAAATCTTATATCCTCCTCCTGGTTTTGTATCATTCCCTGAACCTCTTATGTCCTACAAATTCACATATTCAAGCATCTATGTCAAGTAGCTAACTTCCTACTAACACATAATATAACGATTGCAGAAGCTTTGGTATCATAGTGGGTTATGAGCAAGATCAGTAGGTCAAATATTCCACCTACTTCACAGGAAAAAGATGAGGTTTTCTGCTCCTGTAAAAATTTACACCAGAATATGTGACACTGTGAGTTAATGAGCTGGACTTCAATGTTGTTAGAACTGCCCAAGGTCAGTGGTTCAAGCTCACCAGCCACTTCTCAGAAGCCCTATACAGAGTTACTATGGGTCAGAACTGACTCAATAGCACTTAACAACAACAAGATAGTCAGATACAGTACCAGAAGATGAACCCCTCAGGTTAAAAGGCACTCAAAATACAACTAGGGCTTTTTATGAAGGTAGCGCCAAAGACAAAGAAGGAAGCCCCCTCCCAATGCTGAAGCCAAAGCGAAGGCGTTGAAGGCCAAGAAGGCAATGCTGAAAGGCGTCCACAGTCATACAATAAAAGAGAAAATCTGTACTTCACCCACCTTCTGGCAGCCCAAGATTCTGAGGCTCCAAAGGCAGCCCAAATACCCTCGGAAGAGCGCCCCCAGGAGAAACAAGCTTGACCACTATGCCATCATCAAGTTCCCTCTGACTACCGAGTCAGCCATGAAGAAGATAATAACACATTTGTTTTCATTGTGGATATCAAGGCCAACAAGCACCAGATCAAACAGGCTGTGAAGAAGCTCTATGACATTGACGTAGCCAAGGTCAACACCTTCATCAGGCCTGATGGAGAAAAGAAGGCATATGTTCAACTGGCTCCTGACTACGATGCTTTGGATGTTGCCAACAAAATTGGGATCATCTAAACTGAGTCCAGCTGGCTAATTCAAAATATACATTTTTTCAATACAAAAAAAAATTTACAACTAGAGGAAGATCTGTCTCCTTAACGTAGAGTTGACCACGAAGACAGCAAATGGAGTAAAGCCTTCAGGACCTTCATTTGCTGATCAGGCACAACTCAAAAGGAATTCATTTGCTGATCAGGCACAACTCAAAAGGAAGAGAAACAGGTGTAAATCTCCATTAAAAACTATAACATGGAATTTAAGAAATATGAATCTAGGAAAATTGGTAATGGTCAAAAATGAAATAGAATGCGTAAACATTGATGTCTAGGCATTAGTAAGCTGAAATGGACTTGTATTGGCTGTTTTGAATCTAACAATCACATGGTTTGTATGATGTGAATGATAAATTGAAGAGGAATAGAATCACACTCATCATTAAAAAGAACATATATCAAAATCTATATCAAAATCTATCTTGAAGTCTAACACTATCTGTGATAGAATAACACCCATACACCTACAACGAAGACCAGTTAATACCACTGTTATTTAAATTAATGCACCAACCACTAAAGCCAGTGATGATGAAGTTGAAGAATTCTACCAACTTCTTCAGTCTAAAATTGATCAAATATCCAATCACGATGTATCACATGCAATCAAGATATATTGATAATTACTGGTAATTGGAATGAAAAGGTTGGAAAATATGGCCTTGGATAGAAATAATGCGGAGATCAAATTTTGATAGGACCAATGACTTGCTCATTGCGAATACCTTTTTTAAACAACATAAAAGATGACTATATACAAGGTACCTCACCAGATGGAATGCACAGGAATCAAATTGACTCCATCTGTGGAAAGAAATGGTGGGAAAGCTCCATATCATCAGCCAAAACAAGGCCAGGGGCAGACCATCAATTGCCCATAAACAAGTTTATGCAAAAAGAGCCAAAATATGATCTGGAACACATCCCACCTGAATTCAGCGATCATCTGAAGAACAGATTTAATGAATTAGACACCAAAGACAAGAAGAGTTATGGGATAACATCAAGAACATCATACAAGAAGAAAGCAAGAGGTCATTAAGAAGACAAGGAAGAACGAAAAGACTAAAACAGATGACAGAAGAAACTCTGAAACTTGCTTGCCAGCATAGTGATTATAAAGCAAATTGAAGAAATGAGGAGGTTAAAAAGCTGAATAGAAAATGTCAAGGAGTAGCTGGAGAAGACAAGGTCAAATATTAAAACAAAATGTTCAAAGACCTGGAGTTAGAAAACCAAAAGGGAAAAACATGTTCAGCATTTCTCAAGCAGAGGGAACTGAAGAAAAAATTCAAGCCTCAATTTGAAAGTTTGAAGGATTCTATGGGCAAAATATTGAATGATGCAGAAAGCATCCAAAGAAGTTGGAAGGAATACAAAAAGTCTCTATACCAAAAGGAAATGGTCAATGTTCATCCATTTCAAGAGTTAGCATATACTTAAGAACCAATGGTATTGAAGGAAGAAGTCCAAGCTACACTGAAGACATTAGCGAAAAACAAGGCTCCAGGAATTGACAGAATACTAATTGAAATCTTTCAACGAACTGAAGAAGCACTGGAGGGACTAACTCATCTCTGCCAAGAAATTTGGAAGACAACTACCTGGTCAACTGAATGGAAGAGATCCATATTTGTGCCCATTCCAAAGAAAGGTGACCCAGTGGAATGCAGAAGTCATTGGACAATATGATTAATATCTCATACAAGTAAAACTTTGTTAAGATAATCCAAAGACGGCTGCAAATGTACAGAGAATTGCCAGAGGTTCAAACCAGATTCAGATGAGGACATGGAACGAGGGATATCACTGCTGATGTCAGATGGATCTTGGCTGAAAGCAGAGAATACCAAAAAGATGTTTACCTGAGCTTTATTGACTACGCGAAGGCTTTTGATTCTGTGGATCATGACAAATTATGGACAACATTGAAGAGAATAAATATTCTGAAACACTTAATTGTGTTCATGAGAAACCTGTACATAGACCAAGAGGCATTCATTCTAGGAGAACAAGAGACTACTGAATGGTTTAAAAGTAGAAAAGGTGTGCACAAGGCTGTATTCTTTCACCATATCACCATACTTATCCAATCAGTGGCATCAGGATTGGACGAAGAGTAATTAACAACCTACAATGGTACTACCTTGCTTGCTGAAAGTGAAGAGAATTTAAATTACTTACTGATGAAACTCAAAGACCACAACCTTCAGTATGGGTTGCACCTCAATGTAAAGAAGACAAAACTCCTCACCAATGGATCAATAAACAACATCCATATAAATGGAGAAAAGATCAAAGTTGTCAAAGACTTCATTTTGCTCGGATCAACCATCAACACTCTAGGCAAATTTGCTAAAGAACAAAGATGACTAAGATGCACCTGACCCAAGCCAAGGTATTTTCTATAACCTTATATGCATGTGAATGTTGGACAGTGACTATGGAAGACCATAGGAGAATATTAAAAGTACCATGAACTGCCAAAAGAACAAACCAATCTGTGTTCGAAGAAGTACAACCAGAATGCTCTTTGGAAGCCAGGATGGCCAGACTTCGTCTCTCATACTTCAGACATATTATCCAGGGGGATAGCCTTATATCATGTTTGAGGGTCAGAGAAAAAGAGGAAGACCCCCAACGATATAGATTGATAGATTGACACAGTGGCAGCAGCAATGAGCTCACTACAGTAAGAATTGTGAGGTTGGCACAGGACTGGGCAGTGTTTTGTTCTGTTGTACATAAAGTCACAATTAGTACCCACTAGATGGCACCCAACAACAACAACAAAGATTTACAGCCTGAGAAACCCTACACAAGGTCGCTGAGTCATAACCAACTGGAAGGCACTTCACTACCACCACAATAATAATTGTAATGAGTTTTCATACTCACCTTCTAGAAGGGATTCAAGTTCATTCAAGTACAAAATCAAGACAAATGCCTTCCTCTCCCTGACTTGGCCTGAAATAGTAAGGGATGGGTTTAAGAAACCTCAGCTTCTATAAGAAGAAAACAGATTCCAAGGTATTTTATGGAGAGGAAGAAAAGCTCCACCTTATTCACAGCCTTCTACTCCCTGTGTCCAGCCTGGAATCAGAAGCCAGGGTTAATTACCATAGCCATCATCTGGTTTTGCTGTCTATTGTCTCATTTTAGTCTGTGTGTCGACTGTCAAATGAGGTATCACTGAGCCCTGCAGTGATGTACTCAGGCATTCACTCATTTACCAAGTTCAACAGAGATACAGGCTGTTCCCAGATTTAGAACTCGACTTTGTTTCCTTTTTTTTTTTTTTTAATTCTAGCATATTGACATAGATGTGAGCATATCTGGGACAGGAGATACCCCATCAGAAGGCTTGTCAAGAGGTAAAAGCCTGGGAGTGAGTTCAAAACCTAGGCAGGCTATGAGTCAAGGCCATGAAGCCAGTAGGTGAAGCAAGTGAGGCCCAGGGACCTGCACAAGGTACAAGTTCAGAATATAGAAGGCTTGTGAAGGTAGAATGGAACAAGTAAACATGATATGCTTCAGTCGGCAATAAGAAGTCTAGAGACCAAATTATGTTAGAAAATAGAGAGGAGTCAGCAGATGCATCCTTCAGAAGGTACACTTGGGTCAGCAGACCAGCCCTAGCAAGGTGGTTTGTGCCATGGATTCTGAATCAGTTGCATAGTCCTGCTTGGGGAGATGGACTTGGAGTCTACATTTTCAGTAACTACTATGGTGCAGTGATTTTCTGCTCTGCAGTCTTTTAAGGAACACTGACAGAGTGGCTCAAGGGTTGATGAATGTCACAGCAAGAAGTTGTGAATGCTTTGCTAAGCGTGAACTGGACTCTTGACTAATTCCCCAATCTCTGTACTACAGAAATTGTAGAATTTGTCACTCTGCCACAGAAACTTTCCCAAACAGTGCCCATAGCATTATTTGTTCTGTAGTTTCAATATTGTTTTTTTTAGAAATATTTCACCTGAAGCATGCTTGCTGCAGTGACTGTACGTGAACAATACATATACCAAGCAAGACATATGTGGATATCAAATAACCCTTAGTGGAAGATGGGAAAAAGAAATAGACATTTGTTGAAGTTCTACAATGACAAGTGGAACTATAGCTATTCCAACCATACTTCTAGTTTATCTACTTTTAAGAATTTAATATTTGGTGTTTCAAAACCAAAGGGACAAAATCATAGCAAAAATTCACCCATATAGTAGCTAAGGTTGGTTAATGTGAAAAATAATCAAAAAAAAATTATTCTTTAACCACAAATGGGGGTTTTCCACATCACAACCAAGTCACTCAGAATGGATGACTAAAGGAAACCAAACCATTTGTGAATGGTTTTATCAGTTGAGTTATGAAATGCATATTTAAAGGTTTTTACTAACTCTCACCCCACACATCTGTCAGTTTGTCATACTGTGGTAGCCTGTGTGTTGCTTGAGGCTGGAAGCCACAGTGGACAACTTTCCTCAGAATTTCCAGACTAAGAACAAACTAGGAAGAAGAAATTGAAGGTCCATTGTTGATAGCTTAGCCTCTGACAGCCTTATGAACAGCACCAAACACTGATATAGTGCTGAAAGCTGAGCTGCTCATGTTGGAAGGCACTTAAAATACTACTCAGGAAGAACTGACTTCTCAATAAGTTGAGTCATCCTTAATGCTGAAGATGGAGCAAAGCTTTCAGGGCCTTCATTTGATGATGGGGCATGACTCAAACTGAGAAGAAATAACGGCAAACATGCACTGAGCTCAGAACATGGAATGTATTAAGTTTGAATCTAGGAAATTTGAAAGTCTTCAAAAATGAAATGGAGGGCAATAAGATGAGTATCCTAAGCATCGGAGAGTTGAAACAGACAGGTATTAGCTATTTTGAATCAATCAAACATGATTTACTATGCCAGGAATGATGGATGGGTTTGCATATTGATATACTATGCTGCCTGTGATAGGATAATATCTGTCTGTCTACAGGAAGACCAATTAGCATCACTATTATTCAAATTTACGAACCAGCCACTAAAGCCAGTGATGGTGAAATTGAAGCAGTCTACCAAATTCTTCAGTCTGAAATTGATCAAACCTATAGTCAAGATGCATTGTAATTACTGGTGACTAGAATGCAAAAGTTGCAAATGAAGAGGGGGATCAGTGGTTGGAAAATATGGCCTTGGTGATAAAAACAGTGCTGGGAATCACAAGATAGAATTTTGCAAGATCAATGACTTATTCATTGCAAATACAATTTTTAATGGCATAAATTGCATCTGTACTCTTGGACCTCACCAGAGAGCATACACAGGAATCAAACTGACTACATCTGTGAGAAATGATAATGGAGAAACTCAGTATCATCAGCCAAAACAAGGCTAGTGACCGACTGTAGAAAAGACCATAACTTGCTCTTCTACAAGTTCAGGCTTGAAGTGCACAGAAGCCAAAATATATCCCACTGGAATTTAGAGACCATCTCTACAAAAGATTTGACAAATTGAACTCGAATGACCGAAGACCAGTTGTAGAAAGCCAAGAAGAACATTATACATGAAGAAAGCGAATGGTCATTAAAAAGACAGTAAACAATTGAAAGATCAAAGTAGATGTGGAAAGATACTCTGAAACTTGCTCTTGAACTAGTGTAGCTAAAGCGAATGAAAAAAGTAAAAATGCTGAACTGCACATTTCAAAAGGCAGCTCAAGAAGATAAAGGCAAATACTATAATGAAATACGCAATGACCTGGAGTTAGAAACCCAGAAGAGAAGAACAGGCTCAGCATTTCTCCAGTTGAAAATAACTGAAGGAAAAAAAAAAATCAAGCCTCAACTTGCAATATTGAAGAACTCTATGGGCAAAATATTGTGAATGATGCAGGAAACATCAAAATAAGATGGAAGGGGGGAGACCCAGAATCACTGAACCAAACAGAATCGGTTGACATTCAACCATTTTAGGAGGTAGCATATGCTTAAGAACCAATGGGATTGAAGCTGCACTGAAGACATTAGCAATAAATAAGGCTCCAGGAATTGAGAGAATACAAACGGAAATCTTTCAGCAAACTGATGCAGCACTGGAGCCACTCACTAGTCTATGCCAATTAAATTTGAAAGACAGCTACCTGGCCAACAGACTGGAAGAGATCCATATTTGTGCCCATTCCAAAGAAAGGTGACCCACCCAAATGTAGCAATCATAGAATAATTAATATCACATGCAAGTAAAATTTTGTTGATCATCATTCAAAAACAATTGTAAGTGTATTTCAACAGGGAGCTGCCAGAAATTCAAGCCAGATGCAGAATAGGACGTGGAATGAGGACTTCACTGCTGATGTCATATGAATCTTTGCTGAAAGCAGAATGTACCAGAAAGATGTTTATTTGTGTTCTATTGAGTATACAAAGACCAATTTTTTTTTTTGCATTTAACAGTGAGGAATCCGTACATAGACCAAGAGGCAGTCACTGGAATAGAGTAAGAGGATACTGATTGGTTTCCATGCAGGAAAGGTGTCCATCAGGATTGTATCCTTTTCTCCATACTTAGTCAATCTGTATGCTGAACAAATAATCTTAGTAACTTGACTATATGAAGAAGAATAAAGCAGTAAGATGGGAGGAAGCTTCATTAATAACCTGTGATATGCAAATAACACAACCTTACTTACTGAAAGCAAAGAAGACCAGAAGCACTTGCTGATGAAGATCAAAGACAGCTTTCATTATGGGTTGCATCTCAATGTCAAGAAAACAAAAATCCTCCCAAGTGGACCAATAAACAACATCATGATAAACAACAAAAAGATTGAAGTTATCGAGGATTTCATTTTACTTGGATCCATAATCAGTGCTCATGGAAACAGCAGTCAAGAAACCAAATGATTTATTGCATTAGGCATACAAGACCTCTTTAAAGAGTTAAAGAGCATAGATTTCTCTTTGAGGATTAAGGTATGCCTGACCCAAGCAATATTTTCAATCGCCTTATAGGATGTGACTTCTGGACAATAAGGAAGACAGCAGAAGAATTAATGCATTTGAATTGTGGTGTTGGTGAAGCTTTATTGAAAGTACCATGGACTGCCAGAATTACAAACAAATCTGTCTTGGAAGAAGTACAACCAGAATTCTCCTTAGAAGTAAGGATGATATTTTATCTCATGTACTTTGGAAATGTCAGGAGGGACCAGTTCCTGGAGAAGTACATCATGTTTGGCAAAGAAGAGTGTCAACAAAAAAGAGGAAGACCCCTATGAGATGCATTGACACAGTGGCTGAAACAGTGAGCTCAAACATGACAATTGTGAGGATGTTGTAGGACCAGGCAATGTTTATTTCTGTTGTGCATAGTGTCGCTATGAGTTGGAACTGACTGGATGGCACCTAACAACAACAACAATTCAATATCAGCAAAATTCCCACTGAGCAAACAGCTGAAACGCTATTTTGCCAACTATCCCTCCAACCGTGTATTATTATGCAAACAAGCTTTGGCATTATGGTATGGGTTGGTTCTCAGTCAAGGTCTGCCACTGACAACTTTTGGAACCTCAAATAAGTCACTTACCCACTCGGTGCTTTAAGAGCCTGTATTTAATATAAAGGGATTGAACCAGACTAGGAGTTTTTCTTTCTTGTTAACTATATAGATTCAGATTAACTATGGGTTCAGATGAAAAGTATGGACAGTAGGTTATTACATAAAACAAATTAAAATGAGGCTCATTTTATAGAAAGAAGTATCTAATAACTCATTCCTTGCCCAGTTTGCTGAACCCTTGCCACAGCCCCAGAGCTGGGGGTCATGAGGTTCATTACACAAATGCAATTTGAAAAACACAGGAGTATATGGTACCTTCACATCCTTTTCAGTTTAAAGTATCCATGAGTGACATGTCTGAGCTGGATAGGGAGCCCTCACCAAAATATAGTCAGCATGAAAACAAAAGCCTGCCAAGCTCAAAATATTACGTATCTGAACTGGTTACAAAATAAATACCAATTGACCAAGGTTTTCAAAAAAATTTTTACCTGATCTTTTTCATTATTTTCTGATCACTTACTGTGCATTAGTAGTACAACAGCATTAAAGATGAAGCCCATTTAAGAGGTAGGCTCAGCATTACCGTTGGGTGTGAGAAGCTCTGTGATGGAGTAGGGACATACCAGCACAAACCTTCTAGAGGAAATGTCTAATCTGAAGCTAGTAAGTAAACAGGTAAAACTAGGGAAGGGTTATGTTGTTACTATTATGTGTTGTGACCTTGTATAGTGTTTCTAAGGAGCAGCTGATGGGTTTGAACTGCCAGCCTTGTGGTTCACAGTCCAGTACTGATCCTACAGTGCCAAATCAGGAAGAGTTATAGAGAAGTGGAAAACAGTAAAATTTACAAGTTGAGTAAGAAACAAAGAAAGCATGCAAAGGTTCAGAGGGAAAAGAAAACTTGGTAGATCCCTGGGAATGAGAGGGGAGACCATAGAGATTAGGAGAAAGGTGAACAGGGCTGGGTCATGAGGAACCACCAATATCTACAGCAGAGTTTGGTATTTTTCTGAGGATTGTGCTGACCTGGTGCTACATAGCATGTAGGTTTTTGTTGTTACGTGCTGTCCAGTCAGTTCCAACTCACCGTGACGTCTTGCACCTTCACTCATTATTGTCATGTTCAAGCCCATTGCTGCAGCCACTGTGTCAGTCCATCTCACTGGGAGGCTTTCTCTTTTTCATCAGCCCTCTGCTTTGCCGGGCATGATGTCCTTATCCAGGGACTGATCTCTCCAAATCTAATTTTCTGCACACCAGGTTTATTTAAAACACAAGATAGATGTTGAGTATCAATGAGTTGATTATTGAAGGAAGCCATAATTGAGAGTGCCAATAGGTGACTTTAGTGAACCTCAGTTTCCTCTTTGACACACAAGTGATGTTAGTCCCCACTTTCTGTACCATGTTCATGACTATGGTGAGGATCAATTGTAAACTGGGAAGTACTCTGTAGATCTTTAATTAATTACCATGATGGCAGTAGCAGGAGCAGCAATTTTGGGGAGGAGCCACCAGATAGCAGTAAATGGGTCTTAATATAGGACTTTCAAAAATTCATAAAATTATAGATTGTTGTATATTTATTTATAAACTGTAAGAAAGTGACTTAATATTCATGTATACTTGCAGACTACTCTATCTTCTGTTCTGGTTTAAAAAAAAATAGTGTAATATATTGGAACCTTCTTGAGGATGAAACAAAAAATATCTTGTGATACATGTTATCTTTATTTTATAGAGGGGATCAGAGATTATGTGATTTGCTGAAGAGCACCAGCAAATAGGTGACAGGTGATATAAATTTGCATTCAAACGCCAGGCACTGCTTTATTTGTAACGGTCTGTGATGCTTTGTCACATAGAGCTAGCATCTTTTATTCCAAAGCACTTATACCAAAGTTGTAAATGTTTCATGGAAGAGAAATCCACAGTGCAGTAAAGCCTAACTTTAAGGTGAGTGTTAGGGAAACAGCAAGAAAGAATGTCTCATCAGTCATTTTCTCTCATCTCTTGTACTTTCCAGGTAATGGACCGATGGGAGAACCAAGGCAGTCCTCAGACGAGTTTATCTGCTCCGGCCATACCACAGAACCTGCCCTTCCCTCCCGCCCTCCACAGGAGCTCCTTTCCTGACTCAACAGAGGCCTTTGACCCAAGGAAGCCTGACCCATATGAGCTCTACGAGAAATCTAGAGCCATTTATGAAAGTAGGCGTAAGTGAAAGCCACATAAAACAAGGGGGCACCAATACTAACTGAAGTCCTGCCAGGATATATATTGAGGCTGCTATGATCTGGCATGATTTTTTATTTTTTAAGTAAAGACAGCTGGTGTAAACTTGTCCTTAAATAAGTACTTATCTTTTGGTATTTCCTACTCCCTCCCACCAAGACCCTGAGAAGAGACAGAATTTTTGTTGTTATTGCTAGCATTCTGGTGTGGCGCTGTGGGTTAATGCACTGGACTGCAAGGTTGGTATGAACTGCAAGGTCGGCAGTTCAAGCTCACCAGCAGCTCCTTGGAAACCCTATACAGGGTCGCTATGAGTCAGAACCGACTCTATGGTACTTAACACGACCACCAATTGCTAGTCTAAGTTTTCAAATAATAAGAAGAAATATTTAAGCGTTACAGCCCTGAGTAAAATACCAGCCAAGACCTTCCAACTCTCAGTCATGAAATAACTGCTTCTGAAAGCGTTCCCGAGCTAGACTCCAATCTCTTGTTCCTGAATCTTTTCTTTCTCATTTAATGCGGTAGGGTCC
Source organism: Chrysochloris asiatica (assembly GCF_000296735.1). Lineage (NCBI taxonomy): Eukaryota > Metazoa > Chordata > Mammalia > Afrosoricida > Chrysochloridae > Chrysochloris > Chrysochloris asiatica. The sequence goes on from NW_006408528.1 coordinate 33,117,228, forward strand.
AATTAAAAGCTCTGTCCTAACATACCATGTATGCATGAGCCACCCTAGTTGAAGCACTTCTAATCCATTTGTTGTACAGCTTTTCACATTTCTCCAGGTCATCTCCTCCCACGTGGTTGTTGTTGTTAAGTGCCGTCGAGTCGGTTCCGACCCATAGCGACCCTGTACACGGTTTCCGAGGGTGTAAATCTTTACGGGAGTAGAAAGCCTCATCTTTCTCCCGCGGAGCCGCTGGTAGTTTCAAACTGCTGACCTTCAGGTTCGCAGCCCGATTCGTAACCACTATGGAAGGATAATCTGAATGGCCTGTTTTTTCTGTGGAGGGAAATGCAGTGTGTATCTTAAGAACCTTAGTAAATAAATGATGGAGCAACCTAGTCTAGTAAGAAGGGTTTAATCCCTGGCGTTCCCATTTATGGTTGATTTCCTTTGCTTTGGTGTTCTGCTAGTGCCCTGTTTCCGACTTTATCATCTGAAGTACCAATAGCAAGTTTTAAATTGTATGTGATCTCAGAGGATCTCAAATCTGCTTACTCTTTTGATGAGCTCAGGGGCTGAGAATTATGCACCCAGCTGGTAAAGGGAAAAGCAGTCATAATACCTTTTCCCTATCCTCTACAACATTTTGTAAAAGTGATTTTGGTTGACAAAATAGTTAGGACAGCAAGCCATGGAGAAATAATTTTCATCAGAGTGAATCCCTCATATATATATATATATTAAATAACAGGCTTACTGTATTTTATCCCCCCCCCCCAGATGAACTGAAATATCTTTAAAGGGATGTATAGCTAGAATGACTTTGCTTTGACAGAATAAAAACAAAGTGAGCATTTTTAGCTGTATAATATAGGATATGAATACTGATGCTCATGGAACTGGGAAAAAAAAAAAAGCAATTGAAAGTATTTCAGTACAGTTCTTAATATCTCTTCTGCACCAAGACTCAAGTACTTATTGAACACCCACTTTGGTCTCAGTGGGGAGATAGCAGAGATGAGTGATAGACCCTACTCTCACAAGTTTAACAGAGGAAACAAACAAAACAAAAAAATGAGTGGCAATGGGTAGAGATCAAGCTGCAGTGTAGGTTCCAGTGTTAAAGGTGCAAATGTATTGCAGGACTAAAATAGCATCTTTGCATCCGTTTTTTGATAACATTTAAGGACTATCAAGTGATGCTTCCTCCTACTCTTTGTCCCTTCGGTAGTCTTTTGCAGTTTTCCTGACCTAATAAATGCTTAATTATTCAGAACAAATCTAATGTTAGTACTTATTCTCCGTCTGCTCCTTGGGGTTGTCTGATATTACTGTGCATTTCATTTCTGAATGGGAATTGTGCCTGGCCATCATTTCAACTCTCAAGCATTTCTTCTGATTTCTTTTTCCAGCCCCTGCAATGCCCTTTCTGTTCATCGCATTTCCCCTCCTTGCCTTGTGACCAGCCATCACTTTCTTCTTCAGTCCTCCTCTGGGAGCTCTTTGTCCCCTCCACCACCACACAAACATCCTAACTTACAAACTTCACCCAAAGTTCAGGGGCGAAGATATATCCTGCACCCCAACCAGTGCCTTCGCTTCTCCTGCTCTCACCATGCTCGCTCCTATTTTCATAAGCTCTCTCTAATAGCTTCAAGGTAACAGACACATTTTCAGGGTTACAGCTCCTACAAAGCCAGAAGAAGATGAGCTCCTTTCCTTTCCCCATTCTGCTTTTTCATTTCATGTTATTTAATAACTCAATAGAATGTGAATATAACACAGAAATCATGTCAAAGGAAGAAATGTTCCACCCCTAAAGAATTGTTGTTAAGTGCCGTCGAGTCGGTTCCGACCCATAGCGACCCTGTACAGGGTTTCCGAGGGTGTAAATCTTTACGGGAGTAGAAAGCTTCATCTTTCTCCCGCGGAGCGGCTGGTAGTTTCGAACCGCTGACCTTAAGGTTCGCAGCCCAATTCGTAACCACTACGCTAAGGACACTACAAGGCAGGATGCCACTTTTCTAGTCTCTTGCTCATGGGCATGCGGATGCCTTAGCCCTCTGCATCATTCCCTTTTCCAAATAAGAAAAGGTTTCCACTTGCCACATACTTAAAGGTTTTCTAAAAGTATTTCAAAGTATTAGTAAACAAAGTTTTAACATTTTGTGTGCGTGTGTTATGCATCATTCCACCATCTTAAGGGCCAACTCCTCTGCATATTAAAGGGCAGCAATTCACTCATTCAAATTTTTAAACAAACATACTTTTTAATGATAGGGGGAAAGTGCAATATAATTTTTATCATCTTTAAACACATTCATCATCATTGAATCCAACAATCATAAAATGTATGTAACCAGACCAAACAACATATACAAACGTTTGATTGCAAGCCATTCCGCTGCTTATTCCTTTGATATTATTTAGTTCTGGCTTTATCTACTCTTGTGTTGTCCCCTCCCCTGCAGCTTTTCTCTGAGAGAAAAATTAATGCGAGTAGAGAAAGTATGGAAGGAAATTCTAACAAAAGCTATGTCGTTTTCTCTGACATGTAACAGTTCCGTGGTATCCTTCCATCACACCAAGATTAAAGCTAGAGAAATACTTGAATTTCCATTCACAGTTGGATTGTAGTAACCAAATGAAGAATGAACCTCTACCCACAAGCCTCTGCTGTACAGAGCTACAGGATGTTTGTATATCAAGACTGTCAAGAAATATTTAGATTCAAGTCGCCAGTCCCCTGCAAATGATGGAAATTTATCAAACATTGTAAATGCTGCTGTGCCTCATTTGACTCATAATTAGATTATGCTGACACTTTAATGTGCATGCATAGGACATCTTAATAATGATGTATTCCTGAAAAAAAAAAAATGGCTGTGATTTTAAACAAGTGAAGACAACCATAGAATGCTAGCTAGGGTCCTGTGCAATAGGACATGACAGGTACATGCTTGTAAGAGGAAAGCTAGAATCACCTTTCATCTTCCTGAGATCTCTCACCAAGGTGAGACTGAAGAATACAGAGAAAGAAGATCCATCCTTCCACCCAGGTCAAGTGCCCAGAGATGGCACCTCTAGGTTCCCATCCAGAGTTGATTAAACACTCAATATGAGGCTAGAGCTTTGTTAAGCACTTCACAAGGAAAATCCATGAGAACTCTCCTCTGCTTAAAAGAAGCTTTCAGAGAAAATAGGAATACAATCAAACAAAAAAATCAAGTTAAACTATTCATGAACAATGTTGTATTATACAACACAACAGTAACATGTGAAATTGGACAATAATCATTGATTCTTGGAGTACCTGAGTGTAAACAATTAATGCACTCAACTGCTAACCCAACCAGAGCCTCAAAAGAAAGGCCTGGTGATCTGCTTCCAGAAATCAGCCATTGAAACCCCTATGAAGCATAGTGTCACACTGATACACATGGAATCACCATGCATCAGACGCAACTTGATAGCAATTGGTGATTATTTCTCAAACTTCTGTGTGCAAAATTATTACTCAAAATAATGTTATATGTCTGGTATCTTCTAATTATTAAAATCTCTTTTAAAACATTAGTCCTTGCTAGGATTAGCAGCACACTGCAAACCATAAGGTCAGCGGTTCAACCTTGTGGTTTGCAGTCTGCTGCTTATCCAGCTGCTCCTTGGAAACCCTATACAGGGTCACTATGAGTCAGAACTGACTTTACGGCACTTAACAACAAAGAACTCTGTGCAAAAGAGTTTTTTCACACTATTTTAATAGAAGGAACTCTGGTTCTATAGTGGATTACGAGTTGGGCTGCTAACCGCAAGGTCAAGTAATTCAAAACTACCAGCTGCTTCATGGGAGAAAGATGAGGTTTTCTGTTCCCATAAAGATTTACAGCCTTGGAAATCCTATACAGAATAGCTAGGAGTTGAAACCGACTCCATGGCCCAGAACCACCAACCACCATTTTAATATAAACATACAATTCATATGAATGTTGTTTTTGTTAGGTGCCATCAAGACTCTTCCAACTCATAGTTACCTCATGTACAACAGAACAAAACACTGCCCAATTCTGTGCCATTCTCACAAGCATTGCTGTATCTGGGCCCAGTTAACCACTGTGTCAGTCCATCTTGTTGAGGTGTCCTATTTGCTGACCCTCTACTTTACCAAGTATAATGTCCTTTTTTGGGTCTGATTCCTCCTAATAAAATACCCAAACTGCATGAGATGAAATCTCACCATCCACATGTCTATAGGAGAATTCTGACTGTACATCTTCCAAGAAAGATTTATTTGTTCTTCATGCAGTCTGTGGTATATTCAATATTCTTCATCAATTCATCTCTGGTCTTCCTTATTCATTGTTCAGCTTCTGGATACCTATGAGATGACTGGAAAAACCATCTTAGGCGCATCTTAGGTCTAACAGTGACATCTTTGTTCTTTAACACTTTAAAGAGGCCTTTTGCAGAAGACTTGCGAATTCAGTATATCATTTGATTTCTTGACTGCTGCTACCATGGGCATTGATTGTGGATCCAAGTAAAATGAAATCCTTGACAACTTTCATCTTTTATCAAGATATTGTTTATTGTTACACTTATGAGGATTTTTGTTATCTCTATATTGAGATATAATCCATACTGAAGACTGTAATTTTTGACAAGTAAAAACATTTGGAAATACAAACACACACAGAGAAAATAGAATTTTGTCCAAATTTTAACTCCTGGTTTTTATGTGAATTATTTAAGCATTGAGCCTATGTGATCATCAGCAACCCCCATAAAAGATTAAAAATACTTCCACCTCTACCCAGGACTTGTAGATAAGTACCACTTTTCTCTCTGTATGCATGGCCTCTGTTGGATCATTTAATTCGTGCTACCCCTATTACTTGCAGTGTTAAAAATCTGCAAGCAAGGGAAAATGCACACCTTTCTGTAAAGGGACAAGCCATGACATTTTTTTATTTCTCTCTCCTTTGTTCTCTTTTCCACTAATCTCATGAAGGTAAGACTTGAATTTTATCTGCAATCATGAGGGAGAAGACGTGAATTTTCTCAGTTCATATGCTGGTATTTATCAAATTGGACTATGTGTACCATTTCTGGCCTTAAAAATCCTTGAAAATTCCTTAAAACCCTTACTGCTTTCTTCCCTCCCATCTCCTCTTGCCATACTTTCTCTATATTGTGATTTCACTCGTATTTCATCTATATATTTCTAATATGATAGGAAACTTCTTTTAATGGCCCAGTTACACTGAGATCATCCAGGGTGATTACACATCCAACTTTCCCTATGATATCCCTCGTCTGGTTTTTTCTGGTATAATTAATAGCTCCCATTAGACTCTTAAGAGAATCCTCATTTGGATGTTATATGGTTTCCTCTTTATTATATAATGTATAAAGGAGTAGATATGATTACTTGATGGACTGAAATTCTGTGACAGTGAATTTATCCCCATGCATGTTTTGAGGCAAAAAATTATGTCATGATTTGTCTTGAGAGCCAAACTCCCAGGGGCTTCCTCCATAGTCAGAAAACGTGTACCTAGGTACTAATCTAGAGAATGGCAAACTAAGTGGAACAAGTAGGTATTAAAACTTCATGTCTTTAAGTACTCTGACCTAAGTGTTCTCATTTTTATCACAGAGGTAGTAAGCCAGATTCAAAAATCAGAGGACTGAAAGGGAATTGAACTTGTCTGTCATACTACGTCTAGGAAAGATTGTTTTTGTTGTTGGTAGGTATCATCAAGTTGACTCCAAAATCATAGTGACCCTGTGTATAACAGAATGTAAGACTGCTTGATCCGGGGCCATTCTCATAATCATTGCTATGTTTGAGCCCACCTTGTTGAGGACCGTCCTCTTTTTCCCTGACCTTCTACTTTAACATGTCCAAAGTATTTAAGATGAAATCTTATCATCTTCACTTCTAAAGACCATTCTGCCTTTACTTGTTCTTAGATTTTTTTGTTGTTCTTCTTCGTACCGTCAATGGTATGTTCAATATTCTTTGCATCATTTATTCTTTGATTTTCCTTATTCATTGTCCAGTTTTCACATGTCCAGCTTCTAACGTCACAACAGCACTCAAGCCACCACAGTGTGGCAAACCAATAGACAAGTGGGTGGTAAGAAAGATCTCACTTACGTAACTGCAAATAAATGGCTATCACAGTTTCTCTTTTCATTGCCAGGCAAGGTAGTCAAATGTGCTTCCCAAAGAACATGACAGGGTCCTTTCACTTTGGAATTTTGCAAAATTAAATTTTGATGATTTTAACAAAACCTTGTTGATTTAAGAAGGAGAGCCCTGTCCTTTACTTCACTTTTTTTTTTAAGCCAGACTTATTCTAAAGGTTTGTCTTATCATCCCAGTTCACAGGGTGTATTTATTGGACATACTTCCCATTGATAGCCTTGGAAGTTGGAGCAGTTGATTAAAGCAGGAAGAGACATACAAGAAAATTATTTCCTGCAACTCTTCTCTCATAGTTCTGTCCCTGGGTGTGAACCCACATTAAATTATGATTGAAGTTGTCCAAATTTTTCCTCTTCACATTGGATCTTGGTTATTATAAATAAGCAATTTATGAGGTACAGCATGTCCATACTCCTGTGCAGTAAAACATTACTCAAATGTAGGCCCATAAAAATGTCAGGGATCCGTATGGCATAAAGTACCTTATTGTATAACCTCCTTAGAACAGAAATGCCTATGGAATTTCTTCAAAAGAACTCCCATCAGTTTTTCTTTTCAGAAATTAGGAAGCATTAACCCATAGTGAGCAATGAGTACCACAGCACAGATAGAAACTGAAAGTAATCAGAGGCCAGAGTTAAAAACCATGCTAGAGAAGCAAACTGCCTCACCTGAAATAAAATGATTATTTGTAGTGGATCCAAACAAGCAAAGGCAGTTGTGTTTTTCATATCTCTGGGTTCTATCCTACTCTTTGGTGGTTCATTGTTCAGTACTGTTGTATATATTTCTAAACTAATAGATTCTCTGTTAATCTTTCCTTGTGCATGATTGAGCACGGCTTATAGTTTGCACTGTTCCCCATCTAACTAACAGCAGAGCCATTCAGAAAAATGGGTTGGTATTAAGATGTTATCCACCACAGCACACCACTTGAGACTCTTCATGGGAAAAAATAATGGAAGCCACATCCACAAGATAGTAGTGATCGATAGTGCCTCTGAGCCAGAGCTCTAAAGCCTGTGCCTGTTTCGCTTAAACCTACCTGTCTCCCATTCAAACACTACTGGAAGTATTGGCAGGTTTAAGAAAGGTTTTGATATATTCCTGGATGCTATAGCTGCAACCAGCTATTAAGTGATCAGAAAAGGCCACCTTTTCTTCCTAGGAAACCCCTTCACATCTCAACACTGTGTTAGCCCTGACCTAGTCTGTTCAGACTTTACTGATGTCCAGTGGCACAACAGGTTAAGCCCTGGCCTGCTAACTGCAAAGTCAGTGGTTCAAACCCACCAGCCTCTCCTCAGAAACCCTATACGGGTCTCTGTGAGTCAGAATCAACTTAACAGCACTTAACAAGAACAAATTAGGATGAGATTATATTCAAATGTTAAAGACATTTTAACCAACTGCTTTAGCACTAGAATCATAAGTCTTAAAAAAAATTAATAATGTATCATTTTAAGTGTCCTTAACTGTACTTTGAAGGTTAATTTTCTGTACCTTTTGCTATGGAAAACTGCTAATGCTACCTTTAGTATGATTTATTTTATAGTTTGATCTATGAAAAAAATTGCCTTTCAGCTGGAGTTTCTAATATATCACATTATGCATCACTTTGCAGTTATAATATATTGATAAATGAGATCAGGAAATCCTGTGCTTGCCATTTTTAATACTATGTAGCTTTTTAACTAATTGTAGATTTGCTGGTTTTAAAAATGGTACCTTCAGATAGCTTTGTAAATAGCATTTGTATTTCTCACAGGCTCCTTTTGAGAGAGAAAATAATCATGATACAAACTAAGTAATAATGATAATGAAATAGAAGTAGTGCTACAGCACACATTTTTCCCATCTCAGAAATTAGATTCAACCCTATAGTTTAGAACTGTATTTCATTCGGTAGTTTAAAATGTAATGCTTTTGGAGTTAGACAGGAGATAGATCGTCGAAGGAAGCAAAACGTAAGCAGCAGACCCTAAAGTCACTCCTTGATTGAAAGTTATTTAGGATGGCAAAGCATTTTGTAGCACAAGTTGACAATGCAACCCAAAGTGCTTTCATGAATAAATATGAGCCCATCAGGGCTGCAGTAAACAGTTTTTAATTGCTGGATGGCAAGTAGGTCCGAGTGAGATTATGATAATATATAATGTCAGTTTTGGAACTAATGGAAGTGTTTAGAAGAGGGCAGTCTTTCATCCTAGATACACGTCTACCTTTTGATGAAAGAATATTTCTCAACCCATAATCTTCCTCAGTCATGCTAAAAATTGAGTTCTTTTTTAAAAATAAAAATCCTGCTGGACAGCAAATTTGCCTTTACTGTTAAATCACAGATCGCCTGAAAGGAGCGATCATTCAGTGTGTGCTGGGGGGAGCCTGGCTGTGCAGAACACAGGGAGGACTTGTCAAACACACAAAGGTTGACAATGCGGTTCCTCATCATCACCCTCAAGGGGCGTCTATGTCATTTTTATGGCTGAATAGTAGTAGTGTTGTTCTTTGTTGCTGTCCAGTTGGGTTACCTTCTGTGTAACAGAACAAAGACAGAACAAAATGTGGCCCTGTCCTGCCCAATCTTCATGATCAGTGCATGTTTCAGTCCACTGAATAGTCTACTCCTTATTTGAAAACGCAGAGTTCAGTAAGAAAACAATCCGCATTTCACCTTATTTTAATTTTAAAGAGTAAAAAGATTCACTTCCCATAGTGCCTCATATAGCACAATTAAATTATAAAATTATTTTAATATTTACAAAATGGAGTTTTGTTTTCATTTATTCTCTGCTTATTGACCCTGACTTTCTTAAGTTGCCACCTTTAGAAATGCTCTTGATAAAGATGTAAAATTAATAGGGCAAAATTTCTAGCAAGCTAAAACTAGTTTATTCATTAAAGTCTTAAACGTTGTATGTGGGAAGTTTTTGCAGTAAATGTAAATTATGAATTTAGGTTTTAAAGAAGTTTAATAGCTTTCAGGTTAATCTCCATCTGAAATTCCTTACAGGACTCAGAAGCATAGTATGATAAACTTTTAACTTCATCATAGAGACATAAATCTCCTGCCATTCTCTGAGATAGGAGTGTCTCAGTTTATGGTAGAATAAATCCTTCATTTTCTAAAGTATGTCTTGACCAGAATTTGTATGCATATGTCTTCTGTACCTCTCTTGTTGAAACCAATTGTGTGGTTTAGGAGCTTCTATATTGAGAGAACTATCAAGGAGTTCTAGTAGCATAGAAGTTACAAGTCAGGCTGCTAACCTCAAGGTCAGCTAGGTCAAAACTACTAGCGGCTCCATGGAAGAAAGATGAGGCTTCTGCTTCTGTAAAGATTTACATCCTCAGAAACACGTACAGGGTCGCTATGAGTCGGAACTGAGTCCACGGCACACCACCACCGCCCCATAAACGAATAAGATAGTATTTTTCTTCCTATCTTCAGACACTAAGTGTAGCCAGAAAAGGGCCTAGTATTTATTCACAGTAATACCAAAAAAAAATCAGTGCTGAAGTAGCACGGCAGGATTAACGCACTAGACAGCAAAGTCGGTTTGAACTGAGTCGATGGCATTTAACCCCAGAAACGATGGCATTTAACCCCAGAAACAATAGAAAGAAAACTTTATTGGAAAGATACTGTGATTCTAGCTAAATTGCAAATAAAGTGATATAAGATTAACCTAACCAGAGATGAGGACATGGAGAAAGGGAGCAGCTGAGGATTGAGCTGAGAGAAACCAAGTGCTGGCGGCCAGGAGGCAGGCTTGCAGACTGTTCCCTTTGGTTGTTTAAATTATTATATATTCCTGAATGTTTCTGTGTACATCCCACCCCCATCCCCAAAACAAACAAACAAGCAAACAAAAAACCAGGAAATAGAAGCAAATACTGTTGAAAGATGATACACAGAGATTATAATCATTGCAATGAAACGATGGTGTAAAGTTGATGTTCTCCCATGTAAACTATCACTCAGTTCACAAAAAAACTTATTATATTTATATGTATATATAAAAATATACTGTTTGTGTTTATATACCTACACATATGTATATATAAACACACACACACACACATAGACACATAAGGAGCTCTGGTAGCATAGTGGTTACGAATCGGGCTGCAAACCTTAAGGTCAGCAGTTCGAAACTACCAGCTGTTCCACAGGAGAAAGATGAGGCTTTCTGGTCCCATAAAGATTTACAGCCTTGGAAACCCTGTACAGGGTCGTTATGAGTTGGAACTGACTCCATGGCACATAACAACAACAATACACACACACATATATATAAGATTAATATAAGAAATAGGTATTGTAAGATTTTTATTTCTAAAAATGAATTTTGAAAAGTCTTTGAGTCTTATCCTTGCCATCTTTAAAAATGAAGGGCTTTGGAAGGTCCTTTTTACTCTAACATTCCATTAATTCCTCTCTGACATTTAAAGGTGCTATTATATCATTTTCTACATGTTCACAGTTTTTAAACAACATTGATGGAAGTCTACACTTCTCAGACATATCTGTGTTGGGCAGAAATGGTAGCATGCCAACAGGACTCTTAATTACTTATCCTTGGCCAGTTAGAATTCATGAGAAAAACATGTCTCCAAAGACTTCCAGGAGACAGTATGAAACTAAGTTTGTTTTTGTTTTTTTTTTCTGAGCACTCAAATTTAAAATGGGGCATATTCCTATACTTTAAAGTGTTCATGAATTATTATGTGATGTGGCACTTTGGGTTAATGCACCAGACTGCAAATCCGTTTGAACTGTAAGGTCAGTGGTTCAAGCTCACCAGCTGCTCCTAGGAAACCCTATACAGGGTCGCTATGAGTTGGAACCAACTCGACGGCACTTAACAACAACAACATATATAAATCTTACATCAAAATCCTCATGAATGGTCTGTATTGGTTAAATAAGCCAATTAATTAATACACGTAGCTACTGATAAATTATGTTTATGTAACTTCAGCTGTCCAAATATTAGGAAATATCAAGATATTACAATCACTGAATTTTTAACTTTTCATTTCGATGTTTTATGTCACACTATCATAATACAGAAGGAATTCTGATCACAAAGTGGTTACAATTTGTGCTGCTAATCTCAGTCAGCAGTTTGAAACTACCAGTGGTGCCTCTGGAAAAAGATGAGGCTTTTTGCTACCATAAAGATTTCTAGCCTCAGAAACCCTATGCAGGGTCACTATGAGTGGGGACTGACTCCACAACATAAAACCATCATCGCCACCATAATATAGGAGTCCTAGTGTGGTACTGTGGGCTAATATCCTTGACTGCACGTTCCATTTGAACCAGAAGGTTGGTGGTTCAAGTTCACCAGCAGCTCCTTGGAAACCCTATACAAGGTCGCTATGGGTCAGAACCGACTCAACAGCACTTAACAACAGCTTTGCACTGTAGGATAAGCACTTGCCCACAAGGTGGGGGTCCAAATTCACCAGCTGCTCCTCAGAAACTCTATACAAGGTCACTATGAGTCGGTACCAACTCGACGACACTTTATTTTTAAAGACATATTTGCTGTATATATATTTCTGACTCTGGATTTACTTTTACTTTCAACTAATTATCCTCATGATAAGAATCCAAACTTAATTACTTTAGGAAATAGTGTTTTTTTTTTCATTCTGATTTAATATAATTTATATTTTGTCTATTTTGACTTACAAATAAAAGAAATACGCATATGAGGGTGAGTCAAAAATTATCCGTACTCTCAGTGTAGAATTTATTTTAGTCAACTTTTAGACAAATAGATCAGTTTTTGACATATCTTTTAGCTTTTAAATACATTTTGTCCATCTGTCAGCAGATTTTAATACTCCCTTATTTAAAAAATGTTTTCGGCTGAGCTACGAGCACGAATACACCACTTGACTCACTTCTTCATCAGAGGTGAATCTTCATACTCGAAGGGCTACTTCCAGGGGACCAGACAGGTGAAAGTGCACAGGAGCCAGATCCAGACTATAGGGAGGAAGCAGAGTGTCAACAGTGTCGACAGAGGTGTGAGGATGTGCACTGTCATGCAAGATCACAACGCCCTTGGATAGTAGTCTTCTGCATTTAGTCTGAAGTTTATACTTCAGGTCTTCAGTGAGCACTTCTCACAGTAATGAGCACTGTTGATTGTTGAATCTTTCCAGATAGTATTCCAATACTGGCCCTTGAGAATTCCAGAAAACTGTAAGCATCGATTTTCCATCTGATGGGTGACTTTTGAACTCTTTTTGGTTGGAGATTGAAGATGTTCCCATTTCATATTCTGACATTTACTCTCAGGTTCATAGTGATAAATCCATGGGTCAACACCAGTAATGATCTTTTTTAAAGAAACTTTCACCTTCCTTCAAGTATTGGTCCAAATTTTGTTTGCAGATGTCCAAACGCTTCTGTTTATACTCTTCAGTGAGATTTTTTCAGTATCCATTCTCACACAAGCTTTTCAAAACCCAAGTTTGTTGTGGATTATTTCACAGATGCTCTAGAACATGGCTGATTTGCACATAATGGTTTGCCACATAATTCACTGTAACTCCTGTATTCGACAACATCATTTCACATGCATACTCAGTGTTGTCACTAGCCGTGGGCATGGACAGTGTTTTAATATAACTGGAGTGCGGATAATTTTTGCCTCATCCTCGTATATACATATATATCTGAGAGGGCTTCAAAAGTTCACGGAAAATGGAATTAAAAGATGAGGATGGAAATTTTCCATTTACTTTTTGAAGACTCCCTCATACACATAAAGCTGGAAAAAATCTATCACTAACTTCTTTGAATTTTTAGAGACAGAGAAAAAACAGAAAACGAACTTTAAGCACAAGATGGGGGAGAGGGGTTATAATAGCAACACAAAGAAAGCAAAGATGAATTTTCAAATGTCATAAATGAATTTCAATTTTAATTCCCCATTTTCCTATCCAGAACAAGTGCCACCCAGGACCAGTTTTCGAATGGATTCCTCTGGCAAGTATTCTTCAGTATTCACAGTGCTGTGAACAAAACATCTTCCATTTTGTGTAATAAGTCATTCTCCCAAGTAGTATCAGTCTATTAGTATAGCACCACTGTGCTGATTCTATTTACCTACATCAGCACCACTGTGCTCATTCTATTTACCTACATCAGCATCTACTCACATCATGGTGACTCTATTATGAATGCCAAAGAAACGAAAGACCAAAAACCAATCATACATATGAATTTTATTTTCCATAAAATGCTTTAGAGAAACTAGGTTAAAAGATAGTTTTAAAGATTGACTATATCTGTACTATCCAATATGATAGCTTTTAGACACTTAAAATGTAAATTGAAATGCACAGTTAAGTGTAAAATCCATGCCAAATTTCAAAGATTTTTGAGCAAACTAAAAAGAATGTCTCATTAATAATTTTATATTGCTTAATGTTGAAATGATATTTTAGCCATTGTGGATAAAAGAAAATATATTATTTTTTCCACCTGTTTCTTTTTACTTTTATAGATGTGGCTATTTACTTTTATAGATGTGGCTACTAAAATATAAAATTACATATGTATGTAGCTTGCATTTTACTTATATTGGGTAATACTGGACTAGACAAGAGGATTGAGTCATTTCCAAAAAAATTTTTAGAAAGTTTACTAACATTGAGTTAAATTACTTTCCCATAAATTAAATACCTATATCAATTAAAGCTGTTTGAAACCATGCCTATATTAGTTTCAACTATTATGGCTCTGAACTTAAGAGATTTTAGTGGTTTGACTTAACTACCATTCCCACAATTCTTAAAAAACTATTTGATTCCAGCTAAAATGTTTTATATTATTTTGGAAATACAAGACGGAAAGGAAGAGTTAGGTTTTGTTTTTTAACTCTTAGGATTAGCAATGGAAATGCACTGAATTAGCTGCTTAGAGCGCTGAATTGAAAGCCAGATACTGAAACAATTACAGAAAAAAGTGTTTCATAATACTAGCACTATTTCAGGTCTGTGGGCTCACAGCACACATCTCTGGAGTGTTTCCATGATGACAGCTCATTATCCATCTCAGCATGTTCTAACACCCCTTGGAGAATATATGTGTTTGAAATAATTTCATCTTGTAAGTTTCCATGTCATTTTTTGGATATGCAGAAAATATGGAAAATATTCCTTCTTTTGTCCTCATATTGTCTAATATGTTTGCTTAAATTGGTTTGAAAACTTTTAAAGCATGATTGTTCTTACTGACTACAAAATCTTTATACTTTGTAATACCTAATGTCCAGAGAGAAACGTCATCAGAACTACAACATGAGAAGGGATTAGATTCAGCTTCTAAATCTCAGTTTACTGGTCACAACATTCTCATTTCTTAAAAATCTTAGCTTCTGGATGCATTTTACTTAAATACAAAATTTAAAAGAAAGGAGTATCCCTCAATAGCTTAGGTTGTTACATTGATGTATGTGAAAAATTATGTTTTTACCTTTTAAAAAATTTACTTAACAAAATAAGTTTATATTGTTATAAACTCCAGATTTTCAAGAAAAACAATTCCAAGTATTTTGTTAAATGTTCTCACAAGTTATCAAAATATTATAGAAAATCATGACTGTGTCCAATATAAATGTATCTCCCATATTTTTTGCCTTTATATAATATATGCTTTATGAAACTGTGAGTTATGTTTTTTAATTCAGATAAATATATTGACCATAATTATCTTCCTTTACCTGCATCATATTCTTATGCATACAAGCTACAGTCACTGCTGCTATTCTTGTTAAAAGCCAATGAGTCAGTTCTGACCCAAAGAGACCCTGTATAGGGTTTCTGAAGAGCCGCTGGTGAGCTTGAACTACTGACCTTGTAGTTCAAACCGACTTTGCAGTCTAGTGCATTAACCCACAGCACAAAACCACTAGCTAAAGTGATAGTAACCACTAAATATCATATTTATGAAGCTAATTGATTACACAGTCATAGAATGATGCTGTGGTTTATTAAGCCTAGTAGATTGGTGAGTATCTTAAAATGATTACATTCAAGAACCATTTATTTACAGCTCCTGCAGTGTGCATAACATGAAGCCTGTAGATGCACAAAGATAAGTATGTTATCACCTAGGGAAAGGTTATTGAAAAAATAAAGGGCTATATTACCAGGATCTTTGTTCGGACAACTCCGCTCAAAGACAAGAGAATCAAGAGCAAGATGACACCAATACCAGAAATCACTTACAGAAAAAGACTTTTCCTTGTTTAGGAACAAAGAAAATCAGGTGCCAGAAACGAAGTGTCAGCAGAATCAAATTTGGCAGAGAAATCAATCATAATAGGGAGAGAGAAAAAACAAAAAACATTCAACTTAGCAATTAAGGTGTCATTAGTGACCTTAAAGCGAACAGTTCAGTAGTGTTGAGAAAACAGAAACCGAACTGTCTGGGACAAAGGAATGTGTCCGAGATGAGGGTCTGTAGGAACCACTAGAGACTACTCTTCCATAAGAGACAGAAGTGGAGAGCAAGCAAGGTGGATATTCAGGAAGGGAACTTTGAGTTTATTTGAAGGTTGAAGAGGAGGATGCAATTTTATAACTAAAATGTGTCCAACTACATTCGCGTTGCCAAAGGAGAAAAAGCAAAAAAAGGTGAGGGATGGGATTCTTATAAGGCAAAATGTATTAGCTATCTGGCCACGTTCGATGTGAGAGATAGAAACTATTTAATTCCTGTTTAACACATTCTGTATCTGGATTGCTTAGAAATCCAGGATTTGTTTAATAATTACTTTTGCTTCCGGATTCCTTCCTCATATGGCCTTACCTCGATTTCTTTACTAGTAAAAGCCAAAAAATCAATGTGCTTTTCAGAAGAAAAATTAAATCAATGCAGTTTCTGTGCCAAACTGTGATAATAAGCCACGACACTTATGTTTTAATTAAAACATGGAAGGGGATTCAAGTACCAAAATTTAATTGACATGTTTATAACAGCATCCCATGTGCCAAATTAATCCATAAAGACGTATTTTGCATTTTTGAAGCTTGAATCCATTCACAAAAGTAATCAGTGTGTTCCGCCACCCAACCTTTTCCCTAATATGTACACAAAGCCACGTCTTTCAAAATCAAGACCAAAGTTATGTATAGCATATAAAACCTTCTTGCAGTCTGAGAGTGAACTAGGAAGTGGCTTTTGAAGTTCTGCTTTACTTACTTATGAGGAAGGTTGTCCTAATACTTGGTGATGGTCACCATTTACAACTTTTAAATGAGTTAGCTTTTTAATATTAGTGTGAGCCCAGGATAAATCAGGACTTGTCAGTTTCATTCTGTAAATTGCTATAGTGGTCATGCAAAAGTTCCTTCCTGGAACAGTCTTATGAGATATACTTTATTTCATAATGCCTGAGGAGCCCAGAACTCAACTCTTAAGGAAGATGCAATACTGCTCATGGCAATACTGCTCATGGCTGCCTATTGACTACCAGTGTCCACAGAGTGCTCTGTCTGCCTTAATTCTTCCCTCACCACCACCACTGGACCAAACAACCCTGAGAGTATCCCTCACAGTTCTGCAAAAACTGCTGAGGGAAAGCAAGAAGGAAAACCAACAAACAAAAAGACTATAGAAGAAGAAAGGATCAAAAAGGACTTCAGTGGGAATGTAAGAGAGTGAGCCACACTAACAACCTTACAATGCACAGTCTGCACAGCAACAAGAGAGAAGGGGTGGTTATTGTTAATTTCTGTTTCAGTGGGGTGAAGAGTTGGCGTTTGTATTTCCTTGCTTTCAGTTCTTGCATAGATCAAGATATAGTCTGCTATAACAATTGTAGCATACCGTTGGGCCAGAAAAGTAGCTGCAAAAGTATCAGATCATCATAATCTTGCAAGAAAGCAGAATAAATGAAAAAAGAATGATGTCTCCTAGCTTTGTGCATATAATATTAGTTATTTTGTAAAGTCATACTTAATAGGGGGAAAGTCTTGCCTGCCTCAAGGCATAATCTATCATTTAAACTATTTTTTCCACTTGACTATTTAAAGTTTCCATGCCTGGCAGCTTCAGTGTCTGTGTTCAAAATTAACAAAGAAATAAAAAATAAATCACATTTGTTGGCACACTTCTCTAGTGGGCCTTCTTTACTTCTCTGTTTGCTCACGTAGCATGAAGCTGCCATTTCTGCCATGCAGACTGGAAGTAAAGAGGAAATGACTAACACACACTATCTTGTACTTGAAATCAAGGAATGAGTCAGAACAACAATCCGAGGGTCTTAATTGCCACCACAATGTCTGTGAAGAGTAGAGGGAGAAAGATAAATGCCCTGTTCACATCTTTGTTTTTCAAAGTTAACATGCTAGAATCTAGAATTTTCTCCAAAAAAAAAAATTTTTTTTTTCCTTGGCATCATTCATTAAGGAAAAGCTTTTCTATTTTTTGAGGAATTACAGCATTCTCTAATAATAAGACAGCCTCCTAGTACCTTGGCAAATCTGAAAATTCCATTACTGGGATTGTCATCATTTCAGCATTTCCTTAGGGGATAAGTTTTAGTTAGCAAATAAAATGGATTGCACAGTAAACTCCTTTTAGAGCTTCTCATGCAATTATGGATGCTGCAGAAGTCACTGGAAGAACAATTTCCCACTTTGAGTACTCACCAGTCATGCAAAAGTGAGAACAATGTTTGTAAAAGCAGATGGGAAGTTCTGGTTAAACATGTGCTAGCTCTTTCATTATCTGCATCAAAAATATACCTTGCTCTATTTGTATTTTTATGTTTATATGGTATAGTCCTCCAAGCTTAAAACCACTTAGAGAAGAGTTTGGCATGAGCAATGAAATCGTAACCACTCTGAAAGGTTTAAACAGTGATTAGAAACTACCATCTTTATGTCTTCCTTAGAGGACCACAAATGCCTATAACGGTCTTGCAGGGTTACTCCACCTGCCTTCAGACTCCCAGCTGCTTAGCACACACACGTGGTTTCATAGGTTCAACTGCAGATTCTAGAATAAACTGAGTCAAAAGCCAATTGTGTCAGTTAAGTGTAGGGCAAGGTTTTTGTATTTCCTTTGCTCTAATTAACTTAATTTTTGTAATATCAACTTAATTCTTACAAGTTCTCCCATCTTTAATGTGACTTCTTGTACATTCTATAAAGGATGTGAACATCTGATTGCACTTCATCGAGAGTTTCATAGTTTTCATTGAATGGAACAGACCTTAGTTACATGAACATCAGGTCATAAAAGGTCACAATTGTCATGGAGTCTCACACAATACATACATACACATACATGTATATTCATATGCCTAGTTTAGTTTTTTTTTAAAAGAATGCACCAGACTCATAATCACCATGTGCCCACATTGCAGAAGTGAATGACTTGCTTCTTATGTTTCATGAGGACTGCACAGCCCCAGTTGGAGGGCACCAAGGTGAGCCCAGCATCATTGTACTTTGTACACTGTCTCACTTCAGCAGCTCCATTTACTGTAGCAGCTGGGATGGAGTCACCTGACCATCCTTCATTGAATCTCTCACTGTAATACTGCTGTATATCAAGTGGTTCAGACATAGCTTTTTGTTCCATGAGGATTCTCCTCTGAAATATCGTCCTAATTTCCAAAATCATCCTGTTTAAGCAAGGCGAGTTTTGCTGAATATTAGTTCTATCCATTTTAATGCTCCTTTTGACACTATTAAGGCCAGGGATCACTAAATTCTTCTTAAGCAAGGATGGCATGATAAAAATTCCCCAAGGTAGTTTATCCTTAGAAATTCTAACACTGGTTCCGAACATATACAAAATTCAATTGTGACTGGGACATTTTTCTATTCTGAGGAAAGTTCAAAGGACCACAGGTAGGCTGGAGATTTGGGGAGACAGTCAGCATAAACCATATTTGTCTTTAAAAGCCTAAAGGATTTCTTTTAATGTACTTAATGTTTCAATTCTAGGATGGAAAACACTAAAATGACATTCAGGAGAATTTCTCACTTTATTTTTAAAGTACACATATTTTTTTCAGCTGATTGCAGAAAAGCATCCCTCCTCTAATTTATTTTAAGGTATACTAGTGGAATCAACCATCACATGTCTGCAAGTTTGTTGCTGCGATTCTGGAAGCTCTGCCATTGGTTATTTTAAATACCAGCAGGGTCATCCAGACTAACACTAACTAGGAAAAACAGGTGGACCATTGTCTAACATATTGCCAGAAGATGAGCCCCTCATACTAGAAGGCAAAATACAACTGGAGAAGAGCTGCCTCCCCAAAGTAGAGCTGACCATAATGACTTGAGTGGAGCAAAGCTTCCAGGACATTCGTTTGCTGGTGGAGCAAAATTAAAAATGAGGAGAAACCACTGCAACATACATTATTAATTGGGACACAGAATATACAAATTATGAATCTAGGGAAACTTGAAGTTGTCAAAAGTGAAATGGGACACAAAGATCAGTATGCTAGGCATTACTAAACTGAAATGGACTGGTATTGACCACTTTGAATTGGACAATCATATGGTTTACAATGCCAGGAACAACAAACTAAAGAGGAATGATGTAACATTCATTGTCAAAAAGAGCATTTCAAGATCTATTGTGAAGTACAATGTGATCAGTGATGGGATAATATCCATACTCCTATGAAGAAGACCAGGGAGTGCAGTGGCTCAGTAGGATACAAAATAGTCTGTTAACCATCAAGTTAGCAGTTCAAGCCTACCAGCCACTCTTCAAGAGTAAGATGAGGCTTTGGAAACTCTTATACAAAGTCACTGTGAGTGGAACCAATTCCTTGGACCTTAACAACAAGGAAGACCAGTTAATATGACTATAATTCAAATTTATGCACCAACCATTTAAGCCAATGATGAGAAATGGAGGAATTTTACCAACTTCTTAAGTCTGAAACTGATCAAACATGCAATCAAGATGCATTGATAATTACTCATCATTGAAATGTGAAAGTTGGAAACAAGAAAGGATCAGTAGTTCGAAAATATAGCCTTGGAGATCACATGATAGAATTTTGAAAGACCAATGACTTATTCATTGCAAATACTTTTTTTCCATAATATATACACAGGCCTCACCAGATGGAATACACAGGAATCAAATTGACTGGTGGTGGTAGTGGTAGTGTGCTGTGGAGTTGGTTCCGACTCATAGTATCCCTGTATATAGGGTTTCTGAGGCTGTAAATCTTTATGGGAGCAGAAAGCCCCATTTTTCTCCTGCAGGACAGCTGGTAGTTTCAAACTACTGACATTGAATTTAGCAGCCTGACTTGTAACCTCTACGCTACCAGACTACATCTGTGGAAAAGAACATCAATTACTCATATGCGAGTTTAGGTTGAACCTAAAGAAAATGAAAACAATTTTACAAGTGCCAAAATATGACCTTGAGTAGATCCCACTTGAATTTAGAAACCATCTCTAGAACACATTTGAAGCATTAGACAGTAATGACCAAAGACCAGAAGAGTTGTGGGATGACATCAACAGCATTATACATGAAAAGACAGAAAAAGGTCATTAAAAAGGAAAAAGGAAAAAAAGTCCAAAATGGATGTCAAAACAAACTATGAAATTTGCTCTCGAGTGTAGGGAATATAAACATCTGGAAGAACTGATGAAGTAAAAGAGCTGAATAGAAAATTTCAATAGGGCAGTTTGAGAAGACAAAGTACTGTAATGAAATGAGCAAAGACCTGGAATTATAAAACCAAAAGGGAAGAACATGTTCAACAGTTCTCAAGCTGAAACAACTGAAGAAATATGTCAAGCCTCAGGTTGCAATATTGAAGGATCATATGACAAAAGTTGAAGAAAGGAATACACAGTCACTGGACCAAAATGTATTGGTTTGTGTTTCAACCATTTCAAGAGGTAGCATATTATCAAGACTTGATGGTATTGAAGGAAGTAGTCCAGGCTGCACTGAAGGCTCAAGGAATTGATAGAATACAAATTGAAATCTTTCAACAACCCAATATAGCATAAGAGGTGCTCATTCCTCTATGTCAAGAAATTTGGGTGACAGCTACCTTATCAACCAATTGGAAAAGAGCCATATTTGTGCCCATTCCAAAGAAAAGTGACCCAATGAATACAGAAATCATCCAACATTTTTTTATCTCAAATGCAAGCAAAATTTTGCTGAAGATCATTCAAAAACGATTGCAGCAGGACATCAACAGTTTCTTGAAATTCAAGCCAGATTCAGAAGAGGATGTGAAACTAGGGATATTGTTCATGACTTCAGCTGGATCTTGACTGGAAGTAGAGAAACCACAGAGATGCTTACTTTGTGCCATAGTTACTATGCAAAGACATCCAAGGATGTAAATCATAATAAAGCATGATGCTGTGGGTTAATACTCGGGACCGCAAGGTTGGTTTGAACTACAAAGTCAGTGGTTCAAGCTCACTAGTCACTTCCTGGGAACCCTATACAAGATAGCTAGGAGTTGGAACCGATTCAATGGCATTTAACAACAACAACATAGCAAAGAACGGGTATGTGGGCATTACAGAACACTTAGTTTTGCTCATGAGGACCCTGTAGATAGACCAAGAGCCAGTCATTTGAACAGAAGGGGATACTGAATGATTAAAATCAAGAAAGGTGTGCATCAGGGAGATGTCCTTTCACCATATATATCCAATCTGCACACCAAGCAAATACTCCAGGAAGCTGGGTTTTGTTTAGAAAAAGGTGTGATTAGGATTGGAGGAAGCAACTTTCATAATGCAAATGACACAAACTTGTTTGCTGGAAGCAAAGAAAACTTAAAAGACTTATTGATGAAGATCAAAGACCACAGCCTTCAGTAGGGATTGAACCTCAATGTGAAGAAAACCAAAATCCTTACAAATACACCAATAATATCACAATAAACAGAAAAAAAGAATGAAGCTATCAGACACTTCATTTTGCTAGGATCCCCAATCAATACTCATGGACTCAGAAGTGAAGCTATTAAAGGATGGATTGCATTAAGCAAATCTGCTGCAAAAGACCTCTTTTAAAGTGCTCAAGAGCAAAGATGTCAGTTTAAAGACAAAGGTGCCCCTGACCCAAGCCTCATACACATGTGAAAGTTGGATGATGAATAAAGAAGACTGTAGAACAACCCGCATTTGAATTATGGTGTTAGAGAAGAATATTGAAAGTACCAAGTACTGCTAGAATTACAAACAAATCTGTCTTGGAAGAAGTACAGCCAGAATACCTGCTGCTTAGAAGTGAGGATACTCACTTCTAACTGACCATTCCCTGGAGAAAGACAGCATGCATGGTAAAGTGTATGGTAAGAAAAAAAGAGCTCTTCCAAGGAGGTGGATTGACACAGTGGCAACAGCAGTGGACTCAAGTGTAACCACTGTGAGGACAGAGCATGACAGGACAATGTTTCATTCTGCTGTGCACAGGGTCACTATGAGTCAGAACTGACTCAATGGCACCTAACAACAACAGAAAGTGGAGTCAATAGTGGAGTGAATTTACTAATGGCTTACACATGATCAAATCTTTGGGAGCTAAGAGTTCATCTTAGATTCAGGCACCAAACCAACATTATGAAAAATATAATGTAGTTTGTCTGAAGAAACAAATATCACTTGAACCCAAATAGATTAAAGTTTAAAATCTACATTTTCAATTTTTTGAAATTTAAAAACAACTTCTCTCAAACTTAAATTTCCACACACATGTTCAATGAATGCATGAAATCCTAAACCAGCCTTACTAAATTGCTAGCTAGTTTCAGCGTTTTGCCCTCTATTCTCTCAGGCTTCTGAAACAATTATTCCAGTCAGAGTAACCATCACCAAAGTTGACAGCAAACCATCCCAAAATAAATATTGAAGAGTCAATTCAGATCACAGAATTTTTCCACTCAGAAAATCCAAAGGGGTCTCTGCTTATGGTGAAATCCTAGTAGTGCCCTTAGCTGATATTCCCAGAACTACCTAATTTTGAAACACCTATTTTTTTGTTACTTTTTGTTGTTGTTGTTATCGTCTAAAAAAAAAAATTTGCTCTCCACCAATTCTAACAACACTCTCATTAATCACATCCATAAAATTAATGTATCATTGGTGTGTTCAGCTCCTCAAGGGGTGGGGAGGAGACAGGACTCATTACTCAATGGGATCTCCTTTATCCCAGGTCCAGATTATAAAGAGCTGGATGTTCACCTTCGGAGAATGGAGTCTGGATTTGGCTTCAGAATCCTTGGGGGAGATGAGCCTGGACAGCCTGTAAGTAGAATCCCCTTTATTTTGGCTATTATTGTGTGTGAGCATGAGGGAACAGATCATTCAGTGCCCATTACATTATGACATCTGAAAGGATATCTTTTAGAACTCACAACAAAAGTTTCAAAGTTACCTATTTATTTCTATTCTCCTTAACATGACCTCACAACATGCCAATGTTTCCATGGCCAATTCCGCCATCAGAAATCAGTGCACATTACATTAAGAAGAAAGCATTACTCTTTCTTCAATGAATTGGAGTCCTCTTGAGTATTTCAATTATAAATTGAGTTGGACCCTTACTTCTCTCAGTAGCAGCTCATGGGTAGAGATTTCATATGACAGAAGACACATGTGAAGAGGTCATTTGGAAGATGAAGATTATGTCTGTTTTCACCAAAACAACAAGGGAGAGTAAATATGAAGCTACAGAGAAGTGAAATCAAGCCAAGTGTCACAACATCTAAGCCACGGTTGAACTAAGGAATTACTATAAATTGTTCATGATTTCAACCATAATTGGCATATGTTGAGAATTTAAATAGGACTCTGGGGGGCGGAAAACACTTTTATGAAATTATTATATATCAGATTTAAAGTATAAAAAAGCAATATTCATTGATATAGAGAAAACACACCAAAGCTGGACTGCTGAATATGTGTTAAATATGAGATATAAAGCACTCATTGTAGAAGTTGTAACTTAAGTGATAGCCTGTTGTGGCACTGTAGGATAAGCACTGGACTGTTAACCTCAAGTTTGGTGGCTCAAACCCACAGCTACCCCTTGGTAATGCTATACAAGGTCACTGTGAGTCTGAATCGACTTCACAGCACTTAACAATTTAACAACACCACCAAAGTGGTATCCAGTGTGACTAAGTATGGTCCACACAAGATTTAAATAAATGAAGAACCTGAGCTGCGCAGTGACCTGGTTCATACATAGCACTGAAGCTCAAAGCCCAGTCTCCTCGTCCATAATATGGTGATGACTGTAGTACTCGCTCATACAGCTGCTTTGATGCTTCACAATAGCTCTTGGTCTTGTACCACATATTAATTGGTCAATAAATATTTATCATCAACTTTTTCCCTCTTGTTAATTGATCTGGTAAATAAAACAACACCACAGGTAAGCAGTTAACCTTTTTTTCAGTCCTTAAATGAAAGGAATCTTTCACAAAACTGTCTCAAAGTGAAGCAAATTGCCCTAGTAGGGACTGAGCTCCTGAACAGGAGAGCCTTCCAGAAACCGCTTGGGCCAACCTCTTCCCTGCAAGAGGAGATGGACTAGATGTTGATGAGGTAGATCCCTTACTACGGAAAACTTCAGAAAGCTGAGCTTGAGACTCCAAGGATGAGGGCACACCAAGGAAAAAAAACAAACAACTTACTTCCTACTTCCTGGGAATAAATTTGGTAACAATCAAGCAGAGTGTCACTAGTTCCCCAGGCATTGCCAAGAAGGACTGACTGGATTCTCCTAATAGTGCTCGGGGATGGAAGAGAACACTGAGGTAAAATGCAGGGCTCAACTAACTCCAGGCTTATTGTTTATTCAAAAAAAAAGAAATTCATGTCACAGGCAGAAGAAACAAATACTGGTTGCATTTTGCTCTCTTTCACCAGATTTGTTTCTCTCTCCCTTTGTCAACTTATTCAGAGTCTACCAGTTATCTGGAGTCACTTAGTCAGCTTTGCAGCCTCATGCATCTCTAAAACTGATTCTCGATAGATATGTGTGTAGATAAGGCAACATTATCAGGTCCCTTTGTATAGATGAACATTTAAAACATTGGTTTGTATTCCAAAACTTTCTGGCCTCCACGGGGCATTGTCTGACTTAACTTAGCTTCCTTTGGGATTGCTCTCTAGTCTGCCTATTTTGCTTGATCAACAAAATTTTATTTCCTTCTTAGTAGGGACTTTGTCTTCTCCTTTTTCATTCATCTTTACCTGCCAAAAACCACTGTCCTCGAATCGATTTTGACTCATAACAACCCTATAGGATACAGTAAGAATGACAGATAAGGTTTCCAAGATTGTATATCTTTACTGAAGCACACTGCCACATCTTTCCCCTGTGAATCAGTTAATGGGTTTGAACGGCCAACCTTTTGTTTAAGAGCCCAGTACTTTAACCACTGCATCACCAGGGTTTCTAATTCTCCTTTGTTGTTGTTAGGTGCCATTGAGTCAGTTCTGACTCATAGCGACCCCAAGTACGAGGGTGAGTCACAAATGATCCATACTCTGGTTGGCTAAAAATGCCCACCCACGTCCACAGCTTATGACAACATTGAGCATGCAAATGAAATGATTCTGTCAAATAGATAAGTAACATTAGATTACGTGGCAAATCATTTGCAAATCAACATGGCTCTGCCTATGAAATAACCCATGATAGACTTGGGTTTCAAAAAGATTGCACAAGACAGGCTTGGAGACAATTCACGGAAGAACATAGACAGAAGCGTTTGGATATCTGCAAACAAAATTTGGACCATACTTGAAGGAAGGTGAAAGTTCGTTTTTAAAAAAAAATCATTATTAGCAACTAGACATGTATTCCTCTATATAATAAGCCTGAGAGTAAACAACAGAATATGGAATGGAAATGTCCTCAATCGCAAACCAAGAAAAAGTTCAAAAGTCAGCCATCAGCTGGAAAATTGATGCTTACACAGTTTTCTGGGAGTCTCAAGGGCCAGTATAAGAACACTATCAGGAAAAACATTCAACAACCAATAGTGCTTCTTACAGTGAGATGCTCAGGGAAGAGCTGAAGCCTAAACCAGATTATTTGCAGAGGACTGCAAACCAAGGTCATTGTGATCTTGCATGACAATGCATGTCCTCACATCTCTGCCTACACCGTTGACATTCTGCAAAAAACTTTGTTTTCAAGTGTCAAAGTATCATCCCTATAGTTCTGATCTTCCTCCATCAAACTTTCACCTGTTTGGTCCCCTGAAAGCAGCCCTGTGAGGACAGACTCACTTCTAATGAAGAATTGAAGATAGTGGTGCATTCAAGGTTCATAGCTTAGCTGAAAACATTTTTTATTAAGGGACTATGAAAGCTTGCTGAGAGATGGACAAATTGTATTAAAAAGTTAGGAGATTATGATGAAAAATTATGTATTTGTCTTTTCTAAAAGTTGATTAAAATAAATTCTACAGCCAGAGTGGGGATAATTTTGGACTCACCTCATACAATAGAACAAAATCTTGCCTGGTCTTGTGCCATCTTCATAATCATTCTTATTTCAGCCCTTTGTTAAGCAGCCATATGTCACTCCACTTTGTTCTGGGGGTCTTCCTATTTTTCACTGGTACTCTACTTTACAAAACCTGATGCCCTTCTCCAGGGACTGGTCTTGCTAATGACATGTCCAAAGTCCATAAGATGAAGTCTCCCTATCTTCACTTCTAAACAGCATTCTGGCTGTACTTCTTCTGACAAAAATTTCTTTATTCTTCTGGCAGACCGTGGTATATTTTTTCTTTGCCAATACCATAATTCAAAGGCATAATTTTTCTATCTGTTCTCCTATGGTGCTTCATAAACAGAAAGTATACCACAGATACTTAAAATATGACAAATGAATGCAAATATATATATCCAAAATGAAACACCACTTTAAGATGATTTTATGGGAGAAAGATGAGCTCGTCTGCTCCCATAAATGTTTACATAATCAGAAACAAAAAGGAGCAGTTTTACTCTGTCCTGTACGGTTTCTTCTTCGGCCATGGTGTCAGGAGGGACCAGTCCCTAGAAAAGGATCTCATACTTGGTAAAGTGGAAGGTCAGAGAAAAAGAGGAAGGCCTTGAACAAGATGGGTTAGCACAATGGCGGCAGCAGTGGGTTCAGGCTTAGCAACAACTGTGAGGTTTAGTGCAGGACCAATTGTTTCATTCTGTTCTGCACAGTGGCACTCTGAGTTGGTGCCAACTCGATGGCGCCTGACAAGAATAACATAAGGTTTCTATGAGTCAAAATCTGTTCAATGGCAGTAGGTTTGGTTTGGGATAAACAGTAAACAACAAGGTTGGTTTGAACCACAAGGTCAGCGATTCAAACCAGCTACTCCTTGGAAACTGTATATAGGATCACTATGAGTCAGAACTAATTCAACAGCACTTAACAATAGGTTTAGTTTGGGTTTTTTAGTTTTACAGCACTCTTTGGGATAATATTTTTGCCAGGTAATTAAGAGTAAACCCATATAAACTCCATTGCACTTATATGAGCATAATGTCTTAAATTTTCCAGCTGTGAGGTCTCCACTTGAAAGGTGAGGTTTCTGTTCCGTAACATCCTAACTCACATCATGTTTCCCTTACCAACCTGTGAGCTCCTTGTAGGCAAGCACTAGGGTTTTATGGTGTTTCTGTCTTTCAAGGCTAACACAGAGTCTGATACAACAGATATTTGTTCAATGCAATCACAGAGAGTTCTCTATGCCAAACCAAAGCTGTTACCTGAACATATCAAGAACAAATAATGATCTGGAGTTTGGTTTTGAGACCACTAAATCCTACATGTTCTGTAAAATTAAAGTTCTAGAAGTGGGCAAAGTGTCCAAGCAGCACAATGGCCTTTATTTAGCTCCCATCATATTTTAAAATTGGTGAATGCTAACTAATGTTTACATTAAAAAAAAAAAATCGGATTTCCATCTTCTCTTTAAAAACAGGAAGATCTAGCAACATGCTGTGGGGTTGTTGGATAGGCACTGGTCTGCTAACCACAAGCTTGATAGTTCAAACTCACTAACTGCTTCTTGGAAACCCTACACAGGGTTGCTATGTGTTGGAACCAACTCTACAACACTTAAAACAAGAACAAGCAACATCGACTTTGTCTTCCTCAGTGATAACTATCTGGAGCTGAGCAGTTGTCCCTTTTAAACTGAAAATAGCCACCTCCTTATTGCCACTGTTCCCAAAATTCCCTTATGCCTCTATTACTCATTTAGGTTATTTAAGATCCCCAACCCAGAGGATTGGATAGGAAATTGTAAAAATGAGTATTTTACAATAAACCAAAGGACCCTTCAACTAAAGTCAGATTGTGGTCATTATCGATCCTAAGCACAAAGAGTAACTCAGTTCTCTTCTCCCATATATAAATTAAAAATTAAAAGATTAAATTTATATATGTGTGTGTGTCAGTACTTAACAACAACAATGTATGTGTGTAGCAACAATGTCCCAGTTCTTTTCATGATGCTTGCTTCTATATAGTCTTTGAATTATAATATTCTTAATTTGCTGGACTCCAAGGTTTTGCTTTATCTGTTTTTGATGTAAACCAGCACCACATTCAATAAATGTTCATGATACTTTATCTCTGCCCTCATGGAGTAAGAAGGATTGCAAAGGCTGAGTTATAGGGACGCCATAGTCTTGACTGGCTCAGGAAAGGAGAGGTCCTTCTGGACTTAGTGTGCAATAGGATTTTTACCTAAAGAAAATTAATATTGTGCCAAATGAAGCTCAGGTGTATGAACGCAGCCCTGGTTACCACCCAGACTCTAGACAGCTTTCTGCCTGATTTGTACTCAGGTTTCCAAGTCCTCAGACCTTCATAATAATCGGCTTTGATTTTCTAAGTCCTTTGTACCCTCCAGTGGGCAGGCATCGAATATTTATGATAAACTTCCTTTAATTGCATGTGTTTACTTAGACTTATTCTGGCTTATTTCTTCATTTGAATGACTTAAGACACACTCATGCTTCAAGTTACAATTTTTACATTTAAGTCATGAAGTGGAAGCCTGACTCTCCTTATAATAAGCAAAGCCAGAAAACAATGAGTCTTGAACATCAGAATATTACACCTTGGGAAAACCATTTGGGAAGAATGAGTCTGCAATAAATATCACCCATAAACCTTTCCTTCCTGCGTTCCTACATTTTAAGCCCAGAGATAATATCTAAACAAACTGTGCTCACATCATTTAATTGTGGATAGCCTACAAAGGGAGAGGCAAGTAAGGTGACTTGGTGCCCAATCACAGGCGGCTTCATAAATTACATCAAACATATATCCAGAATGGTGTTGATATCTTAGGTGCACATTAAAAATAACAATAGGACTTTAGGCAAATAATGAACAACAGTACTCCAGCTTAAACACAGCACATGGAAGTCTTTAATTCATTCTATGAAACATAATTCTGATAACCAAACAAACAAAGATGCCATAGGAAAACTACAGACCAATACCTATCGTCAATATAGATTTTAAAAATCCTCAACAAAATAACAGCATTGGCTCCAGGAATTGATGAACTACAACTTGAAATCTTTCAACAAACTGATGCAGTGCTTGAGTCACTCACTCATCTATGCCAAGAAATTTGAAAGACAGCTACCTGGCCAACTGATTGGAAGAGATCCATATTTGTGTCCATAACAGGCAAAGGTGACCCAACATAATGCAAAAATCATCTAAAAATATTATTAATATCACATGCAAGTAAAATTTTGCTAAAGATAATTCAAAAACAGCTGCACATCAACAGACACCTGCCAGAAATTCAAGCCAGGTTCAGAAAAGGATGTAGAACCAGGGTTATCATTGCTGACAACAGATGGATCTTCACTGAAAGCAGAGAATACCAGAGAGATGTTTGCTTGTGCTTTATGGACTCTGCAAAGGCTTTCGACTATGTGAATCATGAGAAGCTATGGATAACATTGCGAATAATGGGGACTCAAGAACATGTAATTGTACTCATGAAGAACATGTACATGGACCAAGAAGCAGTCAAACAGAATAAGGGAATATCGAGTGGTTTAAAATTAGGAAAAGTATATGCATAGTTGTATTCTTTCACCATACTTATTCAATCTGTATGCTGAGGAAATGATCTGAGAAGCTGGATTATATGAAGAATGTGACATCAGGATTGGAGGAAGACTCCTTAACAACCTGCAATATGCAGATGTTATAGCCTTGTTTGTTAAAAAAAAAAAAAAGGATTTACAATACTTACTAATGAAGATCACAGACTACAACTTTCAGTGTGGGTTGCAACTCAGTGTAAAGAAAACAAAATCCTTGTCACACAACAAATAAATAACACCATGATAAATGGGGGAAAAAAGTTGTAGTTGTCAAAGACTTCATATTGCCTGGATCCACTATTAATACTCAAGGAAGCAGCAGCATTAGCAAATCTGCTGGACAAGACCTCTCAAGTGTTCAAGAGCATAGATGTCAGTTTTGAGGACTGAGGGCACCTGACCCAAGCCATGATATTTACAATAGTCTCATATGCATGTGAAAGCTGGACAATGAATAAGGAAGACCACCGAAGAATTGATGTTATGATATTGAAGAAGAATATTGAAAATGCCATGGACTTCCAGAAGAACAAATAAATCTGTGTTGAAAGAAGTACAGCCATAACGCTCCTTAGAAGCCAGAAGGATGGTGAGACTTTGTCTCTTATACTTGTGATATGTTTTCAGGAGGGGCCTGTCCCTGGAGAAGGACATCATGCTTGTTAAAGTGGAGGGTCAGCGAAAGCACGGAAACCCCAACGAGATGATTTGGCATAGTGGCTTTAGTAGTGGGTTCAAGTGTAACAACAATTGTGCAGGACCCGGCAGTGTTTCATTCTGTTGTACAAAGGGTCACTGTGAGTCAGAACCAACTGGATGGTACCTAACAACATCAACAACAGTAAGCCAATCAGCCCAGTAAAACAATAAACACATAGACCAATGGAATATATTCATTATTCATAAACAGCCAAGATGTAGATAAACAAAATATGGTAGACTGTAGAAGGGCAAACTATTCATTAAGAAAAATTAAGTCTTGATATAATATGGATGGAATTGAAAGGCATTATGCTAAGTGGAATAAGCCAATCACAAAAGGACAAATATTGTATAACCTCACTGATATAAAAACACAAGAAAAAGAAACTGTATAGAGACCAAAGTTGTCAGTGGTTTCCGGGAGGTGGGGGAAGGAGGGTTAACTGTGATGCCAAAATCACATTGATTAAGGGTAGGATTGGACAGACTATTACATTAATTGCTGTTAATAAGTTGTACACCTATAAAACGTTGAAATATCAAAAAAAATTTTCAATATAATTTGGCAACAACTATGTGATATATTTATAACAACAATAACAATAAAAACAGAGTTGCTGTCGAGGCTGCCTACGTACAACCAAACACCTCAAGAGATCTGGTTCCTTGGTTGGGAGGTTTAAGATCATGATTTCATGGGACATGCCAGTTAACTGACCTAATAATGTTTACTGCTTTTGGTCTACTTCCTACTTCATTGCATATTGCCTGGGGTCTTAGAAGCTTGCAAGTGGCCATTCAAAGTATAACAATTTAGACTTTTCACCTGGAGCAACAGAAGGAGAAGGAGAGTCAGGAATAGGAAGAGGATATGAAATGTGTGGCTAATTACCTCCATAAACAACTGCCTCCTTTGCATGAGGCTAAAAGTCCCTGGCTACCATTACTGTATATTTTGATCAAACATTTCATAGATAATTCTTATCAAAAGAGCAGAAATGCAGCACAGAATTTCAAATTTTCATGGACTCTAGACTTTCTGGAGCCATGGAGTGAGGATGAATCCCTTGAAGCATTGTCCTAAGATTATCTTTAAGCCTTATATGAAAATTACCCCCTGAAGCAGTCTTACAACTGAACAATAATTTAGCTTTCCCAGCATAAAAGGTCTGCTTTGAGCATTCTGCCCTTTTAAGAGCTATCTCTGTGAGATCAAACTGACAACAGCTACTCAAGATTAGACAGAACCTCAGGGGACAGCAGTTTATGTTAATGAGGAGGGACCAGTCACTCAGTAAAGGAGGATGAGATGTTGCACAATTCAAAGAATGTAATCAGTATCACTGAAAGGTACATATAGAAACTGATGCGTTGATATATGTTTTGCTGTATATATTCTCACCACCACCAAAAAAAAACGTGTTGTTTTTTTTTAAAAAAAGCATATGGGCATTTTCCAGCAAGAGAAAATACTTTTCACAGTTATATAACAATAGAAATACAAAGAAATGAAAAACTGCCGGAATGGAACAAAAATGGGGCTTCCAGCTGGGAGCTGAAAAGAGACGTAAGGCATCAAGATGGAAAGATTTGGAAAACAGTAGTGGAGAAAGGCCTGTCTGTATAAAACTGTTCAAAGGAAAGGAGAAATGTTGATAGGCATAACTTCTTGGCACAGGATTCGGGTGCAATCTTGTGGAGGAGTTTCAGAAGGAAAGAGCCTAAAACCCACTCGCCACATTGTCAAGTTGTCCCAGGCTGTAACATTGCAATACAGTTCTACTGAGATTGGACTAACATAAAGTAGTGCAGAGAGAGTTGTTGTTGTTGTTGTTGTTGTCAGGTGCCATCGAGTCGGAAGTGACTCATAGCGACCCCATGCACAGCAGAACAAAACAATGTCCGATCCTGGGCCACCCTCACTACCACCGCCACACTTGACTCCATCAATGATGCCACCTGGCTGACCCATCTCGTTGGGGGTCTTCCTCTTTTTCTCTGACCCTCCACCTTACCCAGCATGACATCCTTCTCCAGCAACTGTTCTCTCCGGACAACGTGTCCAAAGTATGAGAGACGAAGCCTAGCCATCTTGGCCTCCAAGGAGCACTCTGGTTGCACTTCTTCCAAAACAGATCTATTGGTTCTTTTGGCAGTCCATGGCACTTTCAGTATTCTCCTCCAACACCACAACTCAAAGGCATCAATTCTTCTACGATCTTCCTTATTCACTGTCCAGCTTTCACATCCATGTGAGGTTATTGAAAATACCATGGCTTGAGTCAGGCGCACCTTAGTCCTCAAGCCGACATCTCTGCTCTTCAATCTTTAAAAAGTTCCTGTGCAGCAGATTTGCCCAATGCAATACGTCGTCTGATCTCTTGGCTGCTGCTTCCACGAGTGTTGATAATTGATCCAAGAAGAATGAAGTCCTTGACAACCTCAGTCTCTCAGAGATTTAGAGGAGTAAAAAAATCCTACAAAGGTGGTTCTTCATTTGTTTCTTAATTGCATATATTTTTAATTTTTTGTTAAGTGTTCAAGAGATTCTTCCTGGTTTAGTGACATATCAACCATCCAAATGTAAATTGTTGTTTCATATTTCATATCAAATATTGTTTTTGTTCCTTGCCCCCACAGCCTATGAGATAAGGAGAAGTTGTGTAGTTATTTAACTTCATTTTATTTGTAGAGAGGGCCATTGGAAAGCTACGGACCTAGGTCAGTTGTTCTTAGGGGAATAGTCTTCCCTGATCTGTTCGCCATAAAGACCTTCCTTCAGGTTCAAAGCAGTGGGACCAGGACAGAGTTCCTCCAAGAGCCCAAGAAGAGGAAGTGGAAGAGTGTGACTGGAGGCTCAGCCACAGCTAGGAGCCCACTGAAGCCCAATGGTGCTAATGAGGGAGGCAAAACAAATGCTGCCTAGTTGTTAGGTGCCATTGAGTTGGTACCGACTCATGGAGACCCTATGAAACACTGCACCAACTTCAAACAAGACCTCAAAACAGAAGCACAAGGAAAATTTGGCCAGATGTGTGCTGGAGCATTGGACATTCACAGGAGGAGGGTGAAAGGGACCTTCCATGTGATCAGTGAGAAGAGTCTGGAAGCCCAGGCCATGCATTCAAGGAAGTCCCTTAGCACACATGGAACATGACTAGTGATACCACAACCCTACAACCATTGCACCAAGCGGGATTACTCAGAGCGTTATTATTCAAAATGTGATCTATAAACTAGTAGTATCAAATATCTCCTAGGACTATGTTAAAATTCAGAATCCCAGACCTACCCAATCAGGCTATGGGGTTGGGGCCAGAACCATGTTTTAACAGTGTCACCAGGGGATTCTTTTGTTGTTGTTGTTAGATGACATCAAATTGGTTCCCACTCATAGCAACCCTATGCAAAACAGAATGAAACACTACCCAATCCTGCACCATCCTCACAACCATCATGACACTCGAACCCACTGCTACTCCACGGTGTCAACCCATCTCAGTGGAGACCTTTCTTGTCTTGATGACCCGCCACTTTACCAAACATGAAGTCCTACTCCAGTATGAGAGAAAAAGTCTTGCCATCCGGGCTTCTAGCGATCCAGAATGGTTGTTCTTCTGGCAGTCCATGGTGCTTTGAATATTCTTCTCCAGCACCATACCTTACACACCCTAAACTTTGAGACATACTGACTTAGAGAATCAGAAATCATGAGGCATGTTCTGGAGAGCTTAGGTCAACATGAGAATGTGCAGTTCGTGAAGGCCAGCTGATGTGCTTCCTATGTAGGAAGGAAGATTGGATTATTGAGTTCCGGCAGTTAGCATGTCAAAGGAGGGAAACTAATGGAATGTGTCCAGTATATAATGCAGATTAAAATGAAAAGGAGAAGGAGTTGGAGTTTTTTCTAGATAGACACAGAACTAGCCCCGTGTCTGCAGTGTGGTATAATGCACAGAGGTGCAAAATGAAGAGACAGCCAAAGGCTGGTGAGCACCAAAGGCAGGAGAGCGGAAGCACTATGAGTGGAGTGGTCAGCCTCTTCCCAGAGAGTCCAGCAGTTTCTGATGGATGGATCAAATATAACCAATATTAGAGCTAATGGACAAACCTGACCCAAGCCAGGTTATTTCAATTGCCTCATAAGCATATGAAAATTCGATAATGAATATGGAAGACCAAAGAGCTGATGCCTTTAAATTATGGTATTGTTGAAAAATATTAAATATACATGGACTGCACAAGTACAGCCAGAATGCTTCTTAGAAGTAAGGATGGCAAGTCTTCATCTCATGTGCTTTGTACATATTATCAAGAGGGACCAGTCTCTGTAGAAGGATATCATGCTTGGTAAGGTAGAGGGTCAGCAAGAAAGAGGAAGACCCTCGGTGTGATAGGCTGACACAGTGACTGGACAGTGTTCCAGTCCGTTATAGAAACTGATGAGTTAGAATTGACTACGACAGTAAACAATGACAAAGCATCTCTACCGTTTACACCACTGCACCTTTTTTAGAAATAAGGCAGAGGATAGATTTTATATTACAATATGTAGTAATATTTGTTGTTACTGTGGTCTTTTGCCTTCAAGTCAGTTCCTACTCCTGGAAACCCCAAGTGCCATATAGAGAAAAACTATTCTACTGGGTATTCTTGGCTGTGAACTTTACAGAAGCAAATTGCCAGGTGTTTTCACATGCAAAGTCACTGAGTGAGTTCCAACCACCATCCCTTTGCCTACCAGTGAATTGCAAACTGTTTGCATCACCCAGGGCCCTAATAATATATTCATCATAATAATTATCTAATAACATGTAATAAATTATATTTAAGGGTAATTGAAGATGCTGCTTATTTAGAGGTAAGTATGTGAGATTCAATAGGAAGAACTAATATGGTAAGATTATAGTTTTAAGCTTTAAAAAACGTTTCTGTCCCCAAGTCTAGGATCCTTATGCAAATCACCCTTCTAACTGAAACGGAAGCCCCTCTCAGAGATCACCTTTCAGTCACATAAAACACAAAGCTATAAAGGAGCTCTGGCAGCGTAGTGGTTAGGAATTGGGCTGCGAACCACAAGGTCAGCAGTACAAAACTACCAGCTGCTCTGTGGAAGAAAGATGAGGCATTCTGCACCAGTCTCGGAAACCCTGTACAGGGTCGCTATGAGTCAGAACCAATTCCATGGCACACAGCCACCAGCCACCATAAAGTGAAGAATAACACCTGCGAGGAATGTGCTCCTCATAAAAATCAATTATATGAGACCAAAAGGACAGCATTTACCCAAAAGAGAAGTTAAGAAGGAAGACAGGAAAGTGTAAGAAAATTAGACAAACAGAAACAGGGCACTCAAGGTAAAAATGGGCAAACTATTGACACACTGTGGAAATTGCAACCAATGCCATACAACAATCTGTATAAATTGCTGAATTGAAAAATAATTTCCTTTGTAAATTTTCTTCTAAACCACAATAAAAAGAAAATTGAAAGAAAGAAAGAAAGAAAAAAAGACTTCTGGAGAACGTCAGTCTTTACTCATGTGTCACCCTCTCAGTGAGGCTTACCATAAAACTGCCACCACCTTGGACCCATGACTAATGCTCACCTCCCCACATTTCTCTATTTTCCTTATGTTGTTGTTAAGCGTTGTCTAGTCTGTTCTGACGCACCCGACCTTGAATAGTATATCTTAGGATCAGCTGGTGGGTTTAAAGTGCCATCCATACAATTAGTAGCCCAGTACTTATCCTGTAATGCCACATCAGGATGCATTTTTCCCCATAGTTCATACCTTCTAATAATATATAAATTTACACTTTTTTTTTTTTGTCAGATGACTAGAATGAAAGCAGTGTTCGGGCAGGAATTTTGTCTGTTTCTCACTGACAGATTCTTAGGACCTAAAAGAGTCTCTTGGACTCAGTGAATATTTGCAGAATAAATGTATTCAGGAGAGTACGTCTTACCATACCAGTAGTGCAGAAAAGCAGGTGTTTTACTGTGGTTTTCTTTTTAATGAATAATATTAAACTCCTTACACAGAAGATAACTTGAAAGTGCTTGTCTATTTTTGCTGTTTTGTACAGAGATAAACAGGTGTTTTCCAATGTGAAATTTCATTTTTCCTATTTTATATAGAGCCCAGTTGTACCTGTGGCTCCTGCAGTTATATTCGTTATTTTATGGTTTATTTCCATCAGTTGAAATCAGAAATATATATTGAAGTTGGTAACTAACCACTCAAGTTCACGAGCCATGTTTATTTTCTGTAACTTGCTGTAAATTGTCCTAGTAAAGTATACACAAAGTCAAAAGGTTAAAGCATTTTCTTTGGGCTAATCCAGCCAAACACAGCTTTTCATGGGGCAGTGGAGAAATACAAATATTCATTTTAACTGACTTCTGCATAAAGCACTTGCCAAACCTTTGAAGCACTCCATAGTGAGTTGAGTCTTTTGAAGACTAGACTGGAACATCTTTAGAAAGAAACTCATAAATTCAGATTGGCATGATAGTTAAGGAAAATTGGAGTGTCAAATGTGTGTCCAATAGTTGAACTGTAGCAAATGGGTACAGTGAGTTACAGAGAAAGAATCACTCTGTGCAACCAACCTAAGTTAAGAGATGTGAGGTCTTTCCTGTGATATCAATAATAAAATCATTCATCAGAGCATGATCATCAAACATGCAAGCAAATCTGTTTTCCATCCTGCCCCACTTCCCACCATCAGGAGGAGAAAAGCTGTAATATGGGGAATTTTCATTGTTATGGATAAAGACAGCTATAAAGTTTTTGAAGTGGTCCAACCCTACAAAGTCATCAAGAAAATAGAGAACTCTTCAGACTCTTGACTTTGCATATACCCTAGAAGTCTGGGCATTAGTATTTGAGCAATTGGCCAAGTATGCAGAAAGAATTCTACAGTCAACCCTGAAGATACACAAGCCTGTAGGTCAGGATGCAGCAAATCTTCAAATTCACTGGACTCCCCACAATCTGGGATTGGAATTAAATTCTTGTGCCTGAAAAAATTCAGCCAATGGGCAAAGGTTCATTTTCTTGAAGATTTAAAACCTAAATAAGGTTCCTGCATGTGGCACTGTGTGAATCAGCAATGGACTGTGAACCACAAGATCAGCAGTTCAAACCCATCCAGCTGCTCCTTGGAAAACCCTATACAGGATCACTATGAGTTAGAACCGACTTGATGGCACTAACAACAACAACATTATAAAAGGAGCCCAGGAGGAGTTGTAGAAACACTGGACTACTAACCATAAAGTCAGAGAAAGTGGAGGTTTCTGCTCCCATAAAAACTGATAGCCTCAGAATCCTTATACATGGTCACTATGAGTCAAAATCGATTCTAGGGCCGTGGGTGGTGGTGGTGATGGTGGTGGTTGGTAAATAGTATCAGCTTAATGGTTAACCACTGCCCTCAGATGCTGTGTGCCTAACACTTGGCCAAAGCAAAAAGTGTTGCCCATTAGTTGGAAAAAATTGTTTTTAGATTAAATAGCAAAACTAAAATATTCAGTACTATTGTCTTTCTCCTAGGATAGAAAAATACCTTGCTAATGAATAAAGGAGCTCTGGTAGCATAGTGGTTATGAATTGGGCTGTGAACTGCAAAGTCAGCAGTTCAAAACTACCAGCTGTTCCGTGGGAGAAAGATGAGGCTTTCTGCTCCTGTAAAGATTTACAGCCTTGGAAACCTGTACAGGGTGGCTATGAGTTGGAACCAACTCCACGGCACACAGCCACTACCACCAATGAATACTACATTGAATGTTTTTGATTGGAAGTGGGAAACCTCAATTTCTGTCTTTCATCATGCTTCAAGGTTCAGGAATTATGAAAATGCTTATATTTCCCAGATGTTGTACCTTCTCATTTCCTGGTGGTGTAGCCACCTAAACAGCAAACATATTTTAAGAAACAGGAAAAACTGAGAAGTTTCTTTGCAGATGATAGTATTCAAAGGATGTATTTAAAGGAAAGGAGCAAAGTTCTAGAGGTTTGATTGATATCTTTAAAAATCAGTCAACAATGAGTTTTGCTTTGTCTTCTCCTTACCGCCAGCTTTTCAAAGCAAAGACTTTGAATCTTTATCATCATTCAATAAAATGCAGCTATTTGCCCCTTGAATATTTGAGCATTTATTCTTTATGCCATGAACAGAGGTAAGTGCTTTACATGCCTTCTTTGTATTCTCCCCAAAACTCTAAGAACTAAGTCCTATTGTTATGTCCCCCACTGTACAGGTGAAGAAACTGAGGTTCAAAAAGGTCAGGAAGCCTTGTCCAAAGTGACACAATTAAGAGGTGGAGCTGGCGTTCTATTCCAAATTTGTTTCAGCTCAAAGTCCATATGTGTCCAATTAATAATATGTTTGGAGTTAGAATTTTCAGTACATGTGATAATTTACAAGTCAGGAAGCAAGTGCAACCCAAACTTCATGGCAACCAGCATCAAGTTTTAAAACATTTATTTCCCTAGAAGGATTTGAGATCTGGAAGAGCTAGAAGGGTATCCTGTCTTATCCAACTCTTCATGTTCATTTATCAAATACATGCTCAGGTTTGGGGCAACAGGAAGACTGGGGGAATAGAATCTCCCACCAAGTTTCGTGCTGAGGAGAAACAGGGATGGGAGATGGTTTGACATGTGGATGTTCTTTCCTTCTTGTGGTCTCTCTAGATTTTGATTGGGGCTGTCATTGCCATGGGCTCCGCTGACAGAGATGGCCGCCTACACCCAGGAGATGAGCTTGTCTATGTCGACGGGATTCCAGTGGCTGGCAAGACTCACCGCTATGTCATCGACCTTATGCACCATGCAGCCCGGAATGGGCAGGTTAACCTCACTGTGAGAAGAAAGGTGCTATGTGGAGGTATGTACCTGGAGCTAGCAGCAAAGCTTGGGGGTTAAGAAATGAGACACTTTGGTAAGATCTAACGACAGTTGAAAGAAATTTTTTATATTATGTTGCTAAATTAGAAAAGTTAATCCGAATTTAGATAGGGAGAAGCTGTATTCAGAAACGAGAGACATGAAAATAAACTGGCTAGAATAAAAACAGGTGTGGAGAAGTTATATGAAAAGACACCATTATTAGACGGTGATGGTGGTGGTGGTGGATGTGTGCTGTGGAGTTGGTTCTGACTCACAGTGACGCTGTATAGGTTTTTCTCAGCCTGCAAATCTTTACAGGATCTTAAAACCTCATCTTTCTCACACAGAGTGACTGATAGATTTGAACTACGAACCTTGCAGTTAGCAGCCAGCTCATAATCCACTACGCTACCAGGACTCCTTCATCAGATAGTCTTCTCTGGGAATGGCCTTTGCTGTTTTGTTGTTAAGTGCCATACAGTTGTTTGCAACCCATAGTGACCCTGTATAGAGTTTCCAAAAAGCAGCTGGTGAGCTTGAACTATCGACCTTAAGTTCAAACGGCTTTGCAGTCTGACGCTTTAACCCACAGCCCACACCAGGACTCCGGGAAAGGGCCAGAGGAGGGATAATATGTTGGCTTAAGTTGAGGGTATGCTTGGCGAAAGGAGAGACGTTTAACCAAAATGTGACTAACAAACTTATTGTTTTTGGTTGATGGATAAAGACAAGCAGTTCTGTTATTTATGAAGAAGAGACTGGGAATCTGGACGGTCTTTGACCTTTTCATAGGTAAACAAGGCAGCATCTCAGAGTTTTATCTAAGTCATATGGAGAGTTGGGCTATTTGCAGAAAGTCATTTTCTAGAACACACGGGGCAGAGGTGCAGAGGTGGTGGGACGTGGGAATAGGGGTTCTTTAACCATCCCTGTTTCCTAGGATCATGGGATTTAGGTAAAATTCAGCATTCTCAGTATGAAGGGAAGAAAAGCAACCTACATATGCAAAATATAAACTAGGCTTTGAAAGTGCATTAGTACAAAAGTTCAAGAAGTGATTGAGGCCCATATTTTAAATGTGGTCATTCAAAATTTCTAGGAAAGTTTGGGGCTAATTTCAAATATGTATGTTCTTTGTCTTCACTAGATGCTAGTTGCAAGAATATATAGTGAGACTATGTCTTTTGAAAATATTCCTCATTGCGTTTACAAAGTAAGAACCACAGTATTTTGAGACCATAATAAGGCAATCAGTATGACTAATTAGCTTTTAGCTCAAAGCCAGATCAAAGGTAATCACAGAACTGGTACCCTCCTCACTCTGAGAAAAAACGGAGCTGTGCCTTACTCTGAGGAAACACAATTCAATTCGTATCACTCCAAACTGATGAAACAGATAAATTAGAAGTAACAATTCCCTCTACAATCATCTTCTCTGCTTAATAAAAAGAATTCACCAAAGACATACTTCTAAAGTCAGCTGTTATATTCTTAATTCATTCAGCCTTCTTCACCATCTCCAACCCACCACCACAACCAAAGAAGATCTATGTGTTTAAGGAATATATTTATTACAAACATCACACTGTTTTTTAACACTCTGAGGATTCTGTAATATTAACAGTCTGTCTTCAGACTGTGCACTCTGTGTGTTATGAATCTCTCAAGCAGCAGCACCAAAACTGCTTTGTTCTCTACTATTGACCCAGCATCCTGCCAGCCCCATGACAGCCTTTCATACAAAATCACTAGCGCTAGAACTAGGGATCTTACTAACATGACCTCCCACATGTTACAGATGAGGAAACTAAGGACCCAAGGGTCAATACCTTGCTCAAAACCAAACCTATTGCAGTGGAGTCGATTCTGGCTTCCTGACAACCCTATAAAGGACAGAGGTGAATTGTCCGGTAAAGTTTCAAAGTTTCTACTGAAGATTTAGATGAAGCTGACAGGTCTAGCTTCCTTCCACAGAGTCGTTGATGGGTTTGAACTGCTGACCTTTAGGTAAGTAGCCAAATGCTCAACCACTGTACTAACAATAATCTGGAGTGAGTCAGTAGCTCTGGAGACACAGAATTACCACTCCTCAGTCAGTACTTATTTCTTTAAGCCAGTTTCAGACCCCCTCCCCACCCTGGGTGGCTCAAACCATTTCCAATTGGCAACTAATCAAAAGGTTGGCATTTGGAATCCACCCAGCAGCACCACAGAAGAAAGGCCTGGTCATGTATTTCCATATAACGGCACCCTATGAAGTGCAGTCCTTCTCCAACACACATGGAGTTTCCATGAGGTAGAATCACCTCAAAGGCAATGAATGGGGCTGGGTATTTTTCTGGCCTCACTCAACTACCACCATCACCAATGGAATTCAAAGTCATCAGACCAAACTTCAGCAAATGTCATTCCCTGATATAAGGAATCCTCCACAGGTGCTGTGATAGTATTTGAATTAAAAAGAAGAAGAAGTCATAGGCTGATCACTTGCTGTGAATGACCAGAAAAGATGAGATTATTGGCCACCCTCAAAATCCTTTTCTTTTTCAGTTCTCTTAAAAGTACTCTGAAGAAGGGCAGTCATTTAAAAGGGCAAGTCTAAGACTCATCAGCCCTCGCCAGTAGAGACTGTGTATCTTGAATAGTATGGAGGTTTTGCTAAAAGGTGCCATTCATCTTCAGAAATTCATGGCACACCACTTGACCCAAAGAAGGAAAGCACATTGAATTATGTCTTACCCTTGGGCCATCTGCCAGGAGAAGACAGTGCTTGCTTGGTTAACATTTAACTGTCTCTCTCCCTGCAGAGTGAATTTGTAATAAAAAGTTTGCTGTGCTATATGTTCTGTAACCCAAAGATAAATTAAAAAGATACCTGATTTACAAGGAAATATATTGCAAAGTGCAAACCCAATGCATCGACATAATTTCATGCTTCCCTTGCTACCAGCTGATTATTGCAAATTAAATTTTGTTCTAATCAACTCAGGCTGTTAGAGTGTATGCCAAATGCTACAGAAAATATATGTCTTCTTACAATTGTAGAGCAAACTGCCATGAAAATGCTCTTTGCTGCCCTTCTTACCAACTGAACTCAGGCTTCTGAGTGTGTTTGAAGCACATCTCATTTTGGAAACTGTTCTGCTGCAGACTGCTCAGTCACACCAGGAGAGTTTCCAACTTACTTCCTTGAAAGCTTCATCAGTATTGAAAATGATTAAGTTTCAGTAAAAAGATACTTTGATATCAAATTAAAAGCCAAAGAACTGGATTGAATAAAAACATGAGAAGACAAAGTTTCTTCATAGCTGCCATTTCCCCCTAGAGTAAGAAAGGACAACTACAAGTGGTTACGGCAATGGAGAGACCTTTTCAAGGATGCTGTTATGATTATTACTCTTTCCTGAGCAAAGCAGAGTCCCTAACAGTGAAGATGGTTAACGTGCTTGGCTGTTTAGGGAGACGTTGGTGCTTCCAGGACATCCAGCGCTACCTCTGAAGAAATGCCTGGTGGTTTACTCCTTAAAAAAAAATCAGTCATTGCATGATCAGAGCTCAACCAGAAGAAGGAAAAAAGAGTAATCTGATACAATTTGATGAACTTGACCTACACCTATGGATGCAGTAGCTCAAAAGAGGGAACAAATCCTTACAGCAAGAA
>NW_006408528.1:33162940-33175798 GCF_000296735.1 Chrysochloris asiatica
GACCCTGTACAGGGTTTCCGAGGCTGTAAATCTTTACGGGAGCAGAAAGCTTCATCTTTCTCCCATGGAACAGCTGGTAGTTTCGAACTGCTGACCCTGAGGATAGCAGCCTGTGTCGTAACCACTACGTTACCAGAGCTCCTTATCTACAAAGATAGGAAGGCATATTTTCCAATCAGGGAAAAGCAAGCTAAAAAAAAAAAAAAAAAACAAATTACCATCAAGTCAATTCAGACTGATGACAATTATGTATGTGTCACTATAGAATCACGTTCCGTAGCATTTCCAGTCATTATGATCTTTCAGGGGTTGATCACCAGGCCTTTCTTCCAACGTGCCTCTGGTGGCTTTGAACCACCAGCCTTTCAGTTTGTAGCTGAGCACTTAACTTTTGGGCCACCTAGGGACTCCCTCAAAAGTGAGAAACTGCTTTATTCAGTAATATATCTACTTAATTCAGTAATATATCTACTTAATTCAGTAATACATCCAATTTTACTTACAAGATCGCAGTAGCACAGATTTTGCATCTTATACTAGTTTCCAAAGGTGATGTTTTATCCATGCCACCATCGCCAATATTTAGTTGTCTTTTCCCACTGATACTAGGAAAGTGACTTTAACTATGACACTCAAAGTATAAATATTTATCTCTTTAGTAGTTCAACTTTGAACATTCAGCCTAATGACACATTATTTTGAATGCATATCATTCCCCAGAGAAGCAGGTGTCTCTAAGGAATCTCCTTCAATGTAAACCTAGAATTGATGTGAAAGCAAGTCTTATGATTTAATCAAAACATACAGAGTCAGTCATAAAGCTATGAGCATCTTTTCTTTAGCACCTCAAGGAAGAGCTGATTGTTTACTTAATGTCAAGAACAAGAAGGTTGTCTTGTCAACTGGCTGAAAAGCTTAGTCCATGTTTCGGGTTTCGGTGCATTCCTTGGTCCTAGTTATTGCAGGTTTTCTCAGTTCCATATGCATATATCCCTGTTCCTTACCAGCATAGTGTCATCCACTAGAATAACTCGTCTGCTC
This sequence comes from Chrysochloris asiatica, assembly GCF_000296735.1. NCBI lineage: Eukaryota > Metazoa > Chordata > Mammalia > Afrosoricida > Chrysochloridae > Chrysochloris > Chrysochloris asiatica. The sequence goes on from NW_006408528.1 coordinate 33,163,982, forward strand.
TGAAGAGAACAGGGAGTGCTCAAACTCAAATATCTGCAAATAGGCCAGCCCCTCACACTTGTAGGGCTACAGCCATGAGCTACTCCCTTCTCCATCAGGTAATGCAAGGGATCACCTTGTGCACTTCGTGTGGACACCCAACTCTCACACCTAAGTTCTGTACACACATAAACCCTTTAGCCATGCTTCAAGGCAAGGTATGCCCATCCACAGTGCTCTCAACCATCTGAGAGCCCCTGCCAAGAAGAGACCCAGGCACACCTTGTAAGCCAGCAGAGTCCATTTGGTTTGAGAACCTCAGAGCCATGGTACCCAGAACATGGTCTAGAAGGGAAACAAGGGCTCCTACAGATTTCTCGTTCTATGGGTTAATGAGTCAAGCAGGTCATTTTCAGAAGACGTTGGGGAATGGTGAGGTCTAGTTATCCGTAAAGTAGTAGCAATTACCCAGGTCTAACTGATTCCTGCCAATGTTTCATGGGAAGGTAGACATTCACATTTCTGTAAAATGTCCTTATTTCTAAACATTGGCAATTAGTTTCAATCATTATTAAACATTATAGAGAACAGCACTGTAAAGGAATAATAAAAATGAGTCTGCGGGTCAGGGATAGTTTCTGGCTAGTGGTTGTCTGTTCTGGTCTAAGCCTGGAGAATACTGTTAGAGATTCCCACCTTCCCAAAAGGGAGATCCATCTATTATTCAGTAAAGAGGTGGTTTCCAGTAAGACCGTTGGAGACAAAACAGAAGTTTTCCTTCAAACTGAATTATTTGACTTGAGTAGATATGAAATGACTGAGTTCTGGGCACCCATTTGCATGTGAGACAGAAGAAATGAGTCTTCCAGGGAGCTCTGGTAGCATAGTGGTTACGATTTGGGCTGCAAATCGCAAGATCAGCAGTTCAAAACTACCAGCTGTTCCATGGGAGAAAGATGAGGCATTCTGCTCCCGTAAAGATTTACAGCCTCGGAAACCCTGTATAGGGTCACTATGAGTCGGAACCGACTCCACGGATCACACAGCTACCATAGGTCAATTACACACATAGACACACAAAGAAGGCTTGTTGTTGTTAAGTGCCATTGAGTCAGTTCCAACCCATAACGACCCTGTATAGGGTTTCCAAGGATCAGCTGGTGAGCTTGAACTGCCAACCTTGCAGTTCAAACAGCTTTGCAGTTTGAAAAAAAAAAAAAAGAAAACTTAGTACTTGGTATTTTTATCAGTTGGTAAGATTTTACTATATGAGTATTATTCTAAAACAACCTTGTTGATGCCCTATACCAGAAAAGGTTGTTGGAATGAAGACTGTCTCCTTTTGCTCTAGAAGGTGGCTGGGGAGAAAGATGATACGGAGTTCATGCTATTCCTCAAAGTCAATCCTGCCCCCAGTTTTCAAGTATCAGGGACCCAGAACAATCCCAGAAAGAACTTGGGAGATTTCCTAACTCTCTGATTTTAAACGTGTCCTTCTGTTAAAGATAAAGAACTTTGTTTTAGAAGTTGAAAGAATCCAGAAGCAATAGAAAAGTAGGCTATTAATGTATTTGACTCTTTCACTTACTCAGGACCACACATGCTGACTCCATCAATGATTTTGTTCCCTTTAGAACCTGCGGTGTAGCCACTCCCAATCACTTACTGCAAAGATAATTCTTTCTTTGTTGATGATTTACTGACAACCACAGCTTTCAACCTCCTCAAATATGACAGCCAGAAAATGAGATCTCTCTTGTCGCTGCCTATGACATTTTGTTACTGATTTGGTCCAATAGCTCAGGGAGATTTTCAATTTAATGTAGCAGCATAATAATTGTTTGTTTTTCTTCTTTCTGACTATCTCTAATCACTTCATTTTCAACTTGCTCAAAGACTGATAAAGTGCATGTGCTTCACCAAGACAATAAAAGTTTGTCTTCAGATGATGTTTTCCATGAAAGAAGGTACATTTTACTGGCAAAAGTTTAAAATTCTGGTTGAAAAGAGGGAGAAGGCTTTGACATTGGTATTTTGTTCTTACGACTTTATTCAATACATTTCTGATTTTTTAAAAATCCATTTCAAAACTAATCATTGTGAACTGAACGAACTTTTACAGAGCAAATCATCCATTTTACATTCAACAAATTATACATGTTACCTCATCTCAATGATTGCAACCTCCCCCCACCCAATGCAACATCACCTGTCTCATTCCCTCTCTGGGTCTCCTGCCTTCTCGCCACCCTCACCCCTCTAACCCCTCTGAACTTGGTCCTCATGTAAAGGCAAATGCTGCCCTCCTGATTGTGAATGGTGGACCACTCCATGGCATGTGCAACTCACCAGTATTGCTCACACACACACATAACTATTGCTTGGCTGAAAATGAAACCACAGGGGTGAGTTCAGCACCAGATCTGAAGAGTGACCAAGGATCACAGTCTCGGCATTACTCTCTCCAACTAGTCAGCCTGGTATTCCCTGTGATTTTGAGTTTTGCTCCGTAGTTTCTGCAGCTCTATCCAGGACCCTCTACTGTGATCCATTTGAGAGCAGTTGGTATTGGTTGCCAGGTATCATTTAGTTCTGGTCTCAGTGCCATGAAGACTAGTGTTCCTGTGGTCCATTGGTCCACTGAATTTATTATTTCCAAGTATCTTCAATTTCCATCACTCTTCTTTCCTCTGGACCAAGAGAGACTAATAGTTTCATCTTAGATAGCTGCTTAAAAAGCATCCTTTATTATTATTATTAAAACCTGATTAATTGAATCTTAAAGAAAAAAATCAAATTTATTGAATGATAATAAGCCTGGGTCTTAATCATTCTGCCATTATAACCAAATAATGAATGTATTCTTGTACAGCCATTTATTTTTATTTAAGAATATAAATAAATAAATATTCTTTTTAAGTTATCAATGTAACAAAACATTTTGAGTCTCTGTTCTTTCTGCCCAACTTTTTCATTTCAGAATAGAATTACAGTTTTTAAAGTTAGGAGCCTTTGCTGGAACTTCTGTTAATTGTTTTTAATTTGCCATAAGAGATATCTTCCAGAGTTCTAAATAGGGAACCTGATCTAGAGACCCAACAAAGGAATCATTAGTTGTGATTATTTTCCATATTATTATTCCTCTGTCCAATAAACATCTTTTGAGTATGCTAGTTAAGTTGTAAGATAGAATCAAACAGTCCTATTGTGGTGGTGTGGGTTAATGTGCTGGGCTGCAAGATGGTGTGGGTTAATGTGCTGGGCTGCAAGATCAGCTTGAACTGCAAGGTCAGTGATTCAAGCTCACCAATCCTCAGAAACCCTTTACAAGGTCGCTGTGAGTTGGAACATATTCTATGGCACTTAACAACAACAACAATTTCTAATTATAGTATTTTAGGTGCCTACTTATGTTCTTTTCATCAGCATACTAATACCTAAGTATTAAAATAGCAAAATTCTTTCTTGAATGACGGAACTTTCACTTCAAAATCTCTCTTCTCTTGGCTGACAATTTTTTGTCATTTCTCCCAGTAAAAATGCTCGCTTTCTTGGTTTGCTATATATGCTCAATAACACTGACTGTATCTTGTAATAATAATACAAAGTGTAAATGACCAACTCAGAGATTGAAACTTCCTAATTCCCATCACCATTATCAGTCTTGACCCTAGAATAAGCACACTACTTTTAAGAAACATGTTTCCTAGAGTATATTAATGCTTTTAGGCTAACAGAAAATCACAAATTAAATAGATAATTTCATTCACTAGAAAAATTGTGATAGGTCACTTGACATGGACACCCCCATGCTGTTAAGCCTCCCCATACATCTGTAGCAGCATTTCTCAAAGTGTGGTCTTGAAACCTGATCCAGAGGTCTATACCTAATCTTTCCCCACCTATTCAAGAAAATTTACATGGGTAGGCTCTGAAACTGTATTTTTTTTACGAGTTCTTTGAGTAATTCTTACACACAAAACAGTTTAGAACCACATCTACTTGTTATATGACCACTTATGACCAATTATTTTTCATCTGAGAAATACAGTATCTAAAACTTGACATGTCTACAGGCATTCTAGTCTAAAGGAGAGGAAAAACATCATCCAAGAAGCAGTTGATAAGGGTTTCACCAGTGTTTCCTATAAGAACTGGACTTGGCCCAAGATATGGGGGAGCAGGCTATGTTGCTAGATTTGTAGCCCTTGAAATAATATCTAGAAGGGGTACATGGGGACAAATTGAGGCCAGTCAACCAACTGTATCAATGCCAGTGTCAAAACGTATCTCAGACATAGCAGGTACTCATTAAGACCCTCGTTAGATAACTGAGTTTCTATGTACTGTGTGTATTCCAGGAGAGCCCTGCCCAGAGAATGGGAGGAGTCCAGGTTCTGTGTCAACCCACCACAGCTCTCCACGCAGTGACTACGCAACCTACACCAACAGTAACCATGCTGCCCCCAGCAGCAATGCCTCTCCCCCTGATGGCTTCGCCTCCCACAGCTTACAGACCAGCGATGTGATCATTCACCGCAAAGAGAATGAAGGCTTCGGCTTTGTCATCATCAGCTCCTTGAACAGGCCTGAGTCTGGATCCACAATAAGTAAGTTACCAGTTCTCCAGCCTTACTTTTACTTGTTCTAGTGACAGGGATACTGGACAAGTGGATTAGAGGATTTTTGTAGCCACCTTGCGTGGCCTGAAAGCCCTAGGCTGTAGATACAAAAATTCTTAACACCAATTAGCCTAATATTGCTGACCATCACCTTACAAAGGCATGAGCAAAATCAATCCCCCTCCCCACTCATAACCCCTTTTTCCACAAAAATCCCTTGATTGGTTTGTAAGATGGTATAAAAAAAATAACAAAACAGAATACTGTGATAGTGATTAGTTTGGGCAGGTCAGGAAATGCTTCTCAAAGGAAGTAGTTTTTGATTGAGGGATACTCAACAAGATGAAAGGAGACATCTAATTCTTCTGCTCTCTAGGTCGTGGAGACTGATATTCCTGTGGCCCATTAGTCTTCGATTTTTCTGACCCTTCTTTCCTCCAGTCAGGGAGGGATCAATAGTTGCACCTTAGTTGGACAATCACAAACTCTTAAAGACTCCCATCACTACTCATGAAAGTCAGATGTAGAACATTGTTTGTGTGATCTATGTTGTCACAGTTAACCTTAGTGTCCACTGAAAGTATGGTCCTGAGCCTCCAGGCTCATTACTTCCAAGTGTTTGGCTGTGTCTAACAAGTTTCCACAACTTTGTGCCTGTATGTGCTACCATATTCATAGGTATACTTGTAGCAACAATGGTGCCCAGGTACCACTACAGGTACAAGGTGCTAGATCTCTACCCTGAAAGGGATCACACCAGAAGGTCCTGGATAGAATAGGAGAAAAACGGAATGCAGAACTCAGCACCATAAAAAAATTTTTTTAAAGACCAGGCTTATTGGTTGAATAGGGACTGGTGAAACCCCTGAAAATTTGGCCTTTAGTCACCCTTCAGATCTAGAAATGAACTCACCCCCAGAGCTCAATTTTTAGTACTGGACTGTTGATTTCAAGGTCAGTGGTTCAAAACCACCAATCGCTCCTGAGAAACCCATATGGGGCTGCTATTAGTTTAAACCACCTCAACGTCACTTCAACAACAACTTAGAGGGAATAATAACAACTCTGGGGAGGTAGGCACGCCTTAGAATCAAACATATGAGATCAAAACTCAGCCTTTTCCCAAGGACAATGTTCAGAAGGGTTAGGAAAGAAGGAACAGAAACAAGAAACAGAGCAAATGGGATAAGAGATGTTTCATCATGGGATTGCAGTTAATGAGATGAAACAAAATGTGTATGAATTTTTTAATGGAAAACTAGTCTGCTCTATAAACCTTCACCCAATTCATGATAAAAATACAGGAGGGGGAAGACAAAACCAAACATGCAAAGAATGTTCAAGTGGAAAATGAGCTCAGTATTCAAGAAATACATAAAAATCCCAGAGCAGTGAGATAGGGAGTGTGCAGGAGACCGAGGCATAGTATCAGATAGTAAAGATTCACAGGCCATGGTGAAGAGTTTGGGGTGGAATCTAAACCCATAATAACCATTTGAGGATTTCAACAGAGGCTTGAAATCTGAATAACATTGTTAAAAGATTAGTCCACCTGCTCAAGGAATATGGTCCACCTGCTCAAGGAATATGAAACTGGGTAGAGAGGAGCAAGAGTAGAAGTATGAAGAGACTGTCACCACTACCAGTTGCCATGGAGCAGATTCCAATTCATAATGACCATATGTGTATCAGTAGAACTGTGATCCATAGTTTCAATGGCTGATCTGTCAGAAATAGACAACCAAGCCTTTCTTTTTGCTTTCCTGGATTGACTCCAACCTTTTGGCTAACAGTGGAATACATGAACTGTTTGAATCACCCAGAGACTCCGAGACACTATTAGGAGACTGCTGTAATAAGATGGTACCTTACTCTAAGATAGGAGCAGTCAAGAATGGGAATAGATTAATTCAACTTCCGATGTTCCTTCCAGATCAAAAGTTCAAGTCACAATGAGAGGTCATATTTTGTCTTCCAATCAGTCATTTTTGTAGAGTCTGCTCATTTCTCTTTCAGCAATACAAATCCAGAAGCTTCTCAACAGTGAGTAACACACTAAGACAGAAGGGATAGGAAAACTAGTTCATTTTTCTTGTTGTTTTAGACCCCAAATGTAGAAGGTATAAAACACAAGTATATAGCATGCTTGTTGTTGTTGTTGTTGTTAGGTGCCATCGGTTACTACTCATAGCAATCTAATGTACAACAGAACAAAACACTGACTGGCCCTGTACCATCCTCACAATTGTTCTGCTGTTGCCACTGTGCCAATCCATTTCATTGAGCCTCTTCCTCTATTTTGGCTGACCCTCTACTTTGCTACACATAATGTCCTTCTCCAGGGACACGTTCCTCCTAATAATATGTCCAAAATATGAGAGAAAAAGTCTTGCCGTCCTGGCTTCTAAGTATTCCGGTTGGACTTCCTTCCAACACAGATTTGCTTGTTCTTCTGGAAGTCCATGGTACTTTCACAATATTCTTCTCCAACCCCATAACTCAAATGCAGCAGTTCTTCTACAGTTTTCTTTATTCATTGTCCAATTTTCACATGCATATGAGATGATTGAAAATACTATGTCTTGGGTCCAGCACACCTTAGTCCTTAAACAGGTTTCCTTGCTCTTGAACACTTTAGAGGTCTTGTGCAGTGGGTTTGCCTAATGTAATACTGCATTTGATTTCTTGGATGTTACTTCCATGAGTGTTGATGGTGGCTCCAAGCAAAATGAAATCTTTGACAACTGTCATCTTTTCTCCCGTTATCATGATGTTATTTATTGGTCCAGTGGTGAGGAATTTTCTTTACTTGATGTTGAGGTTCAATCCATACTGAAGGCTGTGGTCTTTGATCTTCATCAGCATTTTAAGTCCTCTGTGCTTTCAGTAAGCTAGGTTGTGTCATTTGCATATCACAGGTTGTTAATGAGTCTTCTTCCAAACCTGATACCACATTCTTCTTCTTATATTCCAGTTTCTCAGATTACTTGGTCATCATACAGATTGAATTTGTTGTTGTTAAGAGCCATCAAGTTCGTTCTGATGCATAACGACCCTGCATAGTTTCTGAGGCAAAGCTAGTGGGTTTGAACCACCAATCTCATGGTTACAAGTCTAGTGCTTATCCTACAATGCCACACCAGGACTCTACATACTGAATACGTATAGTGAAAAAATACAGCCCTGGCACCAATATTTTCCTGTTCTGTTCAAACAACTGCTTCTTGGTATATGTCCTCATGAGCACAAACAAGTATTATTGGATATCCAGTGTTTGGAATGCTGTTCATAGCTTGTCGTGATGCATAATTACTGAAGCACAAACATCTATCTTTCTAGTATTCTCTGCTTAAGAGTACTTAACAGAGGAAAAAAATAGCTACAATTGCACCCATGTTGTATTCCTAAAATACCTGTAAGTTGTCATTTTCAGTACACTAGAGGGGAGGATAGGGTCCAACAATACACAAGAAATCAAATTATTAAGAATTGATTAAGCAACTTTTATGAAAAAGATATGTCTTCAAAAGCCACCAGAACTAAGTGGAGAGAATTGTTTCCTTTAGGATTACCCTTGATAAATTCAAGAGTGAAAACTGTAGATGAGTTTGTTGGTGTTGTAAATGCCATTGAGTTGGTTCTGACTCATAGTGACCCTCTATAGGGTTTCCAGCGAGCAGCTCATGGGTTTGAATCACTGTCCTTGAGGTTAGCAATCCAGTTTTTAATCCTACAGTGCCACACTAGAATGCCTTATAGAAGAGTTAAACCTCAGCGAATATATGCAGAATCTAAATTACATACATCTAAAAGTACAATTTCATTTCTCTTTTTCTTCATGATAAAACTGGAGAAATAAATACAATCTTTAAGCATAGACTAAAAGCAGAATTCTGTCAGGACGATAGACTCACCAAGATTAAAAGGACACAAGACTAAAGATTTTCATGAATTATATTAACAGCCTTCCAATAATTTACACTTGGGGAAAATGTTCACAAGGAACTTGTGTAGCTATTCCAGTCATCCAAAGTATTTTTTGGGGTAGGATACCTAAAGGACTCAAATAAAAATAAAAATGTACGACCACAATGAAAGTGTGAAGTATGTATTTAAGGTCTTAGCTTTATTTGTAGTGTGACAGCTTTATTTCTAAATGTGTGTGGGATGTGTGTGTGTGTGTGTGTATGTGCACATTTGCTACATTAAAAAAAAACCACAGATACTTTTCTCCACTGTAGATAAAATTCAGGCAAAGGTAGATTTGGAAAAGAACAAGTGTGAATGTTTGCAATTAACATGTGAATTTTTCCTTCCTACCAAGCGACATTAGACTGACCTCTAAAGAATAATTGTAGTCACTTTCAAAATATTATTTTTATATTACTCTGCAGAGAAGAAATATAATCTGGAGTTCATGATGCCTTATGGTTTCTTTTTTCACATATCTATTTCTTTTCAATTTAAGGACCTTGAGATGCAGCTTTGCCCCCTGCTCTCTAGGAAAGGCAGCTATTAAACTCCTAGCATGGTGCATTTACAACGTATCATTCCCAACATGCACCTAAAAGGCTCCTGGAGTTGCTGCTATTTCCTACTAAACTTGTGTCATCATTTTGAACTCTAATTTTGAAGGGAAATGCTAAGTGCCTCATGAAAGTTACAAGCCACACTGTGCCACAGCTCCATCACAAAAATACCAAGGGTCCTTGGAGTCTGTGACATGGGACGGGACTCAGGAGTCACCATCATTCCCAGAGATCTTTAACACAGACACAGTTATTCTCCTGGCTACTGAAGACTTATTTTCCTCAGTTTCCCTGACTGTAAACAGAGAAGAATGTTAATCTCCATGCCACGGGGTTGCTCTCAAGGTTAAATGGATTCATACAATGAAAGTACTTTAGAACAGCACTGACTCAGAAGCAGCACTGAATGTGTCACTGCTGTTATCCAGACCGCCACCCCTGCTCAGAATTCTCTGTCCATTCCAGGGGGTCACTCTTCTTGGAGAGTTAGCGTTTGCCTGGCTGTCAGACCAGTCAGCCATGAGCCAAGGTCACTCCCTCTCCCAGGACAGCTCATATCTGACCAGCACAGGAGCATTAACTCCAAAACCAGTTCCCTTCCCCCTATGCATCCTAGGACCCTATGCTGTCTAGAACTCAATGGGGGCAGTCATGGAAGTCAGAGCAGTGGTTGTCAGTCTGTCCAGCTAACTGTGCTCTGGCTGAATCTGCAGGTGACAATTGCAGAATTCATCTCCCCAGAACTTACCAGTCAATAAATAGAGAAGTTATGGACAGCCTTGAATTCACACTGAAGTCCTCCACCTTATAGAAGCTGACTCTCTACTTGGTCAAGCATGATGTCTTTCTCTACATAGTGATTGAAAGTTAGCAAGACAAAGTCTCACCATACTCACTTCTAAGGAGCATTCTTTCTCCAGCACAGATTTGTTTCTTCTTCTGGCAGACCATGGTAGATTCGATACCATGCACAAACACCACAATTCAACTGCGCCAATTCTTCTTCAATCTTCCTTATTCTTTGTCTAGTTGTTCTTATGCATATGAAACCATTTCCACCTAGTCTATTCTAACTCATAGCATTTCCAGGCTGTAAATCTTAACCGGAGCAGAAAGCCTCATTTTTCTCCTATAGAGTGGCTTGTAGGTTTGAACTGCCAGACTGAGGTTTGCAGGCCAGTGTTTACCCAAAGCACCACCAGGACATTGAAAAAGAACATGGCTTGGGCCAAGCACATCTCAGACATCAAAGTGGCATCTTTGCTTTAGGGCACTTTTAAGAGCTCTTTTGCAGATTTTCCCAGTGCTCACATCCTTGATTTATTGACTGGTTCTTCCCTGGGTTTTAATTATTGATACAAGAAGAAAAATTCTTGACAACTTCAATTTCTTACCATTTATCATAATATTGTTTACTGGTTCCGTTGTAAGAGTTTTCATATCCTTTACATTGGGATGTAGTCCATACTGAAGGTTGTAATCTTAGAGTTTCATTGTAAATTTTCACCTATCAGTGTTTCATTATCAAAGGTCATTTCTGGAAAGTTACTTAAACCATACTCATGCAGTTGAACATGGGAATTAAAAATTCAGTCTCATTTTTTTCTCTATTTCTCATTGGTTGGCAAAAGAAAGTATCATTTCAGAGTTCTTTGTTCTTGTTGGTGTTACATGCCAAAAATTCAGTTCTGACTTATAATAACCCCACGTACACACAGAAGAAAATACTACCGTGTCTTACAGCATCCTCACAAACCTTGCTATGTTGGAGCCCACTGATACAGCCACTGTGTCAGTACATTCACTGAGGGTCTTTCTCTTTCACTGACACTCTCCCAGGCATGATCTCCGTCTCCAGGAACCGGTCTTTCATGATAATACAATAAGTCGCACTATCCTTACTTCAAAGGAACATTCGAAGTTATACTTCTTCCAACACAAAAATGTTGGTTCTTCTGGACATGGTGTGTTTAATGTTCTTAACCAACACCATAATTCTAAAGCAGCAATTATTCTTCAGTCTTCCTTAGTCTTTGACTATCACATGCACATGTAATGATTGAATAGAGGAGACCTGGAGTCATGCATACATTAGTCTTCAAACTGACATAATTGCATTTTAACACTTTAAAGAGATCTTTTGCAGCTGATTTGTTCAATGCAATACATCATTTGATTTTCTGACTGCTACTTCTGTAAGCATATTTGCAGAGCCAAGTAAAACAAAATCTGTGACAACTTCAATCTTTTCTTCATTTATCATGAAGTTGCTTATTGGTCCAATTGTGATTTTTTAAATTTTTTATGATGAGGTGCAATGCATATTGAAGGCTGTAGTCTTTTATCTTCATTAGTAAGTGCTTCAAGTCCTCTTTACTTTCATCAAGTAAAACTGTGTCCTCTGCCTATTATAGGCTGTTAATGAGTCTTCCCCCAATCCTGATGCCACTTTCTTCTTCATACAATCTAGCTTCTTGGATTCTTTCCTCAGCATTTTACTTGAACTTGTACTGGTTCCTCATGAGCACCACTCTTTGAACTGCTGTCCAAATTTGTTATGATCTACACAGTTAAATGGACTCCTGGTGTGGCGCTGTGGGTTAATGCACCAGACTGCAAAGCCGTTTGAACTGCAAGGTCGGTGGTTCAAGCTCACCAGCTGCTCCTCGGAAACCCTATACAGGGTC
>NW_006408528.1:33175898-33177224 GCF_000296735.1 Chrysochloris asiatica
TTTTATAGCAAGGAAGGGAGTGATTAACTTTCTAGCCTAGGAGCAGAGGTCCCTAGGACCATCAGCAGAGAAGAGCCAAGAGCCGGATCCTACCCAGAGAAGCAGTGATGCCTGAGATGGAGGCAGAGACAATGACGTGGAGCGATGGAACAGCTGGGGGCTTTAGATCCAGAGAGGGAGAGCCACTGTGTGCTGAAGACTGGGGGGGAGGAGGAGGAGGGGGTTGATAGTGTTAGTGGGGCAGGCTTGCAGGGTATACCCTTTGGTTGGTTGATGCATGGAGGCGATTGGAACCATGGCAGTGAAAAGAATGTAAAACTCATGTTCTCCCATGTAAACTATCATATAATTCACAATAAAACATTTGAAAAAAAATCAATCATTGAAAGCCCAAGTAGGATGGTTCTACTCTGACCACATGGAGTCGCCATGAGTCAGCATTGACTCCATGGCAACTGCTAGGTTAAACACAGTGTTGTGTGCTGTCGAGTATGTTCCAACCCACAGCGACTCGGTATAGGCTTTCCAAGGAGCAGCTAGTGAGCTTGAACTGCCGACCTTGTGGTTCAACCGGACCTTGCAGTCCAACAGATTAACCCACAGCACCACAGACAGACAGTGAAGGTACAAATAAAGCTTATAGTGGGATGGTTAAAGCAGAAAGGAAATGAGTAATCAAAATGCAAAGAGACAGAAGATCAGCAGGAAAAGGAGCAATGTTACCACCTTCTTGAACAAAGGAGCAAGAGTGGAGAAGCGAGGACATTAAGATTACACTCTTCAGACCTACCTGGCCTTGGCTGGTACCTCAGAAGACAGAGGGGCCCAAAAAAGCAGCCATTTAAAAGAACAAGTCAGAAGAAATGTCAGCCCTCACTGACAGAGGCTAGTATTTATCTTGATGCTCAAGTACTATTATTTCTTGATGTTCAGGAAAAAGAAAACAATTCTTTTTTTTAAGTGTTACACAGTTGGTTCCAACTCATAGTGACCCTATATATAGTTTCCAAAAAGTGACTGGTAGGTTTGAACTGCCTGGAGGTTAGCAGTCCAGTGTTTATTCTACAGTACCATACCATGACTCCACACTCATTAAGAATATAGATTATTTACATTAACAAAATTAACATAACAATATAAACTGCCCCAAATATTAAATGTAAAATATTTCTACAAAGATTGTTGTTGCTGTTGGTGCCATAGAGTCGGTACCGACTCATAGCAACCTTACGCAACGCAGAATGAATCACTGCCTGACCCTGGGCCAACCTCACTATCTTTACCACGCTTGAGCCCATTGATGCTGCCACTTTGCCAATCCATCTC
>NW_006408528.1:33185714-33187370 GCF_000296735.1 Chrysochloris asiatica
TTCTGGTATTCTCTGCTGTCAGCTGTGATCCATCTGATACCAGCAATGACGTGTCTTTTTCCATATGCTCTTCTGAATACAGCTTGAATTTCTGGCAGTTCCCTGTGGAAATACTACCGCAACTCTTTCTGAATTATCTTCAGCAATTTCACTTGTGTGAGATAGGATAATATTGTTTAATAATTTCCTCATACAGTTGGAACACCTTTCTTTAGAATGAGCACAAATAAGATCTTTTCTAGTCAGTTCGCTAGGTAGCTGTCTTCCAAATTTCTTGACATAGATGAATGAGCACCTCCATCACTGCCTCAGTTTGTTGAAACATTTCTACTGGTATTCCATCAATTTCTGGAGCTTGTTAGTCACCTTTGTTTTTAGTGCAGCTGGGGCTTCTTCCTTTAACATTTGCAGCTGTTGATCATATTGTCCCTCCTGAAATGTTTGAATGTTGACCAATTATCTTGGGTTAAGTGAATCTGACTATCCTCCCTTCCATCTTCATTTGATGCTTCCTGCATTATTAGTTTGCCCATTGCTGTTGCTGCTGTTAAGTGCCATCGAGTTGGTTCCAACTCATAGTGACCCTGTGTGTACTAGAACAACTCTGCCTTGTCATGCACCATCCTCACAATTGTTGTTATGGTTGGACCCACTGCTGTTAGCACTGTACCAAGCATGACGTCATTCTCTAGTGACTGGTCCTACCTAACAACATGTCCAAAGTATGAAAGATGAAATATTGCCATTCTGGTTGTACTTCATCCAACACAGATTTGTTCATTTTTCTAGCAGTCCATGGTACTTTTAATGTTCTTCTAAACTATAAATCTAATGCATCAATTTTTCTATGGCCTTCCATAATCATTGTGCAACTTTTGCATGAATATGCAATGATTGTAAATACCATGGCTTGTGTCAAATGTACTTTAGTCCTCAAACTGACATCTTTGTTCTTTAGTGAAGTCTTGTGCAGCAGACTTGCCAAATGCAGTACGCCATTTGATTTCTTGACTGCTGCTTCCATGAGTGTTGATAGTGGATCCAAGCAATATGAAGTCTTAGATAACTTCAATCTTTCCTTCATTTATCATGATGTTACTTATTGGTACAGTAGTGAGGATTTTGTTTTTTTTACATTGGGTTGCTATCCATACTGAAGGTTGTACTCATTATCTTCATCATTAAGTATTTTAAGTCCTCTTCACTTTCAGCAAGCAAGGTTGTATCATCTGCATATCACAGGTGGTTAATGAGTTTTCCTCCAATCCAGATGGCACACTCTTCACAAAATCCAGCATCTCAGATTATTTGTTCAGCATACAGATTTAATATGTATGGCAAAAGGATACAAAGCCCTGGCACACACTTAACTTTAACACATTCTGCATCTCCTTGTTCTGTTTAAAAGACTACCTTTTAGTCTATGTGCAGGTTCCTTATGAGCTCAATCAAGTGTTCTGAAATACTCATTCTTTGCAATGTTACCCACACTTGTCATGATTTACACAGCTGAAAGCCTTTGCATAGTCAATAAAGCACAAGTAAACATCTTTTCTGGTATGGCACTATAGGATAAACATTGGACTACTAACCAAAAGGTTCACTCCACCACCTTCTCCTTGGAAACCCTATGTAAGATCATCATGAGTCAGAACT
>NW_006408528.1:33188205-33205220 GCF_000296735.1 Chrysochloris asiatica
CTTGATGTCATCTCACATATCTTCTGGTCTTTGGTCATTCATGTCTAACACATCAAATGTGTTCTTGAGATGGTCTGTAAATTCAGGTGGGATATGTTTAAGGTCGTATTTTGGTTCTTGTGGGCTTGTTTTCATTTTCTTCAGCTTTAGCCTGAACTTGCATATGAGCATTTGACTGTCTTGTTCCACAAGTGGCCCCTGCCCTTGTTTTGGCTGATGATATTGAGCTTTTCCACCCTCTCTTTGCACAGATTTGGTGCAACTTACCAAGAGTCAATTTGGATCAACTTACCAATATTTCATCTGGTAAGTTCCATGCATCTAGTCACCTTTTAAGGAGCTCTGATAGTGTAGTGGTTACAAGTTGGGCTGCTAACTTCAAGGTCAGCAGTTCAAAACTACCAGACATTCTGAGGTAGAAAGATTGGGGCTTTTCTGCTACCACAAAGATTTACAGCCTCAGAAGCCCTATATAGGATCACTATGAGTCAGAACTGACTCCACGGCACACTACCTACCTACTTACCTAGTCACCTTTTCTATTGTTTTAAAAAAGTAATACAATGAATTAAGTCATTTGTCCTGCAAAATTCTTTCAGGCAGTCTCTGACATTATTTCCGTCAGTAAGGCTATATTTTTCAACTACTGATGTTTCCAACCTTTGCATTCCTATCACCAGTAATTATCAATACAGTTTGATGATATGTTTGATCAGTTTCAGTCTGAAGAAGTTAATTGAATTCTCCCATTTTGCCCATAAATTCCTTCAGTATTTCAACTCAAGTCTTGTATTTTTTTTCTTCAGTTCTTTCAGTTTGAGAAATACTGAGTGTTCTTCCCTTTAGATTTCTAACTCCAAGTTTTGTAAATTTCATTACAGTACTTTACTTTGTCCTCTGAAGGCACGCTTTGAAATCTTAGGTTCAGCTCTTTCCTTTCATCATATTTCTTTTCATTTAACCTTCTCTACATACAAGAGCAAGTTTCAGAGTCACTCCGGCATCATTTAGGATTTTCTTTCATATCGTTTTAATGGTCTTTTGTTTTCTACATGTATGATGTCCTTGATGCCATCTCACACATATCTAATCTTCTGTCATTAGTGTGCAATATGCCTAATCTAGTCTTGAGATGTTTCTAAATTCAGGTGGGATATATTTTGGCTTTCATGGATTCAACTTAAACTTTTCCCAAGCTTCAACCTGAACTTTTTCTACTGATGATGTTGACCTTGAACTTTTGGTGATACTTAGCTTCTCCATCATCTATTACCAGAGATGTAGTTGATTTGATTCTTGCATATTACAACAGGCAAGCCCCACATGGTTAGTCACTGCTTATGTTGTTGAAAAAAGGTATTCCAATGAGTTAGTCGCTGGCCTTGAAAAATTCTGCTGTACAATTTGCCATGTTATTTATAACACAGACCATATTTTCCAACTATGGAGACATCTTGTTAGTTTCCAACTTTCTTATTGCATTCATCATCAATAACCAATATATCTTGATTGCAAGTTTGATGAACCTCAGACTAAAAAAGTTGGCAAAAATCTTCAATTTCCTCATTTTTGGCATCAGTGATTGGTACATAAATTTGAAGAGTAGTCATATTGATTGATTCTCCTTGTAGATATTATCCTATCACTGACAGTGTTGTACTTCAAGTTTCATCTTGAAATGTTCTTTTAACAGTGAATGCAATGCTGTTCCTCTTTTGTTATTCTCCCAGCATAGTAGTCAATATTACTGTCTGATTCAAAATGCCCAATACCTGCCCATTTCAGCTCACCAATTTTTAGGATACCAATCTTTGTATGTACCTTTAATTTTTAACAACTTCCAATTTTTCCAGATTCAAATTTTATACATTCCAGATTACAATTGTTAATGGACGGTTGCTTCTCATTGTGAGTGGTACCCACATCAGCAAGCTAAGGTTCCAAAAGCTTTACTCTATCCATGTCATTAATGCCAACTACCTTGAGGAGGCAGTCTTCCCCAGCTATATTTTGAGTGCCTTCCAAACTGAAGGGTTTATTCCAGCACTGTACCAGACAATGTTCTCCTGATAGTTGTAAGGTTTTCAGTGGCTAATTTTTCAGAATTGGACTGCCTCTCCCTTCTTCCTAGTCTGTCTCAGTCTAGAAACTTCACTGAAACCTATCTACCATGGGTGATCCCCTGCTGGTATTTGACATACTAACAGCATAGCTTCCAGCAACACAAAAGCCACCACAGTGACAAACTGACATACAAGTGGTGTCCAGAGTTCTTCACCAGCTTTGTAACATGTACCATTTCCTTATTCTTTAAGTGAATCTCTGCTTTGAATTCCTAGACCATCACAGTACTTTTGCTTCAGGCTTGATTATGCCATAGAGGCATGATGGTATCAGTCACACTGTTTATATGTGCGTGCTTTCATACCAGAAGAAAAACATAGGGTGTGAGACCCTAAATGAAAGTGAAATGTCCATTTTCCCTAATATCTGGCTTCTAGTCTCTTTGAGTTGGAACAGATTCAACAGCACTTAACAAAAATGTATAACTCACTGAAACAATAGGACAAATAATCTTTACAACCGTTGGGGAAATCTACATATACAAAAATTTCCTTTATTTTATAAACTGATGTACACATGTTTTGAGGAGCTCTGGTGGTGTAGTAAGTTATGCGTCGGGCTGCTAGCCACAAGGTTAACAGTTCAAACTCACCAGCTGCTCTGTGGGAGACATATGAGGCTTTCTGCTCCATAAAGATTTATAACTTCAGAAACTGTACACGGGGTCACTATGAATGAATCGGAACTATGAATGAATCGGAACCATATGTGTTTTAAATTCAATTAATTTTCTCACACATTTTTCAGTTATGATTTATTTTCTGTTTAGTGTTGCCAGAGGCGAGGCAGGGTTAAGAGTAGACTGCAGCTGTTAATGATGCAAAGTATGTCGAGAGAGAGAGTATTTTTTATACAAAGGTTAGATAGGGTTAGAAACACTCCTGGCCAAAGTATCTTCAGGATAAAATTCAAACGCACCACTCTGAAACTTAAGACTCAAAGCAGTCTGTTGTTGTTGTTATGTGCCATTGAGTTCATTCTGGCTCCTACTCATAGTGACCCTGTGTAGAATTTCCAAGAGTGACCGGTGGGTTTGAACTGCAATCTTGTAGTCAGCAGTCCAGTTGTTTATCCAACAGTGCCATGCCATAACGCCGAGAAACAGCTATTGTTCACAGGTTCTATTCCATCAAGGAGGAGCTCTGCTAGCGTAGTGGTTACGAATCAGGCTGCTAACCTCAAGGTTGGCAGTTCAAAACTACCAGCTGTTCCACAGGAGAAAGATGAGGCGTTCTGCTCCCACAAAGATTACAGCCTTGGAAACACTGTTCAAGGTCACTCCACAGTACTTAATAAGCACAACAACATCCCATCAAAAGCACTGGGGTGGCACTGTAGAATAAGAACTATAGGATAAGCTCTAGACCACAAGGTCAGCAGTTCAAACCCACCAACCACCTTTGGAAACACCATACAGGGTCATTATGAGTCAGAAACAGCTCACTGAAACACAACAAAATTCCATCAAAGATGGTTTAGCTATTTATCTTTGAAAGACACCTTCTACTTCCCTGCCATCACTTGAAATGCCTCTTCTTAGTTTATAGTAACTCTAATTCCGGATCATTTAGACCCTGGGCATTTTATGTTTACAGCAACTTTATGAGATAGAGACTACTGTTCAAACAGTAAACATCTCCCAAAATCATCTCAAAAATCTCATATCCCTCAGAAAACTTTGCCTAACTCCACACCCAACTCAAAGAGCCCTGGTGGCACAGTAGGTTAAACATTAGACTACAAACCAAAAGGCCGTTAGTTCAAACCCATCATCTGCACGTCATTGGATGCGACAGTCTGCTTCTGTGAAGATTGACAGCCTCAGAAATCCTGTGTAGTTCCACTTTGTCTTCTAGCGTTGCTGTCAAAATCCAACTCCCTCCAATCCCTTCTCTAATTCTAATATGGAAATTTTTGTCTGTAAATTCATTCATTCTATACTAACTAGCCTGTGACGTGATTTTTGTGTCTACCATTGCTGTCTAGTATTATCATTATCATTTTATTTTCATGCATTTATGTTTTTTTCCTCCCAAATAAGTTCCTGTGCGTTCCTTAAGGGCAGGACACATTGACATTTCTTTGATTCCCTCACAGTTCCTCCTACCATGCTTTTCAAAGGTTTGTCACATTTGATTGGCTATTCAAGGGTTTGTCGATTGGCTATTCAAGAGTTTGTTGCATTTGATTGGATATTCAAATAATAATCAGGTATTGTCCTCATTCAAAGCAAAATTCAATTTTCTCTGCTCTTTCCTAGCTGATGCATTCCCCCAAAGGCAGCAAAACAAATATCTAAGAACGGACAGAATATCAGAGGATCACATAGGGGAGGAATTGTGTGCAAACTGGTCATCACCCAGCATGAGAAATTGCACTATTATAAAGTGGACCTGGTACAATCTCCCAGAATCCTGATCCCCATCAGTTGTGCTCAGCCTGGGTAAATGATTCAGTAGCCAGACCAGGACCTAGTCAAGTTTCAGAGCAAGCAGACTAGAAAGTCAGATTTGGGGGAGTCCTCCTGGTGCCTTTGGGTAGGGTGGCCCCTCTAACAATACAGGTCCAGGTTGCACTGGATGGTTGCCTTCGAGGACCAGGCTGCCAGCCTCAACTTGTTCTGACTTACTGCATCCTGACACTGAATATTCCTGGTATGGTCATCCATCTGTGTGTGCCCCACCTAGCGATAAATTTTGTCATCATAGCAGAAGGCTTTGGGTGGCATCCCAAGCAACACAAAGTAAAGTATCCCTTCAGATTGTTCATTTCACAATCTTCATTAACAAAGCAGCCCATTTCAGTTCAAAGTGAACAATTTCTGAATCACATGGTAGGATCACGCTCAGCTACACCCAGGACAAATAGGACTCAGTCAGTGTCATATTTTTCCATCTCAAACATCACAGGCTTGGTTTCCAGATTAAAAATCTGGCTGCCTGGGTTCTACCCGTAAGCAGACAAACAAATAAACCAACAACAATAGCAACAAAATTACTTGACATCAAACCCTGAGGACTCTGATACCTAAACATTGAAATAGGTATTAAGTAAAATGGGACAACAAATAAAAATATTTGACTCTGTTAAAACTTTTAAGTGGCGTCAAGTCAATTCTGAGTCATTGCAACCCTGTATAGAGTTTCCAAGGAGCAGCTGGTGAGTTTGAACCACTGACCTTGTGGTTGAAACTGACCTTGCAGTCCATTGCTTTATCCCACAGCACCACAACAGGACTTGCTGTTAAAATCAACAAATTTTAAAACACAGAATTGTAAGCAGAGAGTCTACTGAGAAGCTTCGGCAATCTTATTTATTCTCAAAGAGAGGAACAAAGCAGCCTACCAAAAGGAAAAAAGCAATCTGCAAGTACATTAAAAAAATTTAAGGCCTTTTTTCTTAATGTTTAAATGGAGGTCATAATTCACCAGTTTTCCTCACTAGGGAATCATTTTTAGAAGGATTTTTATTATTGTGTTCAGAGACTTGCCAGGCAGCTGTTGAAGGTGGGGGTGTCTTCTTACCTTCAGCTATTTGGTGCCTTAAAAGTTCATGGGTATCACTGGCTGTTACCTCTGAACTTTAGTCTTACAGTTCTCCTTATTCACTCGGTAGGACAGGAGAGACTACAACTAATGAAAGGCTCCCAATTGCATGGACACGATGATCCCCCCCTCCCCATCTGCCAGTGGAAAATGCCTACTGGAGTCCCATTAGATTGTGTTGCTGTTGTTGTTCTAGCACTGGACTGCTAACCACAAAGTCAGTGATTCAAACCCACCAGCTGCTTCTTAGAAACCCTATACAGGGTCACTGGAAGTCAGAACTGACTCAAGACATTGAACTACAATAAGATTAAAAAGAATTCAGAGGCTGCAAGTCATTTTTGCGGAACATATTTTTCTTTGTAATTTATTTAGGGCCACATGTTAGATTAAAATTTCTCACTTTTTTTTTTTCTTTTTTCACCATAATCAGCCACTTAAGACAAAATGTGATAGGAAGTCCTTATAGAGCTGGTCCCACATTAAGAACCATTTTTAAAGCCTATGGTGAAATGAACCCAGTGTTGGTATATGTCCCCCTTTTAACCATGTTGAAAGAGGATTATGAAAGGATAATTTTTTTCCAGTTAGACACTTGATGGTATTTCTTTCAGTTTCCAGACAGTTTTTATCAAGGACGCAGTGAGTGCCTCTAAACAATCCCTTCCTCCCACAACTAAACCCTGTTAATGGCTCTATTTATTTGACCACCAATAATTTCACAATTTAAGCTGGGTTTGTTTAAACCTAATTATTCCCAGAACTTGGTTAGAATAATTTCTAGAGATGAATCAGCCAGCTGTCTCTGGGTGATGAGTCTGATCACTAGGCGTTTCTGCAGTTGTTACAATGCCTGCCAGAGAAAATTTAATAGTAGAATGTGCTATTGGCATTTTCATGTTTCAGCATGTCTTCCAGATCTTAGTTCTCTAACTCAGGCAAGGTTTTGTAACATAAAAATGCCCAGATGTTGAGCAACTTAGGGACCCATCTGTTTTCAGGGGTGAAATGCCCAAAAGCCTTCTGTTTGGAAGGTGCCAGTCATAAAAATGTATGTTTATGCATCCATCATGAGAGGGAAGCAAGGACAAGCACATATTTTGAAAGATTTGGTCTCAGAGGTTTCTGACATAGAGCAAGAGAGATAACATGAAGAAGAAAAAGATTATTCCAACTTAGATATCTCTATTCAAGTGTTTATTAGACTTGTCAGATGAACAGCAAGTTGAAAATTAGCTCCCATTCCTGTAAGTACTTGACAAAACTGAAATACAATAAAACCTGGTTGCCAACGTAGCCACACAGATTGGTGTTCTCTGGTGCCAAGTGAAGAAGTTCTAGTGATGCCATAGGATAAGCAATGCACTACTAAACACAAGGTCAGCAGTTCAAAGGAAAGATGAGGCATTCTTCTTCCATAAAGATATACAACATCAGAAGCCCTAGACAGGGTAGATATGAGTCTGAATCGACTCAGTGGCAGTCAGTTTGATTTGGGTGTGAGTGGTAAGAGGCAAAACAAAAGCTGAGAGGTGTAACTCTCATCTCCAATCAAGGTGAGCCTCCAAGCACCTAGCTTTATATCCTAGCTGAATTTATACAAACTACATCCTATCACTCTTGGGAGATTTAGGCAAGCTGTTATCCAAACATGCTTTCCAGATACCAAATTTGAATACATCAGGTTCTTTCTACCAACCCTGCTAATAATGCAGTGGAGTCCTGGTGTGGTACTGTGGGTTAATGCGCTGGACTATCAAGTTGGTTTGATCCACAAGGTCAGTAGTTCAAGCTCACTAGCCACCCCTCAGAAACCCTATACAGGGTCAATATGGGTCAGAAGGGACTTGATGGCACTCAACAATAACACATTAGTGGAGCCTCTAGGTTAGTATGTCCAGTAGAATGTTTTGCAATGATGAAAATGTTCTGTTCTACACCATACACTTCAGTAGCTACTAGTCATGCTTGAAATGTGGCTAGTGTGACCAAGGAATTCGAGTTCATTTTAATAGCACTGTGGCTAAAGGATACTATATTGCATACCAGCAGGGTCACCCTGGTGGACAGGTTTCAGCTGAGCTTCCAGACTAAAACTGTGAGGAAGAAGAGGCAGACTTCTTTTTTTTTTTTTTTTAGCTTCAGTAAAGATAATTAAAAAATGGCTGCAATAGTGCATGGTCAGGGAACTGCCAGAAGTTCAAGCCAGATTCAGACAAGGACAGGGAAGAAACGGTGCCAATTCTGATGTCAGATGGAACTTGGCTGAAAATAGAGAATACCAGAAATATGTTTACCAGTGCTTTATTGACTATGCAAAGGCTTTTAACTGCGTGGATCATAACAAACTGTGGATAACACTGTGAAGAATTGGTATTCCAGAAAAGTTCATTGTGCTCATGAGGAACATATACATAGACCAAGATGCAGTTGTTTGAACAGAACAAGGGGACACTGAATGGTTTTAAAATCAGGAGGTGAAAGTATTGTATCCTTTCACCATACTATTAAATCTGTATGTTGAGCAAATAATCCAAGAAACTGGATTATATGAAGAACATAACATAAAGATTAAAGGAAGACTCATTAACAACCTGCAATATGTAAATGATACAGCCTTCCTTACTTGCTGAAAATAAAGAGAATTTCAAATACTTACTGATGAAGTTCAAAGACCACAGCCTTCATTATGGGTCAAACCTCAATGTAAAGAAAATAAAAATCCTCATCACTGGACCAGTAAATAACAACATGATAAGTGGAAAAAAGATTGAGGTTGTTAGACTTCATATTGCTTGATCCACTATCGACACTCACGGAAGCAGCAGTCAAGAAATCAAATGACATATTGCATTAGGCAAATCTTGTTGCACAAGACCTCTTTAAAGTATTCAAGAGCAAAGATTGAGGACTAAGGTGTACCTGATCCAAGCCATGGTATTTTCAACAGCTTCATATGCACAAGAAAGTTGGACAATGAATAAAGAAGATCACAGGAAAAGTGATGCATTTGAGTTACGATGTTGGGGAAAATATTCAAAACACTATAGACTGCCAGCAGAACAGTCTGTGTTGGAAAAGTAGAGCATGGTGCTCCTTAGAAGCCATGATAACAAGACATTGCATCTCATACTTGAAAAATGTTATCAGGAGGACCCAATCCCTGGAGAAGGACATCATGCTTGGTAAAGTGGAAGGTCAGCAAAAACCAGGAAGAACTCTACGAGATGGATTGGCACAGGGGCAGCAGCAGTAGTCTCAAGCATAAGGGTTATGAGGGTGGCATAAGACTGGGTAGTGTTTCATTCTGCCATGCATAAAGTCCCTATGAGGCAGAATGGGCATCTAACCACAACAAGAAAGAATGACACGGTAGTAATCTCTAAGTACTCTTCCTGCTTCCAGCCTTATCCCCACCCTCACTACTCTTCAGCCCACCCATCATGCTGCCACTCTAGATTCTTGCTAAAATAATCACTTGCACATAAGGCCATTCATAACCTGTTCTTGCTTATCTTTACCTTAGGTGTCATGATTTTATCTGTATAGTGTATTCAGAAATCACTAGTCCTTATAGAAGCTGTCAAACATTGTAGTTCATCACCTCCACCATTGCCTAGTTTTTGGAAACAGATAGGGTATCAAGAATAGCTGTCAGTAGTTTTCCTTCCTATGGGCTCCCTTTTCAGTTTGGATAATTTTATTATTGTTGTTGTTGGCTAATTTTAGGGACCAATAATAAGAGGATGGAGTTCTGGTGTGCAATGTGGGTTAATGTGCTGGACGCAAAGTCAGTTTGAACCACCAGCTGCTCCTCAGAAGCCCTATAAAGGCATGCTATGGGTTAGAACCAACGCAACTGCACTCAGCAACAACAAAAATAAGAGGGCAGCTAGCTCTATTTTTCAATCATATGCTTTTCCCTTACTTATCTCTGTTTCCTTCTGTGCTTTTCATCTTCCCCTTCTTTTTTCATTTCCCCCTATGTTTAAGGTATAATTTATATATAAACGCTATTGTTAACTGCCATCAAGTCAGTTTCAACTCATAGTGATCCTGTATAGGGTTTCCAAGGCTATACATCTTTTTTTTTTTTTTTATGTTTTATTGTGAATTATGTGATAGTTTACATGGGAGAACATTAGTTTACATGGGAGAGCATTAGCTTTACATTCATCCTATCAGATATCATTTCATTGCCATGGTTACAATCCCCTCCATGCATCATCAAATAACCAAATATATACCCTACAAGCCTGCCCCCCAGTCATCAGCACACAGCCCCTCTCCCTCTCTGGGTCTAGAGTCCCCAGCCACTCCATATCTCCACTGGTGTCCATCTCTGGTGTCACTGACTCTCAGGGTAGGGTCCCACACTCCACTCTTCTCCCTTGATGGTCCCAGGGACCTCCGCTCCTGGACTGCAAAGTCAATCACTCCCATCCTTTCACTACAAAACATCTACCTTTACATTTCCAACCCTCACAGTCAGCCCCGATAACAATTATTCACTATTGTACCACAGGAGACCTATCGCCTTCTCCTTTCATCAGCCCTGCCCAGACAGACTGGCTACTGCTCAGTGGAGATTCTACTTTCCTCCATGCCCTCTGGATCTAAGCTCCCTCTTGAAACCTTGTAAGCCAGTCCCTTCTTGCCTTTATAACCACCCCATTTTGGGTAACCAATGTCCAAATAGCCCATTCTTGTCTATTCTGTGTATGGAGGGGGTGGGAATGATCCTCACTGTAAAGATTTGTTCCCTCTTTTGAGCTACTGCATCCATAGGTATAGGTCAAGTTCATCAAATTGTATCAGATTACTCTTTTTTTCCTCTTCTTTCTTCTTCTAGTTGACCTCTGAACATCCAGTCATTGAAGCCATGTCAAGTGGGTATTATCTGTAAGTGTGGGTGTTCTTATGCATATGCCTTCTCTCCTTATCATCTGGACACTTCACTCTCCACTCTAGTCCTCTGTGGCTATGTCACTGACTCTGGGTCCAACAGTCCCCAGGTCTTGCCACACTGCTGGCTAACCAGGTCTCCACCCGGGTTCACAGGAGCCTAATGAACATTGTAGGGCTTAGCTCGCCACTTCATTGCTGTTTTTCCCTCACTTCCCCTCATCGGTGACAAACATGGTCACCAATCAGATCACATGTCTGCTTGTGTATTCCCATTGAGTCTCAGTCTTGGAAGGGAGTTTGCCCTGAGGAGACCCGACCACTCGCCTTGATGTCTCCTGGGTAGTAATCAGTCAGTCTGCCTATATTGTTTTGTATTTTTCCTGTCAGTCTTTCTTTCAAGAAGTATCTTCTGTTCTTCTAGCCACTGCAGGCTGGTCTGCTTGTCCTTTCAAGTGGAAATTTCCCACATCAGAAGATTCTGGTTGCGGTTCAGGATTCTACCTATGTTCTTATGAAATGCAGAGGCTGAAGCCTCCTTCACTGGGCACATTGTAGTCCCATTTTAGGTATTCTAATCAATTATAGACAAAAGATGAACTTAAAGCTTTCTCTGGTGATATTTCTGGCTATTCCATTCTCTACCCCTCAAATGTTTATTTTATAATGGTATTCCAGGGAAACTAAGATTCAAAAGACAACCAAACATCTTATTATTATTTCCCCACTTTTGCCCATTTCAACCATATGTCAATCCCTATATCCTAGAGCCCTGTTGTTCCAAGGTTGTGCATACATCATTATTTACGTCTACCCCACTTAGCCCATGCAAACCTGCCTAATTATTTTCCCATCTGCCTTGTTCTTCTGTTCCCCTCCCCATTCTTGTTTATTGCCCCCCTCCTGTGTCTGTTCTGTACCCTGTGCTCCACCTTCCCCTCACCTCACCCCCCACATCCTGGTAACCAAGGCTATAAATCTTTGTGGGAGCAGAAAGTCTCATCCTTCTCCTGCAGAGAGATTGATGGACTTGAACCACTGACCTTGTGGTTCTCAGTCCCATGCTTATCCTATGGAGGCACTGCACTTCCCATGTCTACACACAGTCCCCAATTTATGAAGGGGTTCCATTCTGGTGATTCAGTCTTAGTCAGTGCTAACATAAATTCAATACCTCTTTTAGTTTTCATTGTTATTGCCTTTTATTATGAGTATCTTTATCAATCCAGTCTTGGGACACCTGTGAGTAAACATCTGCGAAGGATAGCATCAGCAAATGATGTGCTCAAATACTGTATTAATGCAATATACCAACAATAAAGTTTGCCCCTTCCCCCCACAGACACAAAACACAGTTTGGTGTAACCTGAATATGCCTTAAGTCAATGACTACTTGTAAGAATTTTTCCTTTTTAGTCTGTAATTCTGTGAATTTTACAAATGTGTCTAGTGATGTAACTACAACCACAATGAAATCAATCGTCTACCCATCCCACCACTAGACTCTGGCAACCATTGATCTATTTTCTGTCGCTTTTTTATACAGTGAAATTTACAAGAACCTAAACATGAGGTAGTGGTGGTTATGTGCTGTAGAGTTGGTTCTGACTCACAGCGACCGTGTATAGGATTCCTGAGGCTGTAAATCTTTACAGGCAGCAGAAAGCCTCATCTTTCTCCTGTGCAACAGCTCTTAGTTTCAAATTGCTGACCATGAGATTAGGAGCCCAATTTAACCACTACACTACCAGAGCACCTTTGAACTTGAAGAGACTACCATATTTTCCCAGGCCTTGAAACAGGGTGCTTATCACTTTTCTCTATTAAGAATCATAAGTCTTGGACTTCTGGTTGGCGGCGGCAGAGCAGAGTCAGGTAGGACAAGCTCTGTGGGGGAGAGGGGCCTGGGGGTGGTCTGAAAACCCAGACCAGGGGCTCTCATAAAACTACGTCAGAGCCCTGGATCTAACTTAAGGGTCCAGGCATCAGTTTCCCGCAATTGCAAGTGGAAAAATCACGGTAAAAAGGAAAACATTGTGTTTTAGAAAATTGGCACGGGACTCCCTCTGAGGCCATCCTGCCCGGGCGGAAGTCAGAGTGCGGGACTGAGCAGTGAACCGACATTTGCAAAAGGCAGTGTGGAGTGATTCTACTCTTTTTTTTTCCTCGTCTTCCCTGTCGTGCCTTCTTTGCCTAACCCAGATGCCTTCAGACAGCTGGGTGCACAGCCCAAATAAAAGTCCAGCGTTGAGACCACAGCTCTCCCACGGTACAGAGAGAAAGAGCCCCACTGGTCCAAGGGCAAATCCTTTGGCTCCTGCTTTTGACTTCTGCCTGTGGCTCCCAGTCCTAAGGTTAACTTGTGTGGGACAATTAACCCCTGCCTACCCAGAAAGAAAAAAAGCAGGTTTGGCCTGACAGACAAACCATATGAACAATCTGTAAAACCCCTACATAAAAAGATGCAACTATCTCAAGAATTACGCTGTGCACACCAGATACTTAACTGACCTTCAGAGACAAAAATAGCAAACAATCTTTCTCCCACTAACTCTCAATATCTATCAGCTCACCTCTATGGTGACTAGGAGAGGGGCCTGAGTGAGTGGACACCCCACCCCACTACTGGAGGCTTCTATGGTGCACACACACAATATTACTTTTGTTTCAAAGTGAAGATCCTTGTCTCTGCTTTTATATTGCTTCTACTTTGGGGCCTTTTGATCACACATTCTTCTTGGAGGTGGGAGCTTTTCCTCCCTATGTTACCCAAGAAGAGATAGCAATCATGGCCATATACCCAAGCTACAAGCATACCCCATAGTATTTCACCATTGAGACAAGACCCAATAACAGCTGCTAAACATTACATGCAAAAAGGGAAGACTATCTCCTGAACAGATCCACCAGGAGACAACCAGTAAACTTAATAACACAACAACAAAATTGATTTAAGCATTAAAATACCACATAACTACAGGAAATAACAAGCAAGATCTCAAACGCAACAAAAGATCTCAAAACATATCCAAAAGCAGAAAAGAGTAACTGAGACAAATGCACTGGAGACAGACAAAGGCTCCCCAGAAGAGGAAGAGCAGGTTTTGGATTTGCCTGAGAAAGAATTCAGAAGAATGATATGAATACAAATTCAAATGCTCCAAAAAGGGATAAAGGAAAACAAGGAAGAAGTCAGAAAAGTACTACAAGAGTGATCAAAAAAGATAGATACAGCATTGGAAACAATTCAAAACTTGCAAAAAGAGGTCCAGATGATTAATTATAAAATATCAGAAGTGGACAATACACTGAAAGGGAAAAGGAGCAGAATAGAAGAGATGGAACCCAGAACTAGTGATCTGGATGACAAATCACTCAATACTGCTAAGATAGAAGAAGAAGCTGAAAAAAGTTTAAAAATTCTGAGAAAAGTCTAAGATTCATGCTGGATAACATGAAGAGGAACAACTTAAGAATTATTGGCATTCCAGAACAGGAAGAATCAGAGACACCCACAGAGGAGATAGTTGAAGAGCTTTTGGAAGGAAATTCCCCTAAAGTCTTGAAAGATGAGAAGATAAACATTCAAGAAGCTGAATGTATCCCAGGAAGGGGAGACCCCAAAAGAAAGTCACCAAGACATATAATAATCAAGCTGTCCAAAATCAATGACAAGGAGAGAATACCAAAAGCGGACAAGGAGAAGAGAAGTGTCACTTATAAAGGCAAGCAAATCAGATTAAGCGCTGACTATTCAGAACAAACCTTGCAGGCAAGAAGGCAGACATATACAAAACCTTAAAAGAAAAAAAACTGTCAAACAAGAATCATCTATCCAGCAAAACTATCAATCAAATATGATGGTGCAATCAAAACATTCCAGGATTAACAGAATCTAAGAGATTTTATCAGAACCAATCTAGCACTTCAAACATCCTAAAGGGAGTTCTTTGGACTGAAAACCAACATGAACAGACAACAACCAGAGATTGACAGGCATGGTAACACCACCTCGAACTTACTCGACATATAAGAGTCCAGAACAGAACAAAAGTACAACAACAAATTCATAGGATCTGGGAGGTCAACCAAACATCAAAATTTTATCAACATCAAAGAAGGGATAAACATAGCAAGAGAGATCCAGGTGTTGAGGATGTCAGGTAGATTACAGGATACAGTAGAGTCTCTTAAATGGAAAGAAAAGTTAATAGACTATAAGGTAACCCCAAAGAAAGTTAATACTTCACAGCTTACCATGAAAACGAACTTCCAAGCAGAACAAGAAAACTAAGAAGAAACTGACAAAAAATAGCACAAAAAACACAAACTCAGCACAAGAAGACATGCAGAACTAAGGGAACGAACAGCACTACCAAAAAATTAACATAATGGCAGCAATTAATTCATACCTAGCAATAATTACATTGAATGTCAATGGACTGAATGCACCAGTGAAGAGACAGAAGCTGGCAGAATGGATAAGAAAACAAGACCCTTCAATATGCTGCCTGCAAGAGACACACCTTACACACAAAGACAAAAATAGACTAAAAGTTAAAGGATGGGAAAAAAATATACCAAGCTAACTGCAACAATAAACAAGCACAAGTGGCAATACTAATCTCCAATAAAGTAAACTTTAAGACAAAAACCAGCATTAGATATAAAGAAGGACACTATCTCATAATCAAAGGGTCAATTGAGCAAGAAGATATAACCATAAAAAATATGCTCCCAATGAAAGAGCACCAAGATATATAAAGCAAACCTTACTAGAATTGAAGAAAGATAGATAAATTTACTATTATAGTGGGAGATTCTAATTCACCACTTTTGAAAAGGAACAGAACCAGAAAGAAACTTGATAAAGCTACAGAGGAACTAAACAACACAATCAACCAATTTAACCTCATAGATATGTACAGAGCAATCAACCCAACAACAGCACAATATACATTCTTCTCCAATGCACGTGGAATATTTTCCAGCATTGACCGTGTGTTAGGTCATAAAGCAAGCCTCCATAAATTTACAAACATCAAAATGCTACAAAACATCTTTTCAGACCACAATGCTATAAAACTATAAATCAACAATAAAAAGACCAAGGAAATAAAGTTGAATACATGGAAACTGAATAACACCCTGCTGAAAAGTGATGGGGTAAAAGAAGAAATGAAACATGAATTCACAAAGTTCCTAGAAACAAACAAGAATGAAAACACAGCATACCAAAATCTTTGGGACACGGCAAAAGCAGTGCTGAGAGAACAATTTATTGCAATAAATGCACACATCCAAAAAGAGGACATTAAAACAACATCTCCAACAATAGAAACAGACCAGCAGAGGGAACCTACAGTCAATGAAGGAAAGTGAAGAAATAAATGAAATGGAAAACAGAAAAACTGTAGAAAGAATCAACAGGACAAGAAGCTGTTTCTTTGAAAGGATTAATAAAATTGACAAACGATTGGCAAAACTAACAAAAGAAAAGAGGGAGAAGACACAAATAACTCACATTAGAAACCACATGGGCGATGTCACAACGGAACCAAACCAAATCAAAACGATAACAGAAGACTATGAAGAGTTGTACTCCAACAAATTTGAGAACTTAAAAGAACACGACCTACTTAAAATTACTCAGAGTGAAGTAGAAAGCTTGAACAGATCTATAACCAAAAAAGGAATTGATCAGGTCATCAAAATACTCCCAAACAAAAGAAGTCCAGGCCCAGAAGTCTTCACGGTTGAGTTCTACCAAGCACTCAGGGAAGAACTGTCACCAATTCTATTCAACTTATTCCAGAATATAGAAGAGGATGGAAAACTTCCTAACACTTTTTATGAAGCAAGCTTAACCCTCTTACCAAAACCAGGGAAGGACATCACTAAGAAAGAAAACTATAGACCAATATCCCTCATATACATAGATGCAAAAATTCTCTACAAAATCCAGCAACACATCAAAAAATAAAACATCATGACCAAGTGGGTTTCATAAAAGGGATTCAAGGATGGTTCAACATTAGAAAAACAATCAAAGTAATCCACCATATAAATAAGAAAAGAAAAGAACCACATGATCATATCAATTGATGCAGAAAAGGCATTTGACAGAATCCAACACCCATTCCTGATAAAAACACTCAACAAAGTAGGAATTGAAGGGACATTCCTCAACATAATCAAGAGCATATATACAAAATCAACAGCCTACATCACTCTCAATGGAGAGAAACTGAACACCTTCCTTCTGTGAACAGGAACCAGACAAGGATGCCCTTTGTCATCACTCCTATTCAATATTGTTTTGGAAGTTTTAGCCAGAGCTATACAGCACAATAGAGAAATTAAAGGCATCCAAATTGGCAAAGAGGAAGTAAAACTCTATTTGCAGACGATATGATCCTATACATAGAAAACCCCAAAAAC
>NW_006408528.1:33205761-33251089 GCF_000296735.1 Chrysochloris asiatica
TCAAAACAGCCTGGTACTGTTACAATGAAAGATACATGGATCAATGGAACAGAATCGAGAATCCAGAAATTAACCCATCCACATACAGCCAACTGATTTTCGACAAAATGCCTAGGTATATTGAAAGGGGAAAAGATAGTCTTTTTAATAGATGGTGCTAGAAGAACTGGAAAGTGATTTATGAAAGACTGAAATAAGACCTTTATCTCATGCCCTATACAAAAACGAACTCAGCATGGATTAAAGATCTAGATGTGCATCCCAAAATTATGAAGGTTATCAATGAAAAAATAGTGATAAATGTGAGGGCTCTGATTTAGGGCATGCACAGACTACCAAACATTTTGAAAATTAAGCAAACAAAAGTAGACAAAACAGATTATTGGGACATACTAAAAATTTTAATTATGTGCATCAAAAGACCACCAAAAGAGTAAAACGGGAACCCACAGAATGGGAAAATATCTTTTGCAACAACACATCAGATAAGGGACTCAATTCTAAATATATAGGAAAATACAACACGTCTACAAGTAAAAGACAAATAACCCAATTAAAAAATGGGCACAGGACATGAACAGACACTTCACCAAGGAGGAGATCCAGGCAGCCAACAAACATATGAAGAAATGTTCATGATCACTAGCCATCAGCAAGATGCAAATCAAAACAACAAAGAGGTATCATCTCACACCAGCAATAACAGCAAAGATCAAAATAGTAGAGGACAGTAAATGTTGGGGAGGATGCGGAAAGACTGGGACCCCCCCCTACAATGTTGGTGGGATTGCAAAATGGTCCAACCACTCTGGAAAGCAATATGGCACTTCCTCAGAAGGTTGGAAATAGAAATGTTATGATCCAGCAATTCCTCTACTTGGTATTTACCCACAAGAAATATGAGCCATAACATGAGTAGGTATATGCACACCAATTTTCATAGCAGCACTATTTACAATAGCAAAAGATGGAGACAGCCTAAATGCCTATCAATTATAGAATGGATAAACAAACTGTGGTACATACAAACAATGGAATACTATGCTACCTTGAAGAACAACAAGGAAGCTGCAAACCATTGCATAACATGGATGAACTTTGAGGACATTATGCTGAGTGAAATTAGTAAGTCACAAAAGGAGAAAAACTGAATAGGATCATTATTGTAAAAGACTAAGAAAAAGAACCCACCCAAAAGGAGCAAAAAAAAACAAACCTATATATATATAATTGCTGATCACCAGGATGTATGGGATGAGAGGAGGAGAGGTAGGGAGGGGAAGATAGAACACAGGGTGGGGAATAGACACAGGAAAGCTTGGGTGCTGGAGGGGAGGGGCGGGCTGGCAATACACAATAAGGGGGAGGGAAATAGAAGAACAAGGTGGATGGGAGAACAATCAGGCAGGTTCACATGGGCTAAGTGGGACAGAGGTAAATGATGATGTATGCACAACCTTGGAATAACAGGGCTTCAGGATACAGGGATTGAGGCATGGTTTGAAAGGGTAAAAGAAGAGAATA
This sequence comes from Chrysochloris asiatica, assembly GCF_000296735.1. Taxonomy (NCBI): domain Eukaryota; kingdom Metazoa; phylum Chordata; class Mammalia; order Afrosoricida; family Chrysochloridae; genus Chrysochloris; species Chrysochloris asiatica. Next base: position 33,207,286 of record NW_006408528.1, read on the forward strand.
ATGTTAGGATGCTTGGCTGTCTTTTGAATCTTGGTTTCCCTTGTTTACCATTGTGCAATAGACACTGTGGGTGGTGGTGGTGGGGGGGGAGGAATAGCCAGAAACGTCACAATAGAAACCTTGTAAGCCCGTCTTCAGCCTATAACTGATTGTAATACCTTAAAGGGGGCTAGAAATCACCCAAACCCAAAAATGGGGGGGGGGGGTGACCTATAAAGGCAAGAAGTGACTGGCTTACAAGCTTTCAAGAGGGAGCCTAATTCCAGATGGGGCAGGGGTAGGTAGAACCTCCACTGAATGGTCTCCAATCTGTTGGGACTGGGCTGGTGAAAGGAAATGGGGATAAAACTCTTGTGGTATAACAGTGAATAATTGCCATCAGGACTGACTGTGAGGGTTGGAAATGTAGAGGTATATTCTTTTTGACATAAAGAGGGGAGTAATTGATTTTTGCAGCCCAGGAGCGAAGTTCCCTGGGACCCTCAAGTGAGAAGAGCAAAGAGCATGACCCCACCCAGGGAGGCAGTGGCCAGGCATGGAGACAGAGATGATGATGTGGACAGATGAAGTGGCTGGGGACACGGGACTCAGTTTTCTGACAACCACAAGGGTGGGCCTATGGGGTGTACCCTTTGGTTATTTGATGATGCATGGAGGGGATTATAATCATTGCAATGAAACAAAATATGATAGGATGAATGTGAAGCTGAAGTGAGACAGAGATAAATAATGATGTATGCACAACCTTGGAACAACAGAGCTCTGGGATACAGAGATTGAGACATGGTCGGAATGGGGAAAAGAGGGGAAATAATATTAAGATGCTTGGCTGTCTTTTGAATCTTGGTTTCCCTGGAATACCATTATAAAATAGACACTTGAGGGGTAAAGAATGGAATAGCCAGAAATAGCACCAGAGAAAACTTTAAGTTCATGTTCTGCCTATAATTGATTGGAATACCTAAAATAGGGCTACAACGTGTCCAGTGAAGGAGGCTTCCTTCAGAGCCTCTGCATTTCATTAGACCATAGGTGGAATCCTGAACATCATCCAGAATCTTCTGAGGTGGGCAATTTCCACTTGAAAGGACAAGCAGACCAGCCTGGAGTGGCTAGAAGAACAGAAAGACCAACAGGAAAAATACAAAGCAATATAGGCAGACCGACTGATTATTACAAAAACAAGCAAGTTGTTCACCCAGGAGACATCAAGGCAAGTGGTTGGGTCCCCTCAGGGCAAACCTCCTTCTAAGACTAAGACTCAATGGGAATACACGCTCTGGTTGTTAACTATGTTCATCACCAATAAGGGGAAGTGAGGGAAAAACAGCAATGAAGCTGCGAGCTAAGCCCTACAACGTTCAATAGATTCCTGTGAACCTGGGTGGTGACCTGGTTGGCCAGCAGTGTGGCAAGACCTGGGGACTCTTAGACCTCGAATCAGTGACATAGCCACAGAAGACTAGAGTGGAGAGCGAAGCATCTAGCTGATAAGACAAGAGGGCATATGCATAAGAACACCCACACTTGCAGCTAATACCCACTTGACCTGACTTCAATGACTGAATGATCAGAGGTCAACTAGAAGAAAGAAGAGGAAAAAAAGAGTAATCTGATACAATTTGATGAACTTGATCTACACCTATGGATGCAGTAGCTCAAAAGAGGAAACAAGTCTTTACAGTGAGGATCATTCCCACCCCCTCCATACACAGAGTAGATAGGGATGGGCAACTTGGACATTGGCTACCCAAAATGGAGTGGCTACAAAGGCAAGAAGTAACTGGCTTACAAGCTTTCAAGAGAATACCTAGATCCAGAAGGCGTGGAGGAAGGTAGACTCTCCATTGAGCAGTATCCAATCTGTCTAGGCGGGGCTGATGAAAGGAGATAGGGGTAGGTCTCTTGAGATACAATAGTGAATAATTGTTATCAGGACTGATTGTGAGGGTTGGAAATGTAAAGGTTGGTGTTTTGTAGCAAAAGGAGGAGAGTGATTGATTTTGCAGTCCAGGAGTGAAGGTCCCTGGGACTATCAAGGGACAAGAGCAGAGTGTGGGACCCTATCCAGACAAACAGTGATGCCGGAAATGGAGACAGAGATGATGACATGGAGAGATGGAGTGGCTGGGGACTTTAGACCCAGAGAGGGAGAGGGGCTGTGTGCTGACGACTGGAGGGCAAGCTTGCAGGGTATACCCTTTGGTTGGTTGATGATGCATGGAGGGGATTGTAACCATAGCAAGGAAACAATATACGATAGGACGAATGTAAAGCTAACGTTCTTCCATGTAAACTATCACATAATTCACACACACAAGAATCCTAAGTCTTATTAACTCAGTGAGTTTCTTCTCTGATAGGTTTTCTCCTTAAAGTATCCATCTTTCACAGGTTTTGATGTATGTAAATGAAATCATGCCGAATACAGCCCTATGTATCTGGTTTCTTCCCCTTGTCATAATACATGATACACTTATTCATGAGGTTTCATGTATCAGTAGTTGGTTCCTTTCTATTACTAAATACAAAAGACTACAGCTATCAATATGGACTGCATCTCAAAGTAAAGAAAACAAAAATCCTCACAACTAGACCAATAAACAGCATCTTGACAAATCAAGTAAAGATTGAAGTGGCCAAAAGACTTCAGTTTTCCAATATTCATGGAAGCAGCAGTCAGGAAATCAAACAATGTATTGCATTAGGCAAATCTGCTGCCTAAGACCTCTTTAAAGTGTTCAAGATATCAGTTTGAAGATTAAGGTGTTCCTGACTCAAGGCGCCGTATTTTCATGTGAAAGTTGGATAATGCATAAGGTAGACCACGGAAGAAGCAATGCATTTGAGTTATGGTGCTGGAGAAGATAATTAAAAGTACCATGGACTGCCTAAGAATAAACAAATCTGTGTTGGAAGAAGTACAGCCAGAATGCTCCTTAGAAGTAAGGATGGCAAAACTTCATTTCTTATACTTCAGACATGTTATCAAGGTGGAACTAGTCCCTGGAGAAAAAGACATCATGATTGATAAAGTGAAAAAGACATCATGATTGATAAAGTGGAGTGTCAGAGGAAAAGGAAGACCCAATGAGATGGATTGGCACAAAGACAGAAGCAATGTGCTTAAGTAAAGCAATGATTGTAGGGATGGTGCAGGACTAGGCAGGGTTTTGTTCTGTTATACACAGGGTCGCTATGGAGGCAGAACCAACCTGACAGCACCTAATAAAGTTGGAAGACCAGTTGATGCTACTATTATTCAAATTTCCACATTACCAACTAATGTCAAAGATAAAGAAATTGAAGACTTTTACCAGTTTCTACAGTCTAAACTTTATCAAACATGCAATTTAACATTCATAATTATTAGTGATTAGAATGCATACGTTGGAAACAATGAAGGATCAGTAATTAGAAAATGTGCTTTTGGGGTTAGAAACAATGCAGGAGACCACATGATAAAATTTTACAAGACCAACAACCTATTCATTGGAAATACCATTTTTTCAACCACATAAATTATAATTTTACACACAGACCTCACCAGATGGAATGCACAGGAATCAAATTAACATCTGTGGGAAAAGATGATTGAGCTCAATATTACCAATCAGAACAAGACCAGGGGCTGACTGTGGGATAGACCATCAGTTGTTCATATGTACATTCAAGTCCTCGTGTGTCACTGTAGTATAAGCGCTTGACTGCCAACCAAAATGTTGGCGGTTCAAACCTGCCAACTACTCGTTGATATGAGGGACAACCAACTTGACAGCATTTAACAACAATAACAATGTCAATTTGAAATTGAAGAAAATTAAAACAGATCAGCAAGAACCGAAGTACAAAAATGTGAAATTTTTACCTGAATTTAGATACTATATCAAGAATAGATTTGATGCATTGAATGCTGAAGGCTGAAGACCAAGTGAGATATGGAATGACATCAAGGACATCACACATGAAGAAAGCAAAAGGTCATTTAAAAGACAGGAAAGAAAGAAAAGATCAAAGTGGTTATCAGAATAAACTCTGAAATTTGCCTTTGAATATGGAGAAGCTGAAACCAATGGAAGACATGATGTCTGAACAGAAGATGTAAAAAGGCAGCTTCTGCCAAATAAAAACTTTAAATAGGAAACAAAAAAAGTTTCTGAAATACCCAGCTCTGCACAGTAACAACCGAGAGGTGATGTGCTTGTCATTGGAAAGCGCCCACAGAGTGTAAACAAGTCAGAGTCATTACTGAGCTGAATAGAAGGAATAAATTGTGATGAAATTAAGGACAGAGAAATTTAAACTCAATGTGTGTGATGAGAAGAACTGCCAGATAGTGAAACATCTCTCCAGAGAGAATGATGAGACATCTCCTCAGGAGGCCTTTAAAGGTCAGACTTCACCAAGAACCTAACAAGCATTTTCCAGTCTTTCTGTGTTTGGACAAGTCTCTCCTAAAAGAGCAGGAGTAACTTTATCTAAAATTCATCACAGAAAAGGAAACTGAACACAGGGAGACAGTGGGATAGAAGGTGGAAAAAATAGGAAGTACAGGTAAAAAAAAAAAAAAAAGCAGCTTGGGAAGACAAAGTATATAATGACATTTGCAAACCAAAGGGGTTTGAAAACCAAAAGGATTTTCCTAGCTTGTCACTTCTCAAACAGAGAGGTCAAGAAAAAATTCAAGCCTCAAGTTGCCATATTGAAGGATTCTGTGGCCAAAATACTAAAAATGCAAGGAAGTTTCCAAAGAAGATGTAAGAAATACACAGTCACTATATCAAAAAGAATTGGGCAATCTTTATTTATTTCAGGAGATAGCATATAATCAAGCACTGATAGTACTGAAGGAAGAAGTTCAGTCTGCACTGAGGATATTGGTAAAAAACAAAAAACAAAAAACAGTAGTCCAGGAATTAATAAAATACTAATTGAAATGTTTCAACAAACTGTTATTGTCAGGTTGTTTGGGGTGTGCATTTTACTCATTCTAATATGTGTACAGTGGCATCTCATTTGCATTTGCATTTCCTTAATGTCTTACTATGTTGGTTGAACATCTTTTCCTGTGATTTTTTTCGACATCCAACATTGTCTTTATTGAATTATTTTCACTTTTATTTCCTTTCCTCTAAATGGTACAATTGTCACTTACCCATGCACAACCAACACATTTTGAGGTTCTTCCACCCTTCTTTTTTCATTTATCTTGGTGGTGGTGGTGGTGATGTGCCATGGAGTTGGTTCTGACTCATAGCAACCCTGTACAGGGTTTCTGAGTCAGTAAATCTCCATGGGAGCAGAAAGCCTCATCTTTCTTCCTTGGAACTGCTGGTACATTTGAAGTGCTGACCCCGAGATTAACAGCCCAACTCATAACCACTATGCTACTAGAGCTCCAATTTCTCATCTTGGTGGTGGTAATGGTGCGCCGTGGATTCGGTTTTGATTCATAGCTACCCTACATAGGGTTTCTGAGGCTGTAAATCCTTACAGGAGCAGAAAGCCTCATCTTTTTCCTGTGGAATGGCTGGTAGTTTCGAACTGCTGACCGTGAGGTTAGCAGCTTGACTCATAACCACTACGCTACCAGAGATCCTATTTCTCATCTTAGAGTAATACAAATCAATGTATGATTATGGTCTCCAGTAAAATTATCATGAATACATGTGTCATTATTAAAAGTGAAAATACTTATGGGTACTATACTTTAAAATACACTAAGTGAAGACAGGAAATACGTTTATCAGCAGAAGTCCAAATAAAGTTAAAACGTGCACTACTTAGGTAAGAAAAATCAGGTATATGCAATGATTATCTGACTTTTCAAGTAAGAAAACTCTGACATAGTTTATTTGGCCTATCAGTGGTCACATTGCAAGTTGTTTCCAAATCTAATATATGATCAAGATCTTAAAGCTTGTGAACACTTTGCTTGGGGACCTTTTCATATTTACTTCTATCCAGTCATGCAAACTTGCATTATTTCAAGTTAAAACATGATATACCCTGTTAGTGGAACTTTGGTTTCAGTGAAAAACTGAAAAGCCAATAAATATTCATGTAATCTTCTGGATAACATATTGAAAAGGACAGCTGGCTCAGGAGGGATCATTTGCCTGGGTTAGTATCTGTTTCCATTTACATTAAGAAAATATTGCAAGAAGTTATTATCTGCTGGAGGGCTTAGGGGAATACAATAGAAAGCTGATATTGCACCTGATTGCTTTTGACATTTACCTATTGTAACAGGGAAATTGTGTGAAGATAGCCAAGTGACTTTTTACAAAACACAATTTCAGGAGCTATAAAAGGCAAACGAAGATGGCAGAGATAGAATACACTGCATCTGTAACAATGAGAAACATGACTTGTCAGCAACACCTGCTTGTCACTACCAACCATTTCTGCTGGGCCTGCTGAGAAATTATTGAGAGCCAGTACATTGATGGGTGTGAAATCTCTTGTACTTCAAAAGGCAGTGGAGTGAGAGAGGAGAGAAAGAAGTGTGCTTTCATTGAGCATTCTTAACCCAATATCTGGGGTTGATGAAATGGTATTTTATGACATCTTCTGAACACTAGAACAGAGAACAGTTGTTCTTTATGGCTTTATTTGTCAGGGCTACAGGAAACAACAGGACTTTTCATGTTTATTGGACTGTTGTCTTTTCCCAACTAGATTCCAACTCTAGCCAGGACACCAAAATATTGATTGCTACAATTCATTTCAATTTATGAAAGATATTTCTAGTTTCTAACGGTGGTGGTAACATGAAGCCAAGCTAATCTCCCCCCATTTCTTAGACCTCTAGTAGGTGATAAGTGACTAAAGCATTAGTATGAAGATTCTTTACAGATAAAAGATAGGACTGGATTTTGTTTACTTTGCCCTTCCCAATCATAAGAATTTTGAAAATTGTATGCAGTTTTCTGATTTTGATTCTGATTTATATTGTTGTTGTTGTGAAGTGCCATCGAGTTGGTTCTGTCCTATAGCAACCCTGTATAGGGTTTCCAAGGAGCAGCTGGTGAACTTGAACTGCTGGTGAACTTGAACTTGCAGTTCAGAAGGCTTTGCAGTCTGGTATATTAACCCATAGTGCCACATATAGAGGTTATCAATTTATTCGAAAATATTGGATTCTTGTGCAAAATAAAAAAATAATATAAAAATGTCAAAGTTTGGCACTACAAACTACAAGGTCAGCAGCTCAAACCCAATAGCTGCTCTGCAGGAGAAAGATGAGGCCATCTGCTCCTGTAAAGATTTTGTCTCAAACTTTTAGAAGAGGTTCAACTTGATGGCTAAGGGTATAGTTCTACATAATAAACTGTAAATAAAGGAACCTCTTATTCAGAAACTAAATTTATCATATAAAAGTGAGCCCTTTGCCATAGCATAGTTCACAAAGAAAATGTTCTAAATCCTACTTTTATAAGTAACTACTGGGATCTTAAAAGCTCATGTGTGACAATCTAAGGTGCAATTACTGGTCTCTCCTTATCTGGTAAAAGAAGAGTGATGAAAACTGAAGACACTTCGAAATAATTACTACAAGTGAACATCAGTCTCCATGACCCTGAGATTAGAAGAATTTGATGGTGCCTGACTAGCATTACCAACTGCCCTGAAAGGGATTGCTTTAGAAGGTCGTCAATAGAGTGGAAGAAATGTAGAGCAAAACTCAAAGTCATAAAGACCAGGTTTACTGGTCTCAGAGAGACTGCCTTTGGTCACCCATCATGTCTGGAACTGAACTCACCCCCAGGATTTCACTGTTAGCCAAGCACTGAGGGGACAACACCACAAGTGATGTATGCACGCCATAGAATGGTCAACCATTCCAGAGCAAAAGGGCGCATTTACCTAAGGACAAAATTCTAAAGAGTTAGGAAAGGAGGAGGAATGAAAACAAGAAACACAGGAAGGAAAGCTAAGAAAAGAAGTGTAATGATTTGTTCATTGTGAAATGAATGATCTGCTTTATCAACATTCACTCAATTCACGAAGTTTGAAAAAAAAAAAAAGTGCAAGTGAGAAAACAAGTGAGTCCTTTGAAAGACAGGTGTACATGAAATGGGATTATAATAACATTCTTCAACTCTCTGTTTAAAGGAAAACAGTTCATGTTTCCTTTCTGCAATGAAGAATCCTTTATCATATTTTAATATTGGTAACTTTCTCATTTGTTTCCATTATTACCAAATCACACTGCTGTCTGGTTATTTTGTAAGCAAAGCTTTCCAAGAGTTAATCCGAACTAAAATGACTCAAATCTAGCAACACAGAATTTCACCTCTACTCCCTGACTTGAAGGAGCTCTGGTAGCGTCGTGGTTACAAATCAGGCTGTGAATCGCAAGGTCAGCAGTTCAAAACTACAAGATGTTCCGGGAGAAAGATAAGGCTTTCTGCTCCCGTAAAGATTTACAGCCTTGACAACCCTGTACAGGGTTGCTGTGAGTCGGAACCGATTTCATGGCACATAACCAACCAACCTTGACTTGAGGAGCCCTCCTTGTGTGGCGAGTAAGCACTCAGCGACTAACTGAAAAGTAGGCACCTCTGGCTGCATGGGAGGAAGATGGGCTGTCTGCTTTTGTAAAAACTTGTTGTGATGTGCCGTGGAGTCGGTTCCGATTTATAGCGACCCTGTACAGGGTTTCCAAGGCTATAAATCTTTACAGGAGCCAAAAGCCTCATCTGTCTCCCGCGGAACAGCTGGTAGTTTCGAACTGCTGACCGTGAGGTTCGCAGCCCGATTCGTAACCACTACGCTACCAGAGGTAAAGACTTAGAGCTGTGGAAACCCTATGCAGCAGTTCTATTCTGTCCAATAGGGTCGCGATGAGTCAGAACCAACTCACCAGTAGTTGGTTTGGTTTGAATTATACCACATTCCACTTACATCCTCCATTGTAGGCATTGGAAACAATGAGTGGTTCAAGAAAAGCATTAAGGATATGTCTTCACAGGCCTTACTACACATACTACACTCACTACACATGCAGAGCTAAGTGCAAAGGGGAAATGTGAGGTCCTTGTTCAAAAATCATTCAGAATGTCAAGATGGTGACGCAGAACCTTCTGAGCATAGAGCCCAGTACAACTGCGTCGGTTGCAGTTATGAAGCCAGCCCTGTGTGCAAGGGTCCACCATATCTTCCAGAAGCAATGAGACCATTGTAACCCATCCTCATGTGCCAGGATGGAACTTCAGGTCAACTTATTGGTAACTACAGTTCCTAATGCAATGAGATTTCCTTCAACTACTAGTTCATGCTTAGTGCTCAGCCATGAGATTTTAAAAACTGTTGCAAAATAAAAGAAGGGGAGTGATTGATTTTACAGCCCAAGAGCACAGGTCCCTGGGACCTTCAGTGAGAAGAGTGGAGAGCATGACCCTACCCAGAGACACAGTGACGCCAGGGATGGAGACAGAGACAATGACGTGGACAGATGGAGCAGCTGGGGACACTGGACTCAGAGGGAGAGAGGCTGTGTGCCGATCGCTGAGTTGGGCGGGTCTGTGGGGTGTATCCTTTGGTTATTTGATGAAGCATGGAGGGGATTGTGATCACTGCAATGAAACGAAATATGATAGGACGAATGTAAAATGCATGTTCTCCCATGTAAACCCACATAATTCACAGTAAAAACTTTTTAAAAAAATAGCAGGTGTAAAGGTCGTTTGAAATTTTTTTTTAAATGAGGGGAAGGGATTAGATGGGAGTGTGAATTAGGCAGAGAAATAGCACAAACATAAGCAAAGAGGTCTGCCAAAGTGTGGAATCGGGAGTGACAGTAACAGGCCACCTCAGGTAGGATTGGTAAGTTACACAATGAGATTTGATTGTCATGCAGAAGACATTGGGATGATCGGAAAGACTTTGAGATCTCTGTTGTAGCCCTGGTGGCACAGTGGTTAAGTGCTTGGCTGCCAATCTAAAGGTCAGTGGTTTGAATAATAATATTTTGATAGGGATTGGGTCAGTGAAACTGGAATTTCTTCTTCTCCGGATCTTGTTTGTTTGTGTTTCATCTGCAGTTATACCATACTTCTTACTGCATAATTTGGCATTTAATTATATTATGTTTTTGTATTATTCACTCATACCTCATGCACCTTTGTATTTTTTCCCCCAATATAAGTCTTTAAATAAACTCTACTTCTGGAAGAGTCTTAGATTTACAGAATTTTTGTGGAGATAGTAAAACCTTCTCACATCAAGCCCCTAGTTTCCCCCTGTTATTATCATCTTACATTAGTATGACAAAAATTTTTATCATTTGTGAATAAATACTGATTTATTATTATCAAATAAAGTTCATACTTTATTCAGAAAAAAAACTGTTGCAAAATAAAAACATAAATGTAAGATATAACTGGCAAGTACTTCCTTTTCCCCAGCCATACAGTTAATGTGGAGTCCTGGTGTGGCACCATGGGTTAATGAACTGGCCTGCAAAGTTGGTTTTAACTGCAAGGTCAGTAGTTCAAGCTCACCAGCCGCTCCTCAGAAACCCTATATAGGGTCGCTGTGGGTTGGAACTGACTCTACAGCACATAATAACAACATACAGTTAATACTTTATAAATGATGCTTTCTGCCCTTAGAAACATGAGTTCAGTTGAGCTCCCAAATTGCCTGTGATAAACCCCTCTTCTCACCCTCCTGTCTGACCATCTGCCTTTTACCAACTGGAGGGTAACTAAACTGTTCAACCACAAGAGAGTGACTCATGGTTGCTGGGGGATGCACTTTGTAAATATAAAGCCTTAAAACACCAGCTGCTCAGTTTGGGGTCTAGCAGCTCACTTGGCTATGAATTTTAGAGAAGTCTTTTTATTTTTGAAAAGCTAGTTTTCACAGACGTCAGCTAGAAAACAAGTCATGCAGTCTGCTTTTTGATTTTTTGGAATACAAAACACATATTTCCCACCTTTTTGCCCTCTGATGCCCGAGAAACACATTCAAAGGACATGGTGCCACACTCAAGGGCCAGACAACATCTAGCTGAATGGGTTTGTCACAGCTCAGTCTGAACTTCTAGGAAGCAGAGATGGAAAAATAAGTAAGATTAATTAATCCTAGGCTCAGGTTTCTGAAGGCAGGAAAACAGATGGTGAGTCTTCATTCACCATGAGTAAGTTTCCTTGTGGCAGTCTTCAATCACTACTACATAGTCAGAGATCTCAGAGAAACAATGGCATGAGCAAAAGGATCTTTCAGTCACAGACCAGTTCCTGCTTCCTTCTGGATTTGCTAGAGCCCTCTTTCCTACCATGAATTTTGACCATAGGGAGTTGCCACTTAGCCCCAGGAAAATTGTTTCCCTCCTTCCTAGAATGACCTTCCTTTCCTCATCTCTCTTTGAATCCACACCCAGAGTAGACAGTTTGTCCTTCTCTCTACTCTTCTCAGGTGAAGATTTACAGCCTCAGAAACCCTACACAAGGTGGCTATGAGTCAGAATGGACTTGATGGCAGTGGATTTGAGCTTGCTACTCTTGTTATGGAAGGAGCTCTGGTAGCACAGTGGTTACGAGTCAGGCTGCGAACCACAAGGTCAGCAGTTCAAAACTACCAGTTGTTCCGTGGGAAAAAGATGAGGCTTTCTGCTCCCATGAAGATTTACAGCCTTGGAAACCTTGTACAGGGTCACGATGAGTCAGAACTGACTCCACGGCACATAACCACCACCACACTTGTTACGGATGACTTTGACCATAGATTTGCCATTTCTATTTTAAGTGTTACTTTATAGGTTTACCTCTGATCTCTCTCCAACTAAACTACAAGTTTCTTGAGGGTGGTAGTGCTTGTGTACTGTCGAGTCAGTTCAGACTCGTAACAACTCTGTATGGGATTTCTGAGGCTGTGAATCTTTATGGGAGCAGAACGCCTTATCTTTCTCACTTGAAGTGGCTGACCTTATGGTTAGCACACCAGCATATAATCCACTATGTTATCAGGGTTTCTTTTCTTGAGGGTAGGTGACATGTTATGTTATTGTTGTCTTCCCCATCATGTTGTACATACTGTCTGCCACTAAGAAAATGTGATGCAAAAACCTGTTGACTGAGGTAGTAATTGATTTTCCTGCCCCAACCCACAGTTCAAAACCTAGATGGTAAATGTCACAGATTTTTGAGAGAAAAGACGATCTGAATCATCTAACTCAGGCTACAAATTTAAGATGCAAACTAGCTTCCTTTGGCTCTTAAAGCTAATGACATGTTGTTTAACCTTCACAGTTTAATGGAATTGTGAACTAATGAGAGTTTATGCTATTGATTGCCTTTTAAGTATTTCTTTTTGTCACACTCAATTCAGAAACTTCTCACTTATATGTTTGACATGATTGATGCAGAATCCATTTTCCCTGTCCAATACTTCCCTCCATCTATAACTGCCATTGGTGGGATCTATTAACAAGGAGATAATTAAATGTAAACATGAGTCAATAGCTTTTCCTTCCCTGAAATGAAGTACAATAAAACAATGAAATGCGGTCCCCCAAAAAATGGTGAGGGAGAAGGTAAAATCTAATCATCCTTCCCTTATAATGATGCACAGCTAAGAATTTCAAGAGGAATCCATTGCCAAAAATTTCAGTAATTATCCATCTTCAGAGCAAGAAAATTCCTCCAGGTAACCGTTCCATTTTATTTGTGGGTACTGACCCACAAGCTCATTTGCTGAATCAACACATTTTGTCCAGTACCCCACACAGGCCTCCCTAAAAGGAACCTGGCAGCAAGAAGGAATGATCATTGCATCTTCTAACAATGTAGTATAAGACCTAAGACGTCTAGGCTTCTAGAAATAACAGATCACCCGTCCAAATGATTGCCTCTGAATAACTGTGTTAAGATAGTGTAGCATGTTGAGCAGTGTGGAAAGAGTTGATTCATCTACAGGGAAATACTAAACATGTCACAGTATAAATGTAGAGTACTTTTCCACCCAGAAAGAACAAAAAGATGAAGTTCTGTCTTAGCTATCTAGTTCTGCTATTACAGAAACACCACAATTTGTGACTTTAACAAACAAACTTTTTTTCTCTCTCATGGTTCAGCAAACTAAAAGTCTGAATTCAGGTACTGGGTCTAGGGTAAAACTGTCTTCTCTTGGTGTCTGAGCTGCTGCTGCTCCTAAGACATCTTCAAGTGGCTTGGCATCTCTCTTACCCCATCTCTGCTTTGTAATCTTCAGTCTTTTCTGTATCTCAAAAGTAATTAACACAAAAGACAAATCCAACACATAGAGCATTATAAACATAACAAAGACTACCCATTTCCAAGAGAAATTATAGCCACAGGCAGAAGGGTTAGGATTTGCAACAGGGATGACACAATCCGCACTAACAATTCTTTTCCATAATCACTAAGACTTGCAATTAAAGGGAAATATCAAACTAGTGACACATCATTTCCTCCCCAAATGCCAGTGTGTCCAAAGCCTCTTGACACATTGCAACTTTTCCCAAATATCTGTGTATCCTAAGTACACTGTGTCAAGAAGACTGTTCCAAAGGCTTGATTTATATTGCAGTCTGACAGATGATGTCTGCAAAGCATGCCTTCTAAATGGACTGCGCGCCAGCAGTTACCTTAGTCATCAGTTCCCAACGAATTAATGAGGACCATTCATCCCCATAATAGAAACCAAGGTCAGGGCCTCTTCCTTGCTCTGTAATTCCATTAGCAATGCACAGAAAGCACTTAGGTCAGAAGCTCTGTAGACCTTATCACTGAGCAAATGGACCTGCATCTTGTTTTCATAGATTCCTCTTCAAACACACCCCTTGTCAATGTTTGTTGTACATCAATGTTTGCTGTACTTACGTATGTAGAGAAAATGCTGGAGAGAAGTGAGGCTGCCTTCAGCAGCCAAGAGTTTCAAGTACTGTTTTTATTCATGTAAATAAATTAAATTGATTTTATTAAAATAAAGTAAAACAATTGTAATGAAGCCATGCCAGGTACTTCCAATTACCAAACATATATTTTTAAATTGTTTGCCCGTTTTTCTTATGTAGCCACTCAATCATTCTGAGTGGCTACCATAGAATTTAAGGAGCTCTGGTAGCATAGTGGTTACGAATTGGGCTGCGAACCACAAGGTCAGCAGTTCGAAACTACCAGCTGTTCCATGGGAGAAAGATGAGTCTTTGTGCTCCTGTAGATTTACAGCCTAGGAAACCCTGTACAGGGTCGCTATGAGTCAGAACTGATTCCATGGCATATAACAACCACCACCATAGAATTTATTTGGAATTTTATTCTGTCATTTGGGTTTTTGTTCTTGTGTTTTAGTGGTTATTCTAAATACCCTAATGAAGTTCAAATAGCCTTGAAACTAAAAGTTAATGCCATAAGCAAATAGCTCTATAGATGACAATATTATAGAAAATTCTGTTCCCAATGGAAGTTTCATTTTCAAAGCTCAAGTAACAAATGATGCATTTCTAAACTAAAGTTTCACCAGTCATTCCTTCCTACCTCATAATTCAAACTGCTTACAACCTCCCAGTTGTCAAGAATGAAGAGGACTGTCCCCCAGGCTTGAAATAACACAGGCATAGCCTTTTGAATGCTGGCTTTGACATTTATTTGTTTGCTCATCATTAAAGTAAGCATGTTTATTATACTTTTATAGGTACTTCACCCTGTTGTTGTAGGATTTTAAATAAGCACCTAGGGCAATACTTAGAAATTAATAAACAATAGTGTATTTTTATTATTTTGAGCACATTAAGAGCATCTGTGTATGTGTGTTTGTGTTTGTATGTGTGTGAGACAGAGATCTATATTTTGAAATATTTGGTGGTTTTGTTGTGGGGTTTTTTTGCCCAGTAAATTCTAAATGATCCACAGTAATGGAAGGGAGCAAAGGCATGAATTATTCAAAACAGTAAATCATCCAAAATCCATTTGTAATGTTTTTAAGGTTTTTTATTATTATTATTTTATTTCAAATGTGTTTCCAATACCCAAAGACATTACTTCAAATAAAGAGATCATACTATAATGTGAAGTCCTAACTAAAAGGGATCTGTCCAAATTTTCTCTCCTCTTTTCTCTGTCAAAAGACAGCTGCGACAACGAACTCACTTCAATTAAAACTCCTGACGTCTACCCTGCCCTTCACCAGGCCACCCAGAAGCGTTTCAACTTATTGCTTAGAGAGAGGCTGCACTCACCAAATAAAAGCACCAGTGCTCACAAAGCAAGTGACTTACTAAAGAAAAGAGCAAGTCCAGTCTGGAGAAACTGTGTAAAGTGGGGGTTACGAGAAAAGCTGTAGAATCTGACAGACTGGGGAGTCCTTTGCCTGGACTATGTGACCTTGGGCAAATTACTAACCTCTTTAAGGCTACAGTTTCCTCAATTTTAACCTGAAATGAGATTAGTGACCTCAAATGATTTATCAAAAATTAGGTTATGTTGTTGTTGGTAAGTGCCATCGAATCAGTTCTGACTC
This sequence comes from Chrysochloris asiatica, assembly GCF_000296735.1. Classification (NCBI taxonomy): domain Eukaryota; kingdom Metazoa; phylum Chordata; class Mammalia; order Afrosoricida; family Chrysochloridae; genus Chrysochloris; species Chrysochloris asiatica. The sequence goes on from NW_006408528.1 coordinate 33,222,778, forward strand.
ATAGTGAACCTGTGTGTATAGGGTCACCAAGGAGCAGTTTCTTGGGTTTGAACTGCCAACCTTATGGTTTGCAGTCCTGTGCTGATCTTAGAATGTCAAACATTAGGTTACGTATATGTATGAGGACTTCTGGTGTGATGCTGTAGGATCAGCACAGGACTTAACTACAAGGTTGGCAGTTCAAATCCACCAGCTACACATTGGAAACCCACCCTATACAGGGTCGCTATGAGTCAGAACCGATGAGACAGCACTTAACAACAGCAGCAATGTATGAGGAGCTTCAAAAAGTTTGTGAAAAAATTGAATTGAAATATAGTTCAATTTTTCCATGAACTTTTTGAAACCTCATCTGTGTGTATGCAAATATATCACTTAATACAGTACTCAACTCATGTAAGTATTCAATAAGAAGTTTAAAAAGTTAAAATATTATTTATTAATAATTTTTATCAATATGAGAATAAGTTTGTAAGCTGGGGTGTGCATCAGTGTAGATAAAGAAGAGATCTATATTACGTAGCTTTCCCTCTGGATAATAACTTCTTATTTACAAGTTGGTGTTTTCCTCTAGAGACCTACAACATCTTTTCTAGTGTCACCTTGTCTGGTATCCCCCTAGTCCTCCTAACATAGATACCTGCTAAATGAAGCTGTTTTCCTTTGTTGAGTCTTAAGGGCTATTGCTCTTTACCTTCCTACAGTAAGTAAAATCATCCTTCCGTTTTAGTAGTATTACAGGTTTGTCATACACACAAATAATCCAGACTAGTCTCACTGTACCTACACAAACACACATACACACAGTGTTCTCATCAATATTTTAACAGATAGCTGTAATAAAAATGATAGTGAATACTTACAGATCACTTCTAAATGGCAGGCACTTTTCTAGTCATGCCACAAATGATAGCTCTTTTACGTCTCATAATCACCCTGTGAGGTCAATGATATTAATTTTTACTTTTAGTAGATAGACCAAACCGCAGAGAAGTTAGGTCACTTCCAAATGACACAGGATAAATCACAATATATACAGTAAGGCCAGATGGCTGAATAATTTATTGACCATTCCAGAACGAAAGGGTCTAAAAAGCAGGGACAGAAGTTCACCCTGATTATGGTTGATACAAACATCATTTTTTAGAATTCAACAAATGAATGAGTTCTTATTATCATTCCATTTGGGAAATATATTTTTCTAAGATTCAAAGATAATTATTAAGCTGCTCTGAATAAGGTGTTGTTGTCATGTGCCATGGAGTCTTAATAACAACCCTGTACAGGGTTGCTGAGGCTATAAATCTTTACGGGAGCAGAAAGCCTCATCTTTCTCCCATGGAACAGCTGGTAGTTTAGAACTGCTGACCATAAGATTAGCAGCCTGATTAGTAACCACTACACTACCAGAACTTCTTTCGGAATAAGGTATTCTTACTTAATTAAAGCCATTCATTTTTGTGGTAAATAAAAGTGTGTTTGAATTTTCAACATGATGAATTTCATATCACGGTCACAGGTTTGGACCATATTTTCACATGCATCTATAACATTTTATGATAGAAGAGTGAACAAGGTACCAATGCATGAACTCACTGCTCTTCCTTAGTATCAGTTACTAGCTGCTGTTCTGTCTTTAACTTTAACACATGCACATGATAGAGACGTCAAGAAACAGACCTTACTGGGACACAAAGAGCGTGGCTTGTGCCTGACTCTTTATACAGATTAAAGCAGTACCTGACTCTCATAGGACAATCAAGATAGTTATTGACATGTGATTTCCTGACAGGGCTCACTGTTGTGAGAGAGAAAGGTAAAAGAATAGGTTTCTGGATTATGAATTCCTGGAAGGCACGGACTTTGCATATTATTAATGTCTGACCTTATAGTTATCTAGCTTGTTATTAAGTGTTGTCAAGTCGGTTCCAACTCATATCAACCCCGTATAGGGCTTCCAAGGAGCAGATGGTGGGTTTGAACTATTGACCTTTTGGTTAGCAGTCCAGTGCTTATCCTACAACACCACACGAGAACTCCAGTTATCAAGATTTACACTGAATAGAAGTCAACGTATATCCCTGTATGCCTATCTCTCCCATATATCATTTCAGTAAAATTTTAACAATACATGTTCAGTGTTTCAAAGGTACATATACCTTATTTTATCAGTTCTCATACACAGTTTTTCAGATTTTACCATATCAAAAATTAGAGTATTTCCTACATAAAGTCAATGGTGGGGGTGGGTATGTGCTGTGGAGTCGGTACCAACTCAGCGCCACTGCATAGGTTTCCGAGGCTGTAAATCTTTACAGGAGCAGTAAGCCTCATCTTTCTCCCATGGAACAAGTGGTAGATTCGAACTGCTGACTGTGGTTAGTAGCCCAGTTTGTAACCCACTGTGCTACCAGGTCTCCTCCTTCAGTCAGTAAAGTGTCATTATTTATTGACAGAGGTTGGTTTTTAAATTTTCTTTCTTTAGTACATATAATAAAGGTCTATCTTAATATCAGTGGCATCTTAAATTTGATTAAATACATTATATCTCTAATATTAGCCATGTATCAATGTGCTTAATAGATTAAATTGGAATAAAGAAGTAAGATTTTAAAGCCATGTTGTCCTTTAAAGTTTAGTAGATGAGTGAGGAGTCGATCATAACTTCGCCAGCTGGCTACTGCCCATCTTAATATATGGTTTCCTGTCAGTAGAATAGGAAAAAGCTTCCAGCTTTTAAATTCCTAGCTCTATATACGTATGTATGTATGTTGTTGTTACGTACTGTGGAGTCGGTTCAGACTCATAGCGACCCTGCACAGGGTTTCTGAGGCTGTAAATCTTTACGGGAGCAGAACGCCTCATCTTTCTCCAGCGAACAGCTGGTAGTTTCGAATTGCTGACCTTGAGGTTGGCAGCCTGACTAGTGACCATTACGCTACCAGAGCTCCGTGTGTGTGTGTGTGTGTATACATGTGTGTATATGTATATATGTGTGTATGTATACATATGTATATATGTGTATATGTATATATATATATATATGTGTGTGTGTGTGTGTGTGTGTGTGTGTGTGTGTGTGTGTATGTATACATATGTATATATGTGTATATATATTTGTTTCCAGAGTCTGAGCTCTTTGGATACAGTGGTTCACAAGTATCCATATGTTTTGCATTCTCCTGAGGAGCTGCTTAAAAACCTGGAAGGATGATCTCCTACCTGGACATTCTGATCTAGAAGGTCTGGGGTGGGGTCCAGAGAGCTATGCTTTTAACTGTAAGGTGAATTGTGAGGTAGTTCAAGGTTTCAGAACCACTGGCCTATGAGTTTGGATCCTTTATCCTGTCACGGCAAGGGACTTGAATTTAGAAACTCTGGTCTCAGTACTATGCAAAGGACCCGATTGTGATTTCTGAAAGCAACTATACTGATTAGAGAAAGGCATTTCGACAAGACATTTTCTCTGGGGAAGTAAAATAGAATCATGAATGATATGAATAATGAAGGAACGCAATAAAAATAGATGTATTGATAATATCCTGAGCCCTATTTCTGTGTGGGTTTTTCAGCTGTGCCCCATAAAATCGGACGCATCATTGATGGCAGTCCTGCCGATCGCTGTGCCAAACTAAAGGTGGGAGACCGGATACTAGCCGTGAATGGCCAGTCCATCATCAACATGCCTCATGCAGACATCGTGAAGCTCATCAAAGATGCAGGTCTCAGTGTCACTCTTCGCATCATTCCTCAGGAGGGTGAGTGCCTGAGCCAGTGCTGCAGAGAGGTGACACGTACCCATGTGTTAGCTAACTGGGGTATGCCTGACCTGCCTGCCAGGGGTCTGGTATCCACCTGGCTGCCATTAGTCATGTGTCTGTTACTTACACTTTTACAAGAGCTTCATACTCAGTAAAAACCCATATGCTGGTTACTCGGTACCAATTTCATTCCAAGATCAAACGGTGTGATTTAACAGACTAAAGAGTGTGAATCCCCAGAGACTCAGTTATTCAATCATCCTCTGTGGTCTCGGGGGTACTGTTTTTATGGTTATATTAAACTAGAACCCATTCAACAGAGATGATAGAGTTACAAATCAGGGGTAGGGGGCAGGGGGAGATAACTTCCTCAAGTTCTGGAGGATTCATCAAAGATTGATTTTGAAAAGCTTGAGGAAGTTTTGTGATATGAAGACAGCTCATTTAGAAAAGGTTGCATCTAACAAGAATTGAAAATTCACACTTAGCCTTTTGAATTTGTCTGTGCAAGTACTCCACCCTGAGGTTTAAAGAGTGAGTACCAGGTCCCATAAATTCACCATTTCCAGGTTCAGCTGGATGCAGTATTAGTTTACAGCTACTTATTCATGGATGAGATTTAAGAATGCAGCCCAATCATTCACTGGTTGGGTGGACATTGATGTCCTCCTACACAGAAGGTGATGGGCATCCTCAACTTGGTGCACCTTGGTTCCATCTGTGGACAATGTAGCCTGCAGCCACCTGACTGCAAATATCTAACAGTGCATCTCAACCAGTGGAGCCCTCGTAGCACAATGGTTAAGCACTCAACTACTAACCAAAAGGTCAGCATTTCAAACTCACCAGCTGCTCCACACAGGAAAAGACTTGGTGATCGGTTATCATAAAGATTTCAGCCTAGGAAACCCTATGGGGTAGTTCTACTCTGACCTAAAGAGTTGTGATGAGTCAGAGTGACTCAATGGCACACAGCAAAAATAGCAATGGAACATTTGACAATTATTTGGAGACATTTTGAGGTGTCACAACTGGGAGGGTCCTACTGGCATCTAGTAGGGGAGGCTAGGAATGCTGCAAAATACCCTACAAAGCAGAAGAGAGTCTCCCACAACAACAACAAAAATAGTTCTGACATTTACTACTATAATGTTGACACTACATTGTTGTCTTAAACCAATTACTTTCCTTATATTTGAAAATATGTAACCAACACAAAATACCACAGTGCCAAGATTGAGAAATCCTGATACAAATGGAGGTGAAAGGAAATTATTTGGGCTTGTGAGAAAAGTTAGAGGCAGGGTAGTGTATAAGGAAATGCAGCTAGAACCCATCTCTTAACACCAACATACAAATAAGAAAATGATGGGTTTTTAAACCTGTTGTCTGCAGACACCAATGTGTATAAAATGTTCGATGGAAATTAACTCTACACAAAATTGCTCACTGAAAATCAAACATGTTCCTCAGTCATCCCGGTCTGGGATGCTTCTATCCTGACCCTTATTCCAAAATGTAGAGTTGATTTCAGGTGAAAATTTGATTGGGTGGCAAGAAAATCAAGAAGCAGTTTTAACTGTGTCCCTTGTTCCTTCCAGAGAACTGTTAGGTATAGGGGGTTATTAGGCAATAAGACTGATAAGGGGTGGGGGTAAAGATTGCAAAAGGCATTTGCTTTTACTATGGTTCATTCCCGAACTTTAGAATCCAAGTAAGACATGTCATTACAACCAAAATGTAGCAGCTAAAACATTTTTTTCTCAGCTAGCAGAGCTGAAAAAAAGACTGTTGTAGTGTTTACTCCTAACAGAATTTTTTTTTTTTAAACTGTAATCTTTTGGCAAAATGGCAAGAGATTCTCTTCATAATCTTGTTCAGCAGCAGTTTTAGTTAATGAAAGAATGCTAATTCCGAAGTAGTGTTGAAACTTGCTAAGTTTCACCTGCTATCTTAAAACCTAATAGAAGTAACCAAAATCTTGAGTCTAAAAAAGACAAGATTATTTTGTGAGGGCAAAGAGTGCCACCTCTGACAGACCACCTTTTGCCCTTTGTCAAGTGCCAAGCTGACCATATTCGCCACTGTGATTCCCCATTGCAGAGCTCAGCAGCCCCACCTCGGCGCCCAGCTCTGAGAAGCAGAGTCCGATGGCCCAGCAGCACAGCCCCTTGGCCCAGCCGAGTCCAGCCACCCCCAACAGCCCTGTCGCCCAGCCAGCTCCTCCTCAGCCACTTCAGCTTCAAGGACATGAAAACAGGTACTATTTCCTCCCAATTGTCTTATTTTGAGAGGTGAGGGAGTGAGGGAGATTTTGGGTACAGGGCAGGACACAGGCAGTAAGAGATTTTCCGGAAGTGAAAACTTCCATGTGCATTTGTGTGATTTTGAGATTTGTGTGCGTTATATGTGTGGTTTTACGAGTACAGCTCATTGTCTGTCCTTCACAGTGAGACCCTTTTTTGAAGAAACAGTGAGTGACTGAGGGAATGTTGAGGTTAACTAGCAAAAAAGCATATTGAAGAGAGTCCAGGCCACATAAACAGAACATGTACAAGTCTTTTGGCAGGAAGAAAGATGCAAATATGAAACTCAAAAATAAGATCAATATAGGTTGAGGCAGAGCCAAGATCTGAAATGAATCTAATGAGGGTAGTCAGATCCAGCCAAAGGGCCTTGTAGGCATATCAAGGAGTCCAGTGTGGTATTGTAGGGCAAGCACTGGACTGCTAACTACAAGGTTGGTGGGTCAAAAACCAACCATTTCTCAGAAACCCTATACAACAGGGGTGGGGGATCTTTTTTTTGTCGAAATTGATAACCTCATCCATGGGTCATACGAAATTACTAACTTGAAAATTAGCCTGCTATATTTGGTCAAACATTTAATTAACTCATCCCTAATATGATAGTTGGAGTCCTGGTATGGCGCTGGTGGGTTATTGTGCTGGACTATAAGGTCGATTTGAACTGCAAGGTCAGCAGTTCAAGCTCACCAGCTGCTCCTTGGAAACCCTTACAGGGTGGCTACGAGTTGGAATCGACTTGACGGCACTTAACAACAACAACAAATGTGCTGACTAACAAGCTCTGGTAGTGTAGTGGTTATGAGTCGGGCTGCTAATCTCAAGGTCAGAAACTCAAAACTACCAGCTGTTCTGCAGGAACTAGATGAGGCTTTCTGCTCCTGTAAAGACTGACAGCCTAGGAAAGCCTATGCAGGATCGCTACGAGTCAGAAGTGACTCCACGGCACGTAAACACCATTACCAATGTGATGGCTGGAACTGTGGTTGCCTTGGCAGCACCAGACCAAATGATTTTGCCTTATATAGCCCATGGGCTGGATGTTCCCCACTCATGCTAGACAGAGTTTCTGTGAGTCAGAATCAACTCGAGAGGACTTAACTACAATATCAACTGGCACATTAAAAATGTGTATTTTTATCTTGAGTATACCATCATGTGCCACACAGCACCCATTCAGGAAATGTCTGACTGCATGTATGTCCATAGCCTGTCACACACCCTCTGGGAGATTCCCACAGCCCAACTCAGCACTAAGCCCACCCTACAAAACAGATGTCCCTATCATTGGGAAGAATGGGTGCCCAATCCTGCTCCTGAGGACTCACATGTGGCAAGCATCATAGGATTCAGCCAGGACCAGGGGTACAGGTCAGTGAGACTGTTCCCTTCGTGTCCTGGTGACCTTCCTGGGGCTGTGTGGCCAGCCAGATGCTCACTCAGGTATCCACAGTGTGAGCTGCCCAGACTGCACACCATACAGCAGCCCTCAGCCTGTGTACCCAGGAGCCCCTTGGACCCAGGTATTTATATAACATCCAAATCACATAACGTCCTATTTCACAGAACATATTGTGGGCATTAAGCGATGCCTGGGTGTAGTGGGAAGTCACTAAAGAGACCGATAACATTGGATTTTCTTTTCAACAGATTGGAAGCTGCTGAGAGAGAATACACTAAAGCAGTTAGTTGAGGCTGTTCAGTGAGCCATGAAATGATGTAGTGTGGAGAGGGGAAATGTTGAAGAAATTGTAGGTGTGAATGAATGAATGGGAATATTTGTACTGTTTAGGGTAAGTGCTACTCTTGCATCCTCTACCTACCAGTTGTCATGGTATCAGTCCTGAATCATAGCAGCTCCATGTATGTCAGAGTAGAACTGTGCTCCACAGGGTTTCTGGTGGTTGGTTTTTCAGAATTCCTACTAGATCATCAGACCCTTCTTCTGAGGGTCTTCTGGTTGGACTTGAACCTTGAGCTTTTAGGTTGTTAACTATTTGCCCAAATGCCAAGGACTCCTTTTGTCTCCCTACAAGACTCACTGCATCTCCTGTGATATAAAGAGGCCCTTCCGTTTCACATATAGGGTTAAAGATTGGAATCATGAACAATGTGAATAAGGCACTTTGAGCTTGCAGGAAAAAGGGACAGCATATAAAAACAACACTGTCTTTTTATTGTGTCCTGTGTTTAACGGACTCGGGGTTAGGTGGGACCACTCAAGATAGAAAGGCATGTTCTCATGTTCTTTCCCCCGTTTCAGCTGGAGAAAAACAGCACAGTTCCTGGGAATATCTCTGAATACAAACTCACACTGGTCTTTTCATAATTCTAATCTTTTCTAAACATCTGCTTCCCATCTCCTTCCTCCCATGTTGGTGGAGATGAAGTGAGACCCTGATTTTGATTAAAAGAACTCTCTGGGTCCATCAGTCACATTGTTGAAAAGCAAGTCTTTTCCCTGTGCCACAGGTGTTATTTCCATAAAGCCCTCTTCTACTCTGATTTCCCCATTGCTTTCATAGAAAAGTGAATGCCTGTTGTCCTCAGCTGTTTATGTCTTAGTATATGCCAGGGACTAGAAAAGACTGAGCCCCATAAAGCAAATGATACAGAGGTTAAGACTGTGAAAGCTATAAGAAGAGTAAGTCCTGGGGGCCTCAGTCATGAGTCCCCTACGTTGTTAGCTTTCACCATGTGTTATTTCAGCAGATTGCGCTGGCTTCTCTGAGGGCCCCAGCCCTCCCTGGTCCAGCTTCAAAGATGCCTTTTCTTGGCTGTGACTGTTGATTAACCACCCAATTCCATCCTCACCTTTCCAGAGTCAAACTCCTTTGGACATAGACTTTTGCTTCCAACACAGGGGTGGCTCATCTCACCCCTGGTATAAGTTCAGGGAGTTCTGGTATGGTGCTGTAGGATAAGCACCGGATTGCTCACTGCGAGGTCAGTATTTCAAACCCACCACTGTCTCTATGACTTGGAACCAACTTTACAGCACTTAACAACAGCATCATATTAGTTCAGTGAGAACAGTTGGGTAAGGCTACTATCCTGCTCATGGAGCATTGGTAGTGCGTCATGGTTACGAGTTGGACTGCTAATCTCAGGGTCAGCAGTTCGAAACTACCAGCTGTTCTGCAGGGAAAAGATGAAGATTTCTGCTCCCATAAAGATTTACAGCCTCGGAAGCCCTATACGGGGTCAGTATGAGTTGGAACCGACTCCACGACACATAACCACCACCACTATCCTGTTTCATCTGCTGCTAATTCCTATCTGGGATTTCTTGGTCCCTTAACAGAAGCAAATACTCTGGATTTTTTCCCCTATCTTCCTGACCACAGAATAAAACATTTCGTAACTCTGGATTAATAGATCAAGCTGACCCAGTCTTTTTATAAATCACTGTATTTACCCAGATTTCTTAGTTGTGTTTCTTCAATAATACTAAAAGCCTAGAAACACCCACTCCAATTTCTACGGCCCTGTACTGGCATTCTGGTGCCCTCACTTAGCTGGATAATTGTGGTTGGGTATGTTGTTGCATATGAATAAAATCAGTAATCTTATAGTTACCAGAAACCTGTTCCTACCTGCCTTTAAAAGGAGCCTTGGTAACAAAGGGAAAACGGCTTTTTTTCCAGAACAAGCTGGAGATGTCTTCAAGACAGCTTATATGCAAAGCATACACTACGAATTTCTTACTAGTTGATTTGCACAAGGAGTGCCCACATACATGTCAAATTGAGCCAGTTCTCATGTTAGAGACGGATGAAATCAAGTGACAATCTGCTTGTAAATTTCTATTTTGTGAGGATGAGTGAATATTTTGTCCTGGTTTAATTAATCTTGGTTTGACTTCCTACTAATACTCTGTGTGCACATTCCTACCCATTTCTTTGTTCCTTAACATCCTTTTCGATGTGTTCAGAGAACAGAAAACAATTGTAATATGAACATAAAACACGAATCAAGGAGAAGTATTTGTTGAAAACACCACAAGAGTCACTATACTCCAAAATGAAGTACAGAGAGCAGAGTTCATCTTCCCCAGCAAAGGGAATACTCCCATGATGATTGACTGCTTTCCAAAGACCAGAGAAGAACATTGAGAATTGACTTCTTTCACCCAGACATGGGATCCTAGATGCTCAAGAAACAGATGCTTGATGTGCCCACATGATGTACAATCCTAACATAAGACCCTCTACTATATGGACAATGCTTTGTAGTGTGGGAACTTTGTCAGACATTTTCAAACCTGCAAGAATTTACCATTAATCTGGTTTATTTTGACCCTGTAGGAAAAGCACTGGACTGCTGCTATCTTCAAGGTCAGTGGTTCAAACACACCAGTGGCTCATCATACACAGTTTCTTTAATAGTGGCATAATAACTATCAGTTTTCCTAACTAAACGATCTCTTTAAAAATGTTCATAAGAGTTGTTGTTGGTTTTTTAAAAAAGAATCCTGAATTTTCCTCAAATAAAGTGTTCCAAAGATTCAAAACAAGGAACTCTGGTAGTTAGTTAGTGGTTTGAATCTGACTGTTAACCTCAAGGTCAGCAGTTCGAAACTATCAACAATTCCATGGGGGAAAGGTGAGGCTTTCTGCTCCTGTAAAGATTTACAGCCTCAGAAACATCATACAGGGTTCGCTATTGAGTCAGAACCAACTTCACCACACACCATTACCAAAGATTCAAAACAGCATTCATTTTGGCCCTAGCCAAAATATAACTCACTTAATATTTGGCAACACTAATAATTAACCATATTTTCCTTATTAACGCATTCTTCAACATGCAGTTCAACTTAAAATCATGACACTAAAGTATAGTGAAGTTTGAGTGCTGTAGTTAGGTCTGGATGACAGCTGTTGCCAATTTTGACCATGCTTTTTTCCAGTCTTTTGCTTAATCTTTGAGGAGACGCCTACATTTCACCCCATTTTGTGGTGCCTCATATGGATCTGGTAGGAAATGAAACACATAATGGATATTTCATGCCAGTAGCAAACAGAAGATGAGAATAAGGTGACTGCAGTATAACAGAAAACAAAGTGACATCAAGCCACCAAGCAAGCTATTTCTGGAAAGGAACAGACACACACTAGAAAATGTCACCCAGTTCAATTCCTTTTGTTAAACGCATATATTTGCATAGTTAAGCATCTTAGTCAAAGCATATTTTGAATAATTCTGTTCTCAGCATGCACACTCAGTAGGTGAGTGGACAGCTTGCTAAGGTAGAAAGTAGTCTGAATTATGCAACTCACAAAAGGAACGTCTCACCTCTGCAGGGTGACATAGCAAATGGGACCTCCTCAAAGGTTGATTAAAATAACTACATTACTAACCCTTTTCCAAGAACTTCAAATAAACGCCTGGACTGCCATGTACTTTCAGTGTGTTCTCACCAAATATTAGGTTGCACTAATGGCAATTGTTCAGGTGAGGTTTTTTAAAAAATATTTAACAGTCATCAGCATGATTAAGACCAAGAGCTGGTTTGTTTTTTTAAAAATCTACTCTTACAGGTAAATCAAAATAGGTTTTGAACCTGTTTTCTTCATACATTTCAGCTTTTCATTGGTATGAAATATTTTCTCAATTCCTAATATCCTCCATATTAATTTAAGATGAAATAATTTTACAGAATGTATTGTTAAACCTACCTAAATCCCCGAGCATCTCATTGAAGACTGTTGCCACGACAGTAAGCAATGAACTACCAAATTAGATGGGCTCTATATCAATAATCCTGCCAAATATGTCCCTTTCCTACTTGGAAAAACACTTTATTGGATCACTGGTGTAAGATAAACACTGGACTGCTACCTGCAAGGTCAGTGGTTCATACTCACCAGCCATTGCTCTGAAACTCATTGTTGTTTAGTGCCATGGAGTCTGTTCTGACTCATAGCAACCCTGCATAAGGTTTCCAAGGAGCAGCTAGTGGGTTTGAACCACCAACCTTGAGGTTAGCAATCTAATGTTTATTGTCTAGTGCCATACCAGAACTCTAGAAACCCTAGATAGGGTTGCTATGTGTTGGAACTGACTGGACAACACTTAACAAGGTATCATTAATTAATCTTTTTTTGCTGTTATTTTCTTATCAAAGGTCCCATAATCATTGCTACTGACTATTAGTCCCCTTTTAGAACTGAACACCTACACACACACACACACACACACACACACACACACACATACGTAAGCTTAGAGCAGTCTGAATCCACAAAACAGCACAAAACTCCTGGTCTGGCCTCTGTATTTATTTTCTTAGTAATTATATCTTGAAACAAGCAGAGAACAAATGCTGGACAGAAACACATTTGCCTCCCCTTCCAGTTTATGGCCTTGGTAATCTCCGACAGTAATCTCAAAAGCTATATTCTATTATTTAATCTCTGAGTAATGTGTTTCTTCTTTTACCAATAACCCAGTGATTCACTTGATTTGTAGTTGACGTTTCTACCTTGTTATCAGTCCATTTAGCCCTTGTATTCAGAAAATCCTAACACCTCGAGGTTACTTAGTCTCCAGTTACATATTTGTGACGTATTTAGAGATCAGTTCAATGTGTTTTCAAGAAGTTATGAATGATTTGCCAAGCGGTGTGTATGTGGGTGGGAGAGAGAATGAGGGTTTAAAGAGTTGGTTTACTGGTATTAAGGCTGACTGGTATCATGAGGAATGTGAGGATTTAATCCCCTAGTTTGTTATGGTTGTACAGCTTTGAAATAGCCAACGTGAAACAGGTATCTGTGAGTCTTTTCCCACAAAGTTCTGGTTAAACTATCGTTTTCACCTGGATTTCTTAATGAACCAAATGAAAAAATATACAATTTGACATTTGTCAAAATGCTTAAGTAATATTTATTTAATCTCAGAATCCTGAACATGCGAAAAGACCCTCAAGAAAATCTACGGCTCTCATGAAGGGTCATGTGGTTATTCTAGTCTCCTTAGAATGCAGAAATTGCAAAGAGATCCCTATTTCCGTTTGTTTAGTTACAGGTCAGAAGTAAAAGCCAGGCAAGATGTGAAGCCAGACATCCGACAGCCTCCATTCACAGACTACCGGCAGCCCCCACTGGACTACCGGCAGCCCCCTGGAGGGGACTACCAGCAGCCCCCGCCCTTGGACTACAGGCAGCCACCGCTGTTGGACTACAGGCAGCACTCCCCGGACACCCGGCAGTACCCTCTGTCAGACTACCGGCAGCCCCAGGTACCTCGGCCCTGAAACCATGGCAGGCCTGTGCCCACCCAGGAGGCAGGGGCAATAGTACCATTCCGGGACAGAGACCCTGCGTTTACTGTCAGCACGGGGATTCCCTCATCCTTAAAACTGTCTGGACAAATAGAGGTTTTGGAATAAATGGCATAACACTACATGCATGCACACATACATAGAAACATATGTGCAAACACACACATGGTGGATAAGTGATTATGGATTGAACTAATTCCAGCTGATATAGCTAATTCCTGGCATAGTGCGTTTTCAAAGTTTTAAATGCTCTCATCTGAGACCTCAGAGCATGTGGCTAATGCAGGAAAATTTTCCCGATGCCAACAGTGAAGGGATTTTAGGTCCATAATTATTTTAGGTCCATAATTATAAGCCTTCTTACCTGTAAATTAGGAGCCCTAATGTCACTGTAGGATAAGCACGGAGCTGCTAACCACAGCAGTTCAAACCCATAACCTCTCCACAGCAGAGGTTTACTATCTTGGAGACCATGTAATACGGCCGCTATGAGTCAGAACCGACTTGATGGCAGTGGGTTTGGTATGGTTTGGTACCAGTATAAGTCCCTCAGTGTATGGATAAGGCCAACCATCCTTTATTTAAAATCTGGCAACAGTCTTCCAGGGTGCCACCTCTGTACCAGCCACCAAGCCACTGTCTATACACAGTGTAGGTGCTGTTAACAGTTTGACTAACTGGTACAGTGGAGGCATCCCCAGGGGACTTCCTGAAGCTGAGTTTCAGTTTCCTAAAGGGAGGGGGGGTCCACCTTACAAGCCATGTAAGGATCCAATCAGATACATTGGTGGCAAGGTCTATGCCAGAACTTGGCATTTAGCAAATGTTGAATACTTGGTAACTAGATACAAAGATGTAAGTACCATTTCAACTCTATGCGATTTCATTGTGTTTTATCATGAATTTAAGATCACCTTATCCCCAAAGATGTAAAGATGAATATTAAAAGTTGGTGAATAGTGGACATAATATATTTATGCAGATGAGAAATTGCAGTTCATGCCTCAACTTGATATTCAGCATCTGGGCAACTGAAAGCTAAAGAAAAATCCTGTTAAATTTTACTTCTCAGTAAACCCTGTAATTTACAGATATCACACACACACACACACACACACACACACATTACTTTGACACAATTATTATTATATTTTATGCAACAATTACATGTTTGCCAAGTAAACTGATTTATACCAAAGTAAACAGGCCACAATGTAGCTCTTTTAATGGCTAAATCGACTGCATTCTGATATGCTCAGAGGGTTTGGAATTTGGGCTGACGTTTTGTTAAATTTTCATATCAGATTACTTCTCCTCACAAGGTCAAATCATTTGGAGCATATCAACCATGAGAGAGGAAAATGAAGAGTCTGATCATAGAAGCTTCTCTGATATGTAATCATTGTTTATTCCTACCCTTGAAGGATTTTGATTATTTCACTGTGGACATGGAGAAAGGAGCCAAAGGGTTTGGATTCAGCATCCGTGGAGGAAGGGAATACAAAATGGATTTGTACGTGTTGAGACTGGCAGAAGATGGGCCAGCGATACGGAATGGAAGGATGAGGGTAAGAGCAGTCTGTTTCTGTTGTAGACCTGCTTAATCCTGAATGGAACACCCAGTGTGGTATTAGACTAATGTTGAAACATGCTATCAAACACATAGACTTAACACAGGTTTTGCCTTCCTTTCGTTCCATAACCTAATTTTTAAAGATTTAAGCAAATACTATTTAACAATTCTAATATCTGTAAATATAGTTCATCTAAGGAGAAAAACTAAATAAAATAAGCAATGAAAAAAATCTAAAAAGTTAGCTTAAAATGGAAACATGGCTCCATCATTTTTTCTATAGTTTGATAATTCCATTTTATTTTGTTATTGAATCTCTTGAAATGCGTCTTTGGTTTTGTGAGGGTTGTTTCCCACATTTATTAGCGTTTCTTTGAAATCTCTTCTGTGTTGGTTGGTCTTCTGGCTTTGATGTTTACAGATTAGGCTTCTTGGATACACATTGGCCTTTAAAGTGGTATTGGAAAATTTCCCATTGAAGTATCAATTCAGAGTGGAGTTTTTCAGTTAATAGCTAATATGAGGCATCAGATTGATGGGGAATTGACTCTTCATCTAAAAGTGCAAAACAAAACTTGGTAACAATATATACCATTGGTCTGTGTCTGTAAAGTTACAGCTAGTAAGCACATAATAAACCCATTGCCATTGAGTCAATGCCAATTCATAAAGACCCTTTAGGATGGAGAACTGCCCTCATAAGATTTCCCAAGTTGTGATCTTTATGGAAATAGAACATCACATCTTTGTCTAGCAGAGCGGCCACTGCTCTATCGTTTGGTAGCTGAGCACTGTAACCACTGCATCACCAGGGTTAATAATACATAACCATGTGCATAATGGTGGTGGTGGTGGTGGTTATGTGCCCTGGAGACAGTTCTGACTCATTGCGACCCTGTGTAGGGTTTCTGAGGCTGTAAATCTTTATGGGAGCAGGAAGCCTCATCTTTCTCCCGTGGAACAGCTGGTAGTTTCAAATTTCTGACCTTGAGATTAGCAGCCTGATTTGTAACCACTATGCTACCAGAGCTCCTTAAGTGCATAATAAAGTTTAGTTATTTGTATAAATTGAATCTTGAACTCCTCCAATCCATGAATTAACGCAACAAAGCTGTGGCTTTCAGGTCCTGGAACCTTAGAATCTTGTGCTGAGCCTCACCAATGAACTGCTCCTGGATAAGTGAATGGGAGTTCATGGATATAATATATTCCTACCAACAAGTCTACTGTTTCTCTAATTTGAATTTCCATATCAAGGAACTGTCCACCTTAGAAACTGAGAACCAAGGAATTGTCTACGAAAAAAACTTGAAAGAAAGCAATGCCTGTTTTGCTCCTTCTTTCCAAACTCCTTTGACAACTAGAAAGCATCAGTGCTGGAATGTGAAAACAGACAGAGCCCAGCAGCCCCAACCCTGATGCAACACTGGCCTCCCCTTACCCTGTCTAGAGGTGGTTCTGACCTTAGAACCACATGGCTTCTTGGATGCCTATAAACCAGAAGGACATCTTAACATGCTGCAAGGCCAGTTTACAAGTGGTTAAACAGAACAAAATTCTTCTTTGCCATGGGAGTAAATTCAACATGGCACAAAGGCCCTGGCAATCCTGCCACACACAATCCAATAGGGTGTCCCCTGGTGGATATGCAAGGTGGTCTATGTGGGTTGTTGTTAAGTGTCATCAAGTGGGTTCTGACTCACAGTAATCCTGTGTAAGGGTTCTGAGGAGCACTTGGTGGGTTTGAACCACCATCCTTGTAGTTAGCAGCCCAGTATTTATCTTACAGTGCCACACTGGTCATCTATTCCAAATAATGGCTATCCTTGTTAACAAGGGGTCTAAATAGCTGGCTTAGAATATACAGTTCTCTTAAGTCAAAGAAGCCTCAATCTAGAAGTATCTTTTGTTAAAAAAAAAAGAGAGATTTTTCTTATAAAATATAAAACTGTGGTCCTCAATGTATTCCCTACACAAGCAGCCTCAGAATCACCTGGGAACATGATAGAAATGCAAATTCTAGAGCTCTGCCCTAGGTCCGCAGAATCCAAAACTCAGGGATGGGGCCAGCAATCTGTTTTTAGCAAGCCCTTCAGGTGAATCTGGTGTGTTTAAGAACAGCTGAGCTAGAGGAAGCTGTTGTAATAGGTAGGATTTGTGTGGTACAGGCTTTGTTAGTCCCACCTACGTCCTCACCTAAGGAGATTTCCATCCAATTCCAGCAGTTTACTTGAGTTCCTTAATCCATGTAAACACAGATTTAGAAATCTGTAGGCAGATGCTCAATTTTATGAACGATGCCTTTTTTTCTGGCAGGTGATGAAAATTATTTCTGTAACTGGGATGCTGAAAAAAGTATGCTCACTTCTGCTCAGGGAGAAAATGGACCATCACTTCCTCTGCTATGTGTATAAAACAACCCATTCTTTAAATGTATAGACTATGCAGAAAGAATTATTGTGGCCAAAGTTAGATAATATATTCTAATGTTGTAGGTTCTTCTCACTCACGGATTCCCAGAGTACCAGACTCCTACCAGGGAAAGAAGCTATTTCATGATGTAAATTTAAAAGAGCTCTTATTATTTATGGTCAGAATTAGATTTTTACTTTATCTAAAACTCAATATGGCACATGATTAATTCAGATTCTGTATTTTTTCAATATCAATTTATTATTTCAGGTCTATCTGTTCTACCTTCATTGTTGTTGTTGTTAAGTGCCATCAAGTCAGTTTTGACTTGTAGCAGCCCTGTATAGGGTTTCTGAGGAATCGCTGGTGGGTTTGAACTGCCTGCCTTATGGTTCCCAGTCCAGTGCTGACCCTAGAGAGCCACACCAGGAACTCATACCTTATAACGTATAAATATTGATAATGTTGTTGTTAAGTGTCATGGAGTCAGTCCCAATTCATAGCAACCCTGCATAGGATTTCCAAGGAGTGACTGGTGAGTTTGAACCACTGATCTTATGATTAGCAGTCCAGTGCTTATTCTACAGCACCATTTCAGCAAGGGCATAAGATCAGTCAGTATTTACATGACTTAATGGCTTGAACCACCACTCTCTAGTCAGTCTGTTGTACTGTGGTGGCTTTCATGTTGCTGTGATGCTGGAAGCTATGCCACTGGTATTTTAAACAAGCAGGGTCACCCATGATGGACAAGGTTTCACCTGAGCTTCCAGACCAAGACATCTAGCAGAAAGAACAGAAGCCACTGAAGATGTTATGAAGTGCAGTGGAACACTCTTATATGGCACCAGAATATTGAATATTGAAACATTATGAATAACACCATAACATTGTCAGATATAGTGCCTGAAGATGAGCACCTCGGGTTGGAAGGCCCTCAAAATGTGACTGGGAAATGCTGCCTCCTCAAAGTAGAATTGAACCTGATGACATGAATGGAGTAAAGCTCTCAAGACCTTCATTTGCTGATGGGGCACAACTCAAAATGAGGAGAAAAAGCTGTAAACATACATTAATAATTAGAACATGGAATGTATGAAGTATGCAGCCAGAAAAATTGGAATTTGTAAAAAATGAGATAGAATACATAAAGACCAACAATATCCTAGGCATTAGTGAGCTGAAATGGCCTAGTATTGGCCATTTTTAATATGACAATAATGTGGTTTACTATGCCAGGAATGACAAACTGAGGAGGAATGGTGTGTCATTCATCATAAAACACAACATCTCAAGATCTATCTAGAAGTACAATGCTGTGTGTGATAGGATAATAGCCATATGCCTACAAGGAAGACCAGTTAATAAGACTATTATACATGCACTAACCACTAAAGCCAGTGATGATGAAATGGAAGAATTCTATGAAATGGAAGAATTCTACCAACTTCTTCAGTCTGAAATTAATGAAACAAGCAACCAAGATGTAATGATAATTACCAATGATTGGAATGTGAAGGTTAGAAACAAAGAGGACAGCTCAATAGTGAGAGACTATGACCTTAGTGATAGAAATGATGCTGGAGATTGCATGATAGAATCTTGTAAGACCAATGACTTCTTCATTCTAAGTATGTAATTTAAACAACATAAAAGACAACTGTACACATGGACCTCACCAGATGAAATACACAGAAATCAAATCAACTATATCTATGGGCAGAAATGGTGAAAAAAGCCAAAACAAGTCCTGGACAGACTGTGGAACAGACCATCACTTACTCATATGCAAATTCAGGCTGAATATGAAGAAAATGAAAACAAGTCCATAAGAGCCAAACTGTGACCTTGAACATATGCCACCTGAATTTAGACGTCATATGTAGAACAGATTTGATGCATAACACACTAAAGACTGAAGACCAGGAGAGTTGTGGGATGACATCAAGATCATCATCCAGGAAGAATGCAACAGTTCATTAATAAGACAAGAAAGAAGCAAACGACCAAAATGGATGTCAAAATAGACTCTGAAACTTGCTCTCCAGCATAGAGATGCTAAAGCAAATGGAAGAAATGAGGAGGTAAAAGTGCCGAACAGAAAATTTCAAAGGGTTGCCCCAAAAGACAAAGTATTATAATGAAATGTGCAAAGACCTGAAGTTAGAAAACCAAAAATGAAAACACGCTCAGCATTTCTCAAGCTGAAAGAACTGAAGAAAAATGCAAGCCTCAACTTGAAATATAGAAAGATTCTATAGGCAAAATATTGAATGATGAGGGAAGCTTCAAAAAAAAAAAGATGGAAGGAATATACAGAGTCACTGTACCAAAAAGAATGGTTGATTTCCAACTATTTCAAGAGGTTAGCATATGATCAAGATCCAGTGGTACTAAAGGAAGAAGTCCAGGGTATCCTGAAGGTATTGGCAAAGAACAAGTTTTCAGGAATTGATGGAATACAAATTGAAATTGTTCAACAAAGTGATGCAACACTGGAGGGTTTTCATCATGCCAAGAGATTTGGCCAAGTGATTGGAAGAGATTCATATCTGAGCCCATTCCAATGGAATGCAGAAATTATTAAACAATATCATTCATATTACATGCAAGTAAAATTTTGCAGAAACCAATTCAAAAACAGCTGCAACAGTTCATCAACAGCGAACTGCCAGAGGTTGAAACTTTATTCAGACTAGGACAAGGAATGAGGGATATCATAGCTGATGTCAGATGAATCTTTACTGAAAGCAGAATACCAGAAAGATGTTTACTTGTGCACTATGTATTACTCAAAGATAGTGATTGAGTGTATAGATTATGACAAGCTATGGATAACATTGCTAAGAATGGGTATACCAGAACACTTAATTGTGCTCATGAGGAACATAAACCAAGAGGCAGTGGTTTGACTATAACAAGGTGATAGTGAATGATTTAAAACCAAGAAAGATGTACGCCAGGGTTGCACCTTTTCACCATACTTATTTCATATGTATGCTGAGCAAATCATTCAAGAAATGGATTATATTAAGTGAAAAAGACTTATCAATAAGTATTTTAAGTCCTTTTCACTTTCAACAAGCAAGGTTTTATCATCTGCATATCTCAGGCTGTTAATGAGTCTTCCCCTAATCCTGATGCCATGTTCTGTTTAATAATACAAGTATACATTATTTTAACATCCATTCAAGCAATGTCCAACCCCATGGTCCCTGAATGTGTTTTGGGTTTTGTTTTATTTAAAGGGAAAGCAGCTCTCCTTTTGTTGTTTTTGTCTATGGGGTTTAAGGATTCCAACACCCCCGAGTGAATGAGCACTGGGCCTCCAGGTTACTTCCCAGTCTCCCCAGCACCACCTCCTTCACTTCCCCTCCTCTTGGCTTCATTCACCCACCCAGCACCCAGCAATCATGCAGCTTTTCACTCCCAGCACCTGCCACTTGCATTGGCAGTGCCAGCTGGGCTTGAGGTGCTTGTGAGCTTCCGCTCTGAGTGGTGGCAGTAACTGCACATAGAGGTGGCCACACCAACAGAGCAGCCCAGCCAAGGTCACCACTGCCAGCTGAGCTCCGAGCATCCACCATTCAATCCCTGCTGTCAGCCACGTCTCCTTACATCCATCTCTTTACAGCAGCCCCCAAAGACCCAATCCAACTACCAGTGCAGCCTCCACCTGGCAGACCAGCCTCCTGTATGTGACGGCTCCTACAAAATCCTAACATGATAGGCTTTGCAGGGATGTAGATGTGGACTGGACAGTATCACAGACCTGTATCACAGACCGTCTAAGCACAGAAGTTTTCATGTACATTAAATGACACATATATGTACAGGGCTTTGTTATGAAAACCAGGTTGAATGTATGTCCATAGAAATGGGTAGTGTGGGTGTAAGAGCATACTCCTCATACAGGGAATTTTGAGAAACTGAATAATGTTTTATGGTAAAAGAGAAGAAAAAGTCAGACCTTTAGAAATTTTGTTTCTGATCTTCTGTGAAATTCTATGGAATGTTTCTCTTTTTTTTTTTAAAAAAAAAAAAAAGAACTCTAATGGCAAACATGGAGTCCTGGTGTGGTACTGTAGGATAAACACTGGACTGCAAGGTCAGTTGAATCACAAGGTCCATGGTTCAAATTCACCAGTCACTCCTCAGAAACCCTACACAGGATCTCTATGAGTCAGAACTGACTTGACGGCACTTAACAACAATGATGAACCCTGGTGTGACACTGTAGAATAAACACAGGACTGTTAACAGCAAACCCACCAGCCACTCTCAGAAACCCTATACAGGACTGTTATGAGTTAGAACTAACTCAACAGCACACAACAACAACAATATTAGATGGATAAATATTTTTAAAGTATGTCTTTTGGCATCCAAATGGTATCCCAAGAATCCAAGACACATGTCAATGATCTTTGCACTTTAGGGGCTCTTGTGGACCAGACGAGAATCCAGTAGACACATCCCAGAAATTAGTTACAGGTCAGTCATTTACTGCTAGCCTTTCAGGACACCTCAGCAATAGGGATTGTCTTAGCAGAGATTTTCAATAAATAACTCTGTTTGCTTCTCAAATTGGTTAAATAAATATAGTTATAAAACAGAAGGGGGTCCCATCCCTCTTCAGGAAAGCATTGCATGTTTATTCATTTTCTTTGTGGGGAAAAATTTAAGACTTTATTTCCATTGAAAGAAATATGGGAGTCATCACACGTATACCTTAAGGTAGAAAATTGATGAGTCCTCTCAAAATTTTATCCATTCTACATCTCCTTTTTTATCTCATTTCTCCTCTTCTTTTTCCCCCCTTTTGATCTTTTTTTACTCGCTACTTTTTTCATCTTTCCTCTCCCTGGTTTTTCTAAGTGTTTTGTTACTTACTTCCTTTTATTTACTCTTATTTTTCTCTGCTATGGTTCCATTTTCCTTTCCCTCTTTGCTCTTATTTATTAAATGTTTGTGTTTTTTTTTTAATTTCTTCCTTTTGTATTCTCTCATATTTTTCTCTTCTTCAGCTCCATTTCCCTCCCATCAATGGAATCCATGTTGTGTTTGCAGGTGAGAGTATTCCTCTCTGTGGGACTAAAATATCCAAACCAGAAAAGCATAGTGTCGCAGGGACAGGATATAAAAATGTTTCTAGTGAGTCACTAGGAGTAATAGTGATTGGTGCCTCTCGCATTTCCACCCCTTGTTTCTTGGACCCATGAATCCTGGCTATTGGAGAAACAGCACTGTATATTAGATACTGGTTTAGACTCTATACAGCCTCCTGGAGAACACTGCCCCAACTTTGCAACGTGGTGCCACCTTACTGGCATCATAATTGTGTCTTTAAGAGATTATTCCATCTTCTATCAAGCCAGTTGCGTCAGGATGATGAATCAGTGAATTCTATGAACACCTAAGTAGCCAACTGCTGTAAGTCCACAGGAGTCAGACTATTCTTATTACTACTGTGATTCTGGTATCCATTACAGTAACCACATCCACTGTGCCTTTGATGATTAAGTGCTACAACTTGGCCTCTACCACCAAGGGGTCCAATTAGCCCCATTGTGGTAAAGTATCTTAATTTAATTATGGCAGTTCCCACTGTCAAATCTGGCTTACATAAAATAGCAATCACAGCTGTCTTCAAGGAGGCTGGGGCTCCTTTCACAAATTTGCTCCTTTCTGTTGTAAAGGTATGTCCTCTGGTACTCCATTTGTAGGTTTATGGTCTATCCTTATAATTCCACTCTAACATGCTAATTTCCAAAAACCTGTTGATTCCTTCCTCTACAGAATACCAAGACAAGTCCAGTACCTTCAATTTACTGAATTCTAGAACACTGCACAATGCAATTTTAGTGAACAACCAAATAAACTATGGTTATTTTATTTGTTAAGTATTATCGAGTTGGTTCCAACTCATAGTGACACTGTATAGAGTTTCTGAGGAGCAATTGGTGGGTTTGAACCACCAACATTGTGATTAGAAGTCCAAGGCTGATCCTATAGCATCAAGTCAGTTCCGACCCATAGCGACCCTCTATAGGGTTTCCGAGGAGGAGCTGGTGAGCTTGAACTGCCGACCTTGCAGTTCAAATGGCTTTGCAGTCTGGCATATTAACCCACAGCACCACACCAGGACTAGGACTCTTAAAAAACTATTATATCCTCTCCTAACCTCTCAAGCTGAAACACTGAATGAATAATCTGTGCTTAGTGGGCCCATATCAGGAAAGTCAGACTAAACCAACATTGTGTTCCTTACACCATTATTTCACATCCTTCAAAGCCATTCCTGCACATATTCTCCAGTTTTCTGTTTGTACATATTAGAAAAATCAAGCCATTCAATTGGAGTGCAATTGGGTCACAATTTGCATTTCACCCCTTGGGCTCCCTTTAAGTCTAATTATGGGGTCTGGAGTCCTGGCGTGGTACTGTGGGTTAATGTGCTGGACTGAAAAGTAGGTTTGAACCTCAAGGTCAGCAATTCAAGTTCACCAGCCACTTCTCAGAAACCCTATACAGGGTCTGAATCAACTCAACAGCACTTAACAACAACATAGGTCTAAAAGCAGTAATTGGTGGAGGTGTTTCCTAGGAACATGCATCAATGTATTACAAGACATCTTCTACCTTGGCAATGCCCCAGACAATGCCACAGGCAAACTCTTTGCAAGCACAGTCGGGTAAGTCTCATTAGTGTAGGTAGAAGGAATAATGAATTAGCAGATAAAGCTTGGTGGGAAGGGTGGTGCTATTGGCAAGAATGATTCAATAGAATTTAGGGGTTTAGTGTCTCCAGCTTCCATATATCCCCATCCCAAATTTCAGTATACCATTTCTGCCCAGTCAGTGCCCTCACTTTAACATCAGATACCATTCAGGATTAGGAATCCAGTTGCATTGCAATTCAGCCACTCTTACAATAAGACTGCGAGTTTGGTTTTCAGCTATGTCTGCTCTGTTACTACAAGACACAAGGCTTTCTTTCAGGGAACAAGTAAAAACTTTGAGCTGTATGCATTACTTGAGCAATAACTCCAAAGCCTTGAGTTTATCTAGTTCCTTTAATACTTAAACTATTGTCAGTAGGAACAACCAACCAGCTTCCCTATACTACTCATCCTGACTAAATTGCAGGGAAGTCCCAAATACACAACACCCAGAGTCTTGCTTGCTACCAATATTTGATCTACAGGTGGTGATATTTTGTGTATTAACATTGCCGGCCCTCTTTACTAATAAAGGCATAGTTATCAACACTATTAAAAGTAGTCTGAGGGGAGAAAACAAGATGGCAGAGAAGGTGGAAGTGCAGTGAGGAGCTCCGTCAACAACAACACAGAATACCAGACCAAACAGGCTCAGGGGATGGTGCCAGAACTCTGAACCACATATAAAGGAATATTTAGAGGGTTGGAAGGCTTACAGCTAGTGGAATTTGTAGCAGAAACAAGAAACCCATTGCTTTCTAATTCAAGACACTCAGCTGCTCCTGGAGCTATCATCTTGGGTGAGACCAAGCTGGGTGGGGAAGGATCAGAGCAGCCACAGATGCCTGGCAGAACCGCAGAGATAAAGGTGTGGACATTCTTTTTTTTTTTTTTTTTTTTCTATTCATTGGTCTCTCACTGTGTGTGCACCTCCATTCTGGTGACTAGCAGGGGTGCCTGAGCAACTGGACACCCTACCCCCATCCCGGAGGGTTCTACTACGCATGTGCACAGATCGCCTCAAAATTTAGAGACAGTTTCCATTTAATACCAAACTGCCACAGCTGGCCCTGAACTGTTTATAACTAGAAAAAATGGCCTGAACAGGATTGTGGAGTGGGACAGGCAGACTAAAAAGGAAATAGACTGAAAATTAAATCCTAAATTACATCAAAATGACAAACAGCGGCATCTTGAAATTTCTCAGGAAGAAGAGTGAAAAGGGAAGCCCATCTCCTGATCCCATCTAACTGGAGGCAATCATAAAGCATAAAAAACACTAAAATACACACCCATCTAAGTATTAAGGCCACAGATAACTCCTGAATATTCCCAAAAAACAGAACAGATGACCATATCAGCACATGTCCAGAAACGAGATAAAATGACTGAGGCAAATGAGCTGGAAGTAGACCTACACTCCATAATGGAATATGGGCAGGCTTTGGAAATGCCTGAGAAGGAATTCAGAAAAATGATCATCAAAATGTATCAAAACACTGTACAATGGAGTTGAGAAAAACAAGAAGTCAGCAAAGCACTACAGGAACAATCAAATTAGATATAACACTGGAAACAATTCAAAGCCTACAGAAAGAGGTCCAAATTATTAATAGAATAACAAAAATGGACAATACACTGAAAGGACAAAGGAGTAGAACTGAAGAGATAGAAGCCAGAACTAGTGAGCTAGAAGATAAATCTCTCAACACTACTATGATAGAAGAGCAAACACAAAAAAGTATAGAAAAATCTGAGGAAGGCCTAAGATTCATGTTGGACAACATGAAGAGGAATAACTTAAGCCATTATTGGCATTTTGGAATAGGAAGAATCACAAGTCCACAGAGGAGATAGTTGAAGAGCTTTTGGAACAAAATTTTCCTAACATCTTGAAAAGTGAAAAGATAAGCATTCAAGAATCTCAACAAATTCCAGGAAGAACAGACCCTAAAAGACAATCACTGAGACATATAATAATGAAGCTCTTCAAAACCAAAGATAAGGACAGAATCCTGAAAGCAGCTAGGATAAAGAAAAGTGTAACATACAAAGGCAAGCAAATCAGATTAAGCTCAGATTTCTCAACAGAAACCATGCAGACAAGAAGGCAATGGGGAGACATATATAAAACCCTGAAAGAAAAACGCTGCCACCCAAGAATCCTCTACCCAGCAAAGCTGTCAATCAAATACAATAGTGTAATCAAAACATTCCGGGATAAAGAGAAGCTAAGGGATTTTGCCAAAGCCAACCTGCTATGAAAAACATCCTAAAGGAAGTTCTGTGGACTGAGAACAAACAAGAACAGACAACAACTAGAGAATGACGTACATGGCAGCATCACGCTGAACTCAATCAACAAATTGAAGAGTCAAGAACAGAATAAAATTATAAGAACAGAGATCCAGGTGGTGGGAAGGTTAGGTAGATTACAGGATAAAATAGACTGTCTTAAATGGAGGGAAGAATTAATGGAATATAAGGTAACTACAACAATGGGGTTGGGTGGGGGGCTTAGTTCAGGTGTTGGGGAGGGCAGTACAAGAAGGGGAAGGAGGTGGAAGAACAAAATAGATAGGGGAACACTAAAACAGGTTTGCATGGCCTAAGTGGGACAGGGGTAAATTGTGATACATGCTAAACCTTGGAACAACAGGGCTCTGTGATACAGGGATCTAGGTATAGTTTGAAGAGGGGAAATAATACTAAAATGCTTACCTGTCTTATTGAATATTGGTTTCCCTTGCCTACTATTGTAAAATAGACACGAGTGGGATAGAAAGGAATGTTGGGAAACATGATTAGAGAAAACTTGTAAGCCCATCTTCAGCCTATAACTGATTGAAATACCTAAAAAGGGTTCTAGAACTTGCCCAGTGAAATAGGCCTTGTGCAAAGCCTTTACAGAATATAGGACCTTAGGTGGAATCCTAAGTCCCATCCAGAACCTTATGAGGTGGGACATTCCCACTAGCAAGGACAAGCAGACCAGACTGGAACAGCTACAGCGACAGAAGATCAAAGAAAGATCATCAGGAAAAACCCAAAACAAAAATATCAGCATGACTGGCTACTACAAGAATAAGCAACCTGTTCACCAGAAGACATCAAGGCTAGTAATCAAGTTCCTGCAGGATAAACTCCCCTCTAAGACTGAAACTCAAAGGGAATACACAAACCAGCATGTAAGCTTGCTGACGACCACATTGGTTTACTGGTGAGTGGAAGAGGGGGAAAGGCAGCAATGAAGAAACGGGCTGAGTTCAACCACAGTCCATTGACTCCCATTGACCTGGAGATGAGAGACAGAAGAGGAAGAGCTGGTTGGTCCGATGTGTGATGAGACCTGAGGACACTTGAGCCCATGGACAACGACATAGCCACAGAGGGCTAGAGCTGAGAGTGAAGCATCCAGCTGATATGAAGCGAGGGGACAGGCACAAGAACACCCAAACTTGCAGACAGTACCCATTTGACATAGCCTCGATGGCTCGATAATCAGAACTCGACTAGAGAAGATTACCAAAAATATATATATTTTTTTTTTTTTGATAAAGGAAACAAGGATAAATTGCTACAATGTTATGAACCTGACCTATATTCAGAGAGGCAGTTACTCTAAATACCAACAGAGAGGAAAGGAGTCTTCACATCAAGTATCAATGCTATCCCCTCTGTACAGGGTAGATAGGGACGGGCAACTTAGACATTGGCTACCTAAAATAAGGGGGTGATAAAGGAATTAAGTGACTGGCTTACAAGGTTTCAAGAGGGAGTTAAGTTTAAGAGTATGGGAGGAAAGAAAGAGTCCCCACTGAACAGATTTCATCTTGTCTAGATGGGTCTGATGAAAAGAGATGGAGATAAGATTTGTATAATTCAATAGTGAATAATTGTTATCATGACTAATTGCGACTGTCACAATTGTAAAGGCTGAAGTTTTGTAACAAAAACAGTGGAGTGGTTAATCTTACAGTCCAGAAACAGAGGATCCTAGGACCATCAAGGGAGAAGCACACAAGCAGAATGCAGGATCTTATCCAGAGAAGCAAAGACACCAGAGACGGAGGCAGAGATGGGGGCATGGAGAGAGGGAGCAGCTGAGGACTCTAGATTCATGGGAAGAGAGGGACTAAGAGCTGGTGGCCAGGAGGCAGACTTGATGAATGTGCTCTTTAGAAGTGTTGTTGTTGTTGTTGTTGTTGTCAGGTGCCATCGAGTCGGAACCGACTCATAGCGACCCCATGCAC
>NW_006408528.1:33251189-33268241 GCF_000296735.1 Chrysochloris asiatica
TCTAGATTCATGGGAAGAGAGGGACTAAGAGCTGGTGGCCAGGAGGCAGACTTGCAGAATGTGCCCTTTGGAGATGTAAATTATTATATATGCCTGAGTGTTTTTTGGTGATTTTTTTTTTTTTTTAAAGCTAAAGTGGATAGAGAGAAATACTGTTAAACAGATGGTACATGGAGGGGATTATAATTGTAATGAAACAAGGTATATGATTTGTTGAATGTAAAACTGATGATCTGCCCTGTAAACTTTCACTCAACCCACAATAAAAACCTTTAAAAAAAACAAAAAGTAGTCTGACTTAGCAGCAGTAATGGGCTCAAACGTAACCACGATTGTGAGGATACTGCAGGCCAGGCAGGGCTTCATTCTGTTGTACATACTGACGATATGAGTTGGAGCCAACTCGATGACACCTAACAACATGGAACATGGAGTCCTGCTGTGAAGCTGTAGAATAAACATTGGACTGTTAACCACAGAATTGACTGCTTAAACCCACCAGCTGCTCCTCAGAAACGCTACTCAAGGCAAAAACAAAAAAGCAAAAAACTAGTCTGACTTGAGAATCAATCCTTTTAGAAAGCCCATCCTTACGACTTATTTCTCTAGAAACCACTCCCAGTACCGAAGGTCTTAGACTGGTTTCTCTAGAGAAACAAAACCAAGGAAACGTAAGTATGTGTATATAAAGAGAATTTTGTATCAAGGAAATGGCTCCCACGGTTGTAGAGGTGGGAGAGTTCCAAGTCCAGCAAATGAGCCAAGATTGGCGGGTTAGACTGCAGGCAGGCAGGTAGATACAGGAGTTAAGAAGGCAGGCTGCTGATGAATTCCAGCATAGGCAGGTAACAAAGCAGAGACCCAGAAGTCAGAGGATAAGCCAGATGCAAGATCCACACCAAGCAGAAAGCAAACAAGCCTTGCCTGCATGTCCAATAGTCACTGGAAGCAGACTTCATCTCTTCAATTGACTGGCTGCTCATAGATGACCTCATCATAGAGTTAATTACATTATATTCGATCTCATCATGGGGTATAACCACAAATCACTGACAATCTGACCCTGTCAAGTTGACCCAAAGCCTTAACTATCACATTGATGTAATGAAAGATGATGGTGGTGGTGGTGGTGGTAGTGATGTGCCGTGAAGTCAGTTCCAATTCATAGGGTTTCTGAGGCTGTCAATCTTTACAGGAGCAGAAAGCCTCATCTGTCTCCCACAGAACGATTGGTAGTTTCGAACTTATGACCCTGAAGTGAGCAGCCCGATTCGTAACCACTACACTACCAGAGCTCCTGGTGACCATAGGTGTGGCCAGCTCCCTGCTTCATCCACCCCCAGTGCAGATCTTGATCTCCAGGAGTTCAGAACATGTGGTTGGAAACCATGACAGTGTGAAGTGGGGGTCAGCTGCACTGCTTTGGTGCCTGGATTAAGGCGGACTCCACTCCAAATTTACAGAACTCACAGAGCCACCATACAAGCGTTTAACCAGTCACCCTGCCCCCAGCTGCCCTGTGATCCTAACATACACTGAAACTAGCTACATCAAGGGCCTACACTTCTGCATGGAGTGCTTTAACATAGACAATACCAGGGCTGATAAAGAACTCCATCTAGGGCCAGGAACTCTGCTGTCACATCCCTCCCATACCCGCCTCATGAGCTCCTTGTCTTGCAGGATCTCCTCTCCTCTGCAGGTCCAACAGTTGCATTGCTTATTTGTTTCTTCCTTTTGTTGTTTCATTGTTTTTGTTTGTTCTTTCTCCTCTTTCCATCCCCTTGAATTTTATCCATTCTACATCTGCTTTTGTTTCTCCATTTTTTTCAGTATCTCATTTCGCCTCTTCTTTTTTTCCCCCCTTTTGATCTTTCTTTACTCACTACTTTTTCATCTTTCCTCTCCCTGGTTTTTCTAAGTGTTTTGTTACTTACTTCCTTTTATTTACTCTTATTTTTCTCTGCTATGGTTCCATTTTCCTTTCCCTCTTTGCTCTTATTTATTAAATGTTTTTTTTTAATTTCTTCCTTTTGTATTCTCTCATATTTTTCTCTTCTTCAGCTCCACTTCCCTTATAGTTAGTATATTCTTTTTCTGGTTGTGCCTATTTTTTTTCCACTTTATTATTTTCTTTTTTTCATTGCTGGTTCCTTATTTGTTTATTCTGTTTTATTTTCTAGTGTGTAAGGGGGGAGGGATATTATCTTTCCCACTTGACAGGAGACGGCAGCTGTGCCCATATAGTTCAACCACAATAGTATCCTTTGCAGCTCCACCCACTGGACAAAAGCTAATACAAGCTCCTATAACACATGATCAACAATAGACAGCAGTTAACATCAGCCAAATCCACCCTAAATTGAGGTGCACAAACATCAAACAACAACAGTGCACATACTTCCATTCTCTAACTACACCCACAGGAGATAATTAATTAGAGCCTAAGAATGTATTACATGCAACCATCATTTAAATACATAAGCAACAACCCCACAATGCAGAGACAACAGACAATTTTGGTTCACACTAAGAAATAAAAGAGAATGACTAATAAAACAAATGACCATGATGCAGAGCCAGAAAAAAGTTTCTGAGGAAGAAAAGGTAATGGAACTAACTGAAAATTTAGAATTCAAAAGAGTGATATTTAGGTACCTTATAAGGATTGACAGAAAGATCAATGAAAGCAAAGAGAACACAGAAAAGACTTTAGAAGAATTCTGGAAAACAGTAAAAGAAGAAACAGACTAAATATATGCAAATTTTGAAACAATACAAAACCTGCCATTAGAAATCCATTAAGATTAAACACTAGATTTCATAAATGGACAATACATTGAAAGAAAAAAGGAACAGATTCGAAGCAATGGAAATCCAAATTAGTGCACTTGAGGATAAAATGTCAATACTAGTATGCTATAAGATCAGAAAACAGAATGAAAAAATCTAAAATAAGCAGATGAATTATGTGGGGCACCATGAACAGGAACAACTTATGGGTGATCAGAATTCCAGAACAAGAAGAGACATTAGAAAGCATAGATAAAATTGTCAAACAGTTACTGGAAGAAAATTTCCCTAATATCATAAAAGATGAAAAGATAAGCATACAAGAAGCTGAATGAACCCTAAACAGGGTAGATCTCAAAAGGAAATCACCAGACATCATAATCAAGAGACAAGGAATGAATCTTGAGAGTAGCTCATGTAAAACAAAAAGTTACCTGCAAAGGAGAACCAGTAAAACTAAGCTTTGATTTCTCAGCAGAAACCATGCAGAAGAGAAGGCAATGGAATGATATATACAAAACTCTGAAAGAAAAAACTGCCAAACAAAAATCACATACCCAGCAAAGCTGGCCCTCAAATCCGGACATTTTCTGATAAAGAGATATTAAAGGAATTTGTAATGACAAATTATATTATATTAAATGAATTTGTAATGACAAAAAATACTAAAGAGTGTTCTTTGAACTGAAAACCAACAACAGCAGACACAACCTGAGATTCACATACATGACAATACCACCCATGCTCTTTTAAGAACTGTCTATATATGAGAACATGGGATCAAATTGACAACAGCAATTCAAAAGATTTGACAGGAACCTTAGGGGGCGGTGGGTTTATGTTCCTAAGGGAGGAGGAGCAACCTAGAAAAGGAGGGTGAGAATGTTTGCACAACTCAAGGAATATAATTAGTGTCACTAAATTGTGTATGTAAGACTGTGGAATTGGTATATTTTTGCTGTGTATGTTCTCAACAACAAAATGAAATTTTATTGACATTTTAATAATTTTCAAGTGTACTATTAATTGACATTTACATTCACCAGGTTTTGTAACCATCGCCACTATTTGTACATGTGACTGGGACACAGAAAGTGGTGATGGTTGGACAATGTGGGGAGTGCAGCTGGATTGTACAGGAAAAAAAAATAAAAAAGGTTGGCAAATGTTTTGTCGTATATATATTTTTTTAGCTACTGGAAAAAACAGGTATTTTATCACTCTTAAAAGAAACTCAGTATGATAGAATGAATGTAAAACTAATGTTCTCCCATGTAAACTATCACATAATTCACAATAAAACATTAAAAAAAAAAAAAAAGCAACTCAGTATGCCTTGAACAATAACTCCCCATATCTTCCGTAGCCCCTAGTAACCAATAGTCAAGTTTGATCTCTATGAGTGTCTATGAGTATACCTATTCTAGACATCATATATAAATGGGATCATATACTATCTGTCGTTTTGTGTGACTTCTCTTAGCATAATGTATTCAAGGTTCATCCATGTCATAGCATATATCAGAACTTTATTTCTCTTTATAGATAAATAATATCCCATTGTTTGCATATACCACATTTTGTTTCTGCATTCATCTGTATGTCTTGTAATGCATTTTTCAAATGAGTTTTGTTGCCAGTGTAGGGAAAGGCAAGTGATTTTTGTATAGTTGTTTATTGTATCCTTCAAAGTTGCTAAACTCTTAATAATTTGAGTACTTGATTTTTACCTCTGAATTTTATACATAGATAATAACATTTTCTTCTAAAAAGAACTCTCTTTCTTCATTGTATGATATTTTACTTGTGTCTCTTATTATACTGGTTTAAGAGAAGCACTCTTGGTTTCTTTCTAATCTTAAGCAAAAATTTAACATTTCACCATTAAACACAAATCACTGAGCCACCAGGGCTCCAGTATTTGTTGTAGGGCTGTAACTACCAAAAATCAAACCAAGCACCAAGTTGATTCCAACTCATAGTGACCCTATATAGGATTTCCGAGACTATACAATCTTTACAAGAACAGAAAGTCTCATCTTTCTGCCTAGGAACAGCAGATGATTTTGAACTGCCAACCTTGCATTTAGCAGTTTAGTAGTTATCCTACAGCACACAAAGGCTCCTTAGGGTTTTTCTATATAACCTGTATCGTGGTGTGGGGTGGTAGGATAAGCACTGGACTGGTAACAGAAAGGTCAGTAGTTCAAACCCACCAGCAGTTCCTCAAAAACTCTATACAGTGTTGCTTTGAGTCAGATTTATTGGTTTGCAAGGAGACAGCAAAAGATACTCAACAGATGTTGAATTTTATCTCCCTTTTATACAGCTATTGAGAGAATCATTTTTTTCCTTCATATATTAATGTTACTAATCATACTAATGGATTTTTTTGTTAGGTCACTCTTGATTTCCTGGAATAAGTCCTACTAATTCATAATGTATCTTCTTTATTACCTGACTCCATTTTCTAGTGTTTTCTTTGTTGTTGTTGTCATTATGTACCGAGGAGTCGGTTCCGACCCATAGCGACCCTGTACAGGGTTTCCGAGGCTATAAATCTTTACGGGAGCAGAAAGCCTCATCTTTCTCCCGCGGAACAGCTGGTAGTTTCGAACGGCTGACCTTGTGGTTCGCAGCCCAATTCGTAACCAGTATGCTACCAGAGTTCCTTTAGGACTTTTATTATCTGTGTTCATGAGTAAGATTGGCCTGTAATTTTCCTTTCTGCTCGTTTCCTTGAATGATTGTTATCAAGGTTATATTAGCTTTATAAA
Source organism: Chrysochloris asiatica (assembly GCF_000296735.1). Classification (NCBI taxonomy): domain Eukaryota; kingdom Metazoa; phylum Chordata; class Mammalia; order Afrosoricida; family Chrysochloridae; genus Chrysochloris; species Chrysochloris asiatica. Next base: position 33,256,760 of record NW_006408528.1, read on the forward strand.
AGGAAAGAGTAATCCTTCTCTTTTCTGAGAAAGTTTATTTAGTTTAGAATTTCCTTGGGTGTTTGCTGGACTGCATCTGTAAATCCATCCAGGCCTAGTGTATTTTCTTCATCAGAAAAATTGAAACCACTGATTGTATTTGGGTAATAAAATAGAAACCTTGAAGAGTCCCCTAATTATCTTTAATCACTTCTGATAAATTGCTGTTATTTTTTTCTGGAAATGTATCTAATTCATCCTACTTGTCTAATTTAAAATGCTTTAATATTCTCTTATTCATGTTTTAATGCTTAAAGCATTTGCCTTTATGTCCACCTTTTTAATCTGTTTATTTGTGCTATTCAAACATTCTTTTTTATTTACTAATCATGACGGAGATTTGTTCATTTTCCATTTTTTATACTTTTCCAAGAACCAGCTTATTATATTTGTTCTGTGTCTTACTTGTTTTCATTATTTAACATTTCTTTCTTTCCGTTTTCTTTGGTCTGACTCTGCTATCCCTTTTTCCTTTAGTTGAATGCTGAGATCCCTCAGCCATTCTTCATTTCTACTAATATTATAAATTTAAAGCTGAATTCTTATGTTTTTATATACAGTATGTTTGATTGTTTTAAGTTCTAAATATATCCTAATTTGCAGTATGAATTCTTTGACTCATAAGCTATTTGGGTGATTTTAAAATTATTTCAAAATATATAGAGATTTTCTGTTCTTGATTTCTAACATAATTCAGCTGTCTTCAGAAAACATAAGCTATTTGATTTTAATCCTTCAAATATGTTGTGGATACTCCTTGGCCCAACTTTTGTTCAGTTTTCTGTATATGATCCCTGTGGCCTTGAAAAGGATGTGCATTCTGTAATTTTTATAAGCATTGTTCAATAGGTTTTGCCACTAGATAAAGCTCAATTTATTCTTCAGTATTCTATATCCTTACCAATTTTAATATGTTTAATTTAGAAAACACTTGGTCAGATTGTTCAGAATGTTTCAGCTACTGGTTTGTAATTTATTCTTTGAAAATCTGTTTTTGTTTTGGATGTTTTAAGGCCATGTTACTCAATATTGAGATGTTTAGAATTGGTTTTATTTTCCAGGTGAATTTACTCTCATCATTCTGTAGTGATCACTTAGGTCTGAGAAAGCCTTTTGCTTTAAAGTCTTTTTGTCTGATATTAACAAAAGTACATCCCTTTGGGTTTTGTGGGGCTTTTGCGGGGGGAGGGGGTATGTTACTGGCAAGTCTGTTTTCTCTTTTTTATGTCAGGCTTTCTGTGTCCTCATATTTCAGTTGTTTCTCTAGCTGGATTTTGTACTTTTTAACAGTCTTTTATTTTCTAGCTAGATCATTTAATCAATATACAATAGTTGTTACTATTTGTATTTAATTACATCAATTATTTTGTCCATTTTTTATTAGTCTGGTTTTCTCTTTCTTAGTCGTTTCATTCTTTTTACCTTCTTTTATCAGGGATTGGAACCTTTTTTATCTGTCTAAATATATAATGTCATTTGCGGACCATACAAAATTATCAACTTAAAAATTATCCTGCTTTATTTTATATGGTTAAACATTTAATTATCTTGCCCCTAATGTGATGGCTGAAACTGCAGTTGAATTGGCAGGCCCAGACCAAATGATTTCTCAGGCCTCACATGGCTCAAGGGCCAGAAACTCCTCATAAGCTTTGTTTTCTGTCCTTGATGCCAAGTCAAAATGGAAACTCAATTTTCCCAGAGACTGAGCATGTTCCGTCTAGATAAAAGCTATCTTTGACCTTCAACAAAGATCCAGGAGTCTTGTTTTCTGGCATTAGGAAATTCTTTACTATCTTAGCTGCTTAGTAATGGTGGGACAGTTCAGGGTATTTAATCCACCATTATTGCTGGAAACAAGTTTCAGTCACATTTACCTTTTTAAAAAAACAAAACAAAACCGTTTTATTGTGAATTGGATGAAGGTGTACAGAGAAGACCATCAGTTTTCCATTCAACAATTCATATGCATTTTCTGCATCTAATCGATTACAATCCCTTCAGTGTAACATCACATCCTATTTACTCCTTTTCCTATTTCCATTCCTTCTTCATTCGTAAACCTTCTTAAATTATTATTTTAGTAATGTTCTCTTTTTGATCTCATCTGGTTCATTATTCTAAGGTCATCAAGCCTCATTAGTGTTATCGTTCCCCTTACAGACCTATCATTAAGGAGCCCTGGTAGCGTACTGGATTACAAGGTGGGCTGGTAACCCCAACTTCAGCAGTTCGAATATACCAATCACTCTGAGAGAAAGATGAGGCTTTCTGCTCCTATAAATATTTGCAGCCTCAGAAACCCAATACCAGGTTGCTGCGCGTCAGAACTGATTTGGTGGCAAACAACTACCACCACCACCATAGACCTATCATTTGGCTGAAAACTAAGCTGGGGGTAGTTAATTTCAGTTCCAGACCAGAAGAGTGACTAAGAACCGTAGTGACTGTCCAACCAGTAAGCCTGGCCTCTTATGTTTTAACTTTGTTCCACATTTTCTCCCACTCTATCCAGTACCATTTAATGTGCTCCCTTTCAGAGCAGTTGGTAATCTAGCTGGGTACCATCTAGTTCTTGTGATCTAGGATCATGGGGACTGATGGTTTGCAAGGTCTATTAGTCAACTGGACTAATTTTTTCCATGTTTCTTCAATTTTTATCACTCTCCTTTCTTCCAGGCAGAAAGAGACCCTTAATAAATAGTTGCACACTTTAAAATATATATATATAAAATATTATATATATATATATAAAATCATAGAGTCACTGTACCAAAAAGGATTTGTTGATATTCATGGAGTTCCATATAAATAAGAACCAATGTTACAGAATGAAGAAGTCCAAGCTGCACTGAAGGCACTGGTGAAAAACAAGAATCCAGGAATTGACAGATTACAAATGGAAATATTTCAACAAACTGAAGCAACACTGAGGCCCTTACCCATCCACAACAAGAAATTTGGAAGCCAGCTACCTGAACAACGGATTAGAAAAGATACATATGTGTGCCATTTCATAGAAAGGTGACCCAACAGAATGCAAAAATCAAACAATATCATATACAAGTAAAATTTTGCAGAAGATAATTTTTAAAATATTACAGTAGTGCATTGATAGGGAACTTCGAGAAATTCAGCTGGAATCAGAACGAAACATGGAACTGGAGATCTAATTGCTGACATAAGGTAGATCTTTGCTGAAATCAGAAAACACCAGAAAGATGTTGTGTTTCACTGGTTATACAAAGGCTTCAACTGTGTGGGTCATAAACTATGTATAACATTTCAAAGAAGTATGGAAATTCCAGAACACTTAATTATGCTCACAAGGAACCTGTACATAGACCAAGAGGCAGTCATTAGAACCAAACAAGGGGATACTGAATGGTTTAAAATTAGGAAAGATAACGATTGTCTCTCATACTTTGGGTTAGGAGGAACCAGTTCCAAGAAAAGAACATCATGCTTGGAAAAGTGCAGAGTCTGAGAAAAAGAGGAAGACCTCCACAAGGAGATGGATGGACAGTGCAGCAATAATGGGCTCGAACGTAACAACAAGTGTGAGGATGACGCAGGACAGGCAGGGGTTCATTCTGTTGTTCTTAGGGTCACTAGGAGTTAGGACCAACTTGACAGAACCTAACAATAACAAGTTTGTTTTCTTGGGTACTTCTCCATCTGGGCTGACTTTTGGGTGATGTTATCATATATGTTAATCTCAGGTTTTCTTTATTGTTGTTGGTTCTCTGTATGAAGAGTTTCCTTCAGTATGTCTTGTAAGGTTGATCTGGTTTTTACAAATTCCTTTGATTTCTGTTTATTTGGAACTGTACTACGTTTGCCATTGTATTTGAGGGACAGTTGTGCTGGTTACATGATTCTTGGTTTGTAGTTTCTTTTTCCTTTCTGGTCTCAGAGTTTTATATATGTCATCTCATTGCCTTCTTGCTTGCATGGTTTCTGCTGAGAAATCAGAGCTTAGTGTAGTCTTATTGGTTCTTCTTTGTAGGTAGTTTTTTGTTGTTGTTTTTGCACGAGCTACTCTCGGGAATCTTTCCTTACATCTTTAGTTTTGGAAAGTTTAATTATGGTATGTCTTGATGATATTCTTCTGGGGTCTGTCCTGTTTGGGGTTCATTTAACTCTTGAATGCATTATCTTTTTACTGATGTTAGGGAAGTTCTCTTCCAGCAACTCTTCAACAAATTTCTGATTCTCATTTTTTCTGGTTTTAGTTTATATTTTGTCTCTTCCTGTTTTGGAATTCTGACCACATGTAATGTTTTATTGTGAATTATGTGACAGTTTACATGGGAGAACATTAGCTTTACATTCATCCTATCACATATCATTTCATGGTTACAATCCCCTCCATGCATCATCAACCAACCAAAGGGTATACCCTGCAAGCCTGCCCCCCCCCCCCCCCCCCCCCCCCCCCCCCCCCCCCCCCCCCCCCCCTCCCCCCCCCCCCCCCCCCCCCGGTCATCAGCACACAGCCCGCTTCCTCTCTGAGTCCCCAGCTGCTCCATCTCTCCACGTCATCCTATCTGCCTCCATCTCTGGCATCACTGCTTCTCTGGGTAGGATCCTGCTCTCCGCTCTTCTCCCTTGATGGTCTTAGGGACCTGCACTCCTGGACAGCAAAGTCAGGCAGTCCCCTCCTTTTGCTACAAAATGTCTACCTTTACATTTCCAACCCTTGCAGTCAGTCCTGATAGAAAGTATTCACGACTGTATCCCAGAGACCTATCCCCAAACTCCTTTCGTCAACCCCACCCATACAGATTGGATACTACTCAGTGGAGAGTCTACCTTCTTCTGTGCCCTCTGGATCTAGGCTCCCTCTTGAAAGCTTATAAGCCAGTCACTTCTTGCCTTTGTAGCTCCCTCCCACCCACCCCCACCCCCATTTTGGGTAGCCAGTGTCCAAGTTGCCCATCCCTGTCTACTCTGTATAGAGGGGGTGGGAATGAGCCTCACTGTAAAGATTCGTTCCCTCTTTTGAGCTACTGCATCCATAGGTGTAGGTCAAGTTCATCAAATTGTATCAGATTACTGTTTTTTATCTCTTCTTTCTTCTAGTTGAGCTCTGATCATCCAGTCATTGAAGCCAGGTCAAGTGGGTATTATCTGAAAGTGTGGGTGTTCTTATGTGTATACCCTCTCTTATTATCAGCTGGACGCTTCAATCTCCACTCTAGTCCTCCATGGCTATGTCACTGACTCTGGGCCCAAGAGTCCCCAGGTCTTGCCACACTGCTGGCCAACCAGGTCTCCACCCGGGTTCACAGGAGTCTATTGAACATTGTAGGGCATGGATAGAAACCTTCTAAGTACAGAACACTATAGATTTGCTTTCTAGTTTTGGAAGTTAACTAGCAATGCTAAGTACCACAAAGGCACCTGATGAATTAACCAGGACCTGGGATTACATAGGATAACTGAATATATGAGTCTATGTGGCAAAATACCATCTAAATACAATCCTCAACATATTCTTCTTTTTCAGTCATTCCCTAGAGCCTTTCTGTAAACACACTGTTCTTTTTGGGTGCAGTTAAGTATTACAAATATCATATGTAAAACCCTATTGGATCCAATGTTAAGAAATGCCTTTTTCTTATCTATGTGACATCTCAAGACACGTTTTCCTCCTGTGCAAACTGCATATCAAGATCAAGAATGGAAATAAAGTCAAATAAAGCCAAGCAGGAAAATATAAAGAACTTCAAAAATGAAAGTAGCATGCAAAACGTCAACAGAATGAAGGGTTACAAGTCCGGTGAGCTGGAGCCTAAAACAATAGGTCCACGGGAGAGGAGGTCAGTTGGTGATGTAATGGAAAAAGGCCAAACTTAGCAGAATCTGAACTCTGCAGAGCTAACCCCCACTGCCTGCACTAGGGTCAGTGCCAATACATGAGCTAAGGAAGTAGATAAAATCAAAAGCCCAAGAGAAGGGAGATGACAGGAGCTTAGAAGGAAAGAAAGAACTTTGACTAGAGAACTACATAAACCAATTGCTTGGGCTCAGGGAAATCATCCAAGGGCTCTGCACTGCAAGCCATCTTCAGCCAGTGTTTGATCGTATCTGGGTCCTGAGATCAGTAAACACAGAAAGCCCATCTCTACATAACGCTTGCACATGTCACCACAGGCCAGTTCATCCAGATGTCCAGTTGTCCTTCGGCCGTCACTCTGAATCACCCTGCAGATGTCCTGTCAATGTGAGATTTCACTTTATTATTTGGCTCTGCTCCAAACTTTTTATAATGGAAAAGAAAAACTTCTCAGGAAGATGAAACCCATTACCTTTCTTCTTTTCAGACCCTGACCTGGGAACACTGTGTTACATGGGTAACTTTCAGAAATGAGGGAGAGCCCGGACTTGATTAGAGCAGAGAACCATGGGAAGCAGAGATGGCTCACTTGGCATTCTACCGCATTGTCAATTATTCAGGGGTTCATTATCCCACAAGGGGAGGGCTCCATTTCTCTGCTCTGTTTCCTCTTGTATCAAATGCCCAACTTTGAACTGTTTTCAAAAGCAGCTTCCCAGGAGGGCTAGTTAAAGGTTTGGTAAGGAATCAAAGGGTTGGTGTTAGGATTGCAACTTGGTAGACAAAAAGGTAAAAGAAATTGAATAAATTAGAAGTGAAAGTGAACAAAATCTTTGCATTTTAATTGTTTCTTTCTTCTATGGAAAAGAGTAAGAAAGTTGATAAGCCACTGCTGTGATGCGAAAAACACATCTTACTGTCCTTTTTAATGAAAGGAAGAATTTTGAGTAGAATTTTCCCTTTTAGACTAAGCTATTTAAGGAGCTCTGGTAGTGTAGTGGTTACGAATCAGGCTGCGAACCTGAAGGTCAGCAGTTCGAAACTACCAGCTGTTTCGTGGGAGAAAAATGAGGCTTTCTGCTCCCGTAAAGATTCACAGCCACGGAAACCCTGTACAGGGTCACTATGGGTCGGAATCAACTTGACAGCACTTAACAACATCCTTCTTTTAAAGAATGAACTAAAGTTTTCTCCCTCTTCATTTTGACAAAGTATCTTGCCAGTGTTTATACAAATGTGCTGTCTACTTGAGATTCCTTGTCATTCTGTCTTTCCCCTAAGATGGGAAGTTCTTCTAGTGGGTGGAGAGAGTCAGTTTGCCCAGTTTACTACTAGAGTTCTCCGCGTACTCAGAAATGGGTGTGAAATGGATCTTGGTCCTGATTCACAGAGGATTTCATTTGCACAGTAGGATGATCAGAAGCTATTGAGGGCTGGCAATGCTACTTCTTGAATGTGATGCTTAGACCGTTCAGGTGCCTTCAGGCTGCTCCAGAAAACTTGCCCTTGTGAACAATACTATATCCCCAGAGCATGTTCCCTTCCTTCTCTATGGCCGCTTCTGTGGCACCTGCTCTACTGAACACTAAATGGCTGTCCTCCCGCCTGTGGAATGGTGCTGCATTCCTCTGTAGGATGTCCGATTCCTGGATGGTTCAGTTTGACCTATTTTAGAAAACCAAGTCTCCCCTGTGCTTGATGTGTCTAGAACAGTACAGTCCTCTAGGCTGGCCTGTGTCTCATAAACATTGGGGAGACAGCACTCCTGAATGCCTAGCCTGAATTGCCTGTTGAATGTATCAGGAGTCCCTGGGTGGTGCACACAATTCATGTGCTCTGTTGCTAACAGCAGTTGAAGATTCAAGTCTACTCAAAGATGCCTTCAGAGAAATGCCTAGTGATCTATTTGCCACAAACCCTATGAAAGTATTTACTCTGACACACAAGGGGTCATTAATCCAGCGACAGGTTACTATACTGCTGGTAAGATATCCCAGGTATTCACTTTCTATTTCTTATCAGCCACCACTTCCCACCAGCATACGATTTCAGCGTCTCATGTCTTAGTGTAATTATCTGCCAAAAGCAGAATATACCACTAGTCTTTAGTGTCAGCAATACTAATTTCTTCCAGGAGAAAAATGAGACTCCTCAATTTATTAGCATTACTTTGCTTGAGTATAGGAGTTTTAGAGAACAATAGCTGAGCGCAGATAGGGAATTTAAGGTTAAAAAAATAAATAAAATCTTCCCCAGATCCAAGTAAGTAAACGGAAGGATGAATGAATATTGGAATTGGTTCATTTTCCAATATTGCCTTCTCCACTCCAGAAGGGGAAAGCATAAGGAGAAACTGGAAGTAGAGCTAATAGCAAAGGAAATTGGGGAGCAAGCTGCTGACTTAACCCTCACAATTAGCTAGTTAATACTTAAGTCTTTGCACCTCAAGTGTATAACAGTCCTGAGCAGGAACTGGCCTGAAGGAAACCAATGGACCTTTCTTTAGCCTGTGTCTTTCCAAAATGGACACTTAACATTAGGCTAAGAGCCCTGGGGCACCATGGGTTAAGTGCCGGGCTCCCAACCACAAGGTCAGTGGTTCCAGCTCCCCAGCCACTTGGAGGGAGAAAGATGAGGCTGTCTGTGTGAGTAAAGTCTTGGAAACCCTAGAGAGCAGTTCTACTCTGTCCTAAAGGGTGGCTGTGAGTTGGAATCAACTTGAAGGCAAGAGGTTTGATTTGGTTTTAAGTCAGATCCCCAATTTTCCATCCTCTCATTTCATCCTACTTCCAGGTCCACCTCTCAGACATTCATTTTCAGAAGCCAGTAGCCAGATGGGTCCCACCTGCCTCTAATTTCTTCCATTCATACATCATACTGTCACTGAAATTATATTCCTATATCAGAGGTATAATCAAATTGCTTGTCTCCCTAAAAGTCTTCAACAACCTGCCTTTATTTGAAAGATAAGATCTAAACACATTACCAAGTCAAAAAAGACCTTCCACAGTTTATCCTAATGAAACTTTCCTTCTTTGAGTTTACACTCCAGAACACACATTCTTATCTCTTCACACTCTCATGTCTATTTTTGTCCAGTCCTTTCCAAGTAGAATCTCCTCTGTCCACTTCCTCCCTTAAGACTCTGCTCATCTTTCAGATATGTGTTCAATATTGCCAGTACCAGGAATCCTTCCCCAACTCTAATCTCCCACTTCCCTCCCTACTCTGATCAAATGATCACATTGGCACTCCAACAGCACATTTTTGGGTATATTTTTAATATGAAATATACAAATATTATATGTACACACACGTGGCAACAATAGTGAGGTTGGCCCAGGATCAGGTAGTGTTTTGTTCTGTTGTGCATAGGGTCGCTATGTGTCAGTACTGACTTGATGACACTTAATAACAACAATAACATGTATACACACACAAGACTTTCAAAAGTTTGTGAGAAAATGGAATTAAAAGGTAATGGAAATAACTGGTTGGCCAGCAGTGCGGCCAGACCTGGGGACTCTTGGGCCCAGAGTCAGTGACAGCCACAGAGGACTACAGTGGAGAGTGAAGCGTCCAGCTGATAAGAAGAGAGGGCATATGCACAAGAACACCCACGCTTGCAGATAATACCCACTTGACCTGGCTTCAATGACTGGATTATCAGAGCTCAACCAGGAGAAGAAAGAAGAGGGAAAAAAGAGTAATCTGATACAATTTGATGAACTTGACCTACACCTATGGATGCAGTAGCTCAAAAGAGGGAACCAATCCTTACAGCAAGGATCATTCCCACCCCCTCCACACACAGAGTAGACAGGGATGGGCAACTTGGACATTGGCTACCCAAAGTGGGGTGGCTACAAAGGCAAGAAGTGACTGGTTTACAAGCTTTCAAGAGGGAACCTAGATCCAGAGGGCATGAAGGAAGGTAGAATCTCCACTGAGTAGTATCCAATCTATCTAGGCAAGGCTGATGAAATGAAATGTGCATGGGTCTCTTGTGATACAATAGTGAATTAACTGTTATCAGGACTGCTTGTGAGGGTTGGAAATGTAAACGTTGACATTTTGTAGCAAAGAGGGAAGTGATTAACTTTTCAGTCTGGGACCAGAGGTCCCTGGGACCATCAAGAGAGAAGAGCAGAGTGTGGGACAGGATCATACTCAGAGAAGCAGCGATGCCTGAGATGGATGCAGAGACGATGACGTGGAGAGATGGAGCAGCTGGGGACTTTAGACCCAGAGAGGGAGGGGGGCTGTGTGCTGACGACCGGGGGCAGGCTTGCAGGGTATACCCTTTGGTTGGTTGATGATGCATGGAGGGGATTTTAACCATGGCAACGAAATGATAAACGATAAGATTAACGTAAAACTAATGTTCTCCCATGTAAAGTATCACATAATTCACAATAAAACATTAAAAGAAAAAAGATAATGTAAATAAGCTTTTTGAAGCCATCTCATGCATATGCATAGATATATATGTGTGTGCATACTGCTTAAATGAAGTACCTATGCAACCACTACCCAATAAATAGAACAATGTCAATAATTGGAAAACCTTCTCTATGTCCTCTATTTCTCATACCCTACCTCTCAGAGGCAACCCCTCTCATAAATTCTGTGTTTCTCATTACTTTGCTTTTTTTAATAGTTTCCTACATACATATATACCACTTGAACATTTTTAATTTAGTGGTTCATAGTCCAGTGCTGATCCTATAGCACCATACCAGGAGTCCAAATTTTTATTAGTAGGTAGGAAATAGTATACGATTGTTTTACTTTTCTTCCTAATTAGGAATAAACATTTTTTATATGCTTTCATTTTCCTTGTCTATGATATGTAGGCTAATGTCTCTTGTCCAATTCTATATTGCTCGGACTGTCCTTTTCCTATTGATTTTTATACACGCTAGATGTGGACTTTTTATTGGTGATAGATGTTGCAAGGAGGAGAAAGCTAAGGCTGCCTGCTCCGATACAGATTCCCAGTCTCTGAAGTTAATGAGCAGCTCTACTTTGACCTCTAACATCGCCAGGAGTCAGAACCGACTCGATGGCAGTGGGTTTAGGTTTTGATATTTGTTGCAAATGCTTTCTACTTGTGACAACTTTTTCTTTATTTCTTCCGATGAAATGAAGTCCTTATGTTTAGTGCATATAATCAAATATGTTATTATTAGTGTACATTTTGTATCTTTATCCTTTAAGAAATCTTTTTCTACCCCACAGTCCTTTTTTTTTTCCAGTAAGTTTTAAAGTTGGACCTTTCACATTTAATGCTACAATACATTAGGAATTCATTTTGTATGTGCTATCGGCTAGAGATCCATCCAAAAAGAAAGAAGCAAAGAAAGAAAATCTAACCCCAGTATTAATTTATTCCAGGGTTCATAGTGTAATTCGTTAGTTTGTAAATACCTTGATAATGTGACATTGTCACAATCATCTCTGTATACCACACTGCCTTCACACAATACCTTCCATCTAGTAAGAACTCTTTGCCAAGAAATTTGGAAGACAACTGTCTGGCCGACTGATTGGAAGAGATCAATGTTTATGCCCATTCCAAAGAGAGGTGACCCAACAGAA
>NW_006408528.1:33269451-33351510 GCF_000296735.1 Chrysochloris asiatica
AGGTTGGCCCAGGATCGGACATTGTTTCGTTCTGCTGTGCATGGGGTCGCTATGAGTCGGTTCCGACTCGATGGCACCTGACAACAACAACAACAAGTAAGAACTCTTACTCAATTTTGAATTGGAATAAATATCAGAATAACATGACTGTTGAACGCTTCAGATTGCCCCTTTCCTTACATTATGCTTCTGATAACACTTTAGAGATAGTGCAGTAACAAAGAGCATCATGGCTTCTTTCTCCATCTTATTGGAAATTCCTCCCCACACTCTATCCTCTACTCCATTCCTCACAAACAGAGCCAGGGAACAAGACTATAAGGCCTCAGGGGATCATAGGTAATGGCTAGCCAGTTTGGTTCTTTGAACCACAAATTGTTGTGGTTGGGTTTCGTTGAGTCAGTTCCAACTCATAACAACCCTATGCACAACAGAGTGAACTTCTACCTGGGTCTGCACCATCCTCATCATTGTTGTTACATTTCAGTCCATTGCTACTACTGTGTCAATCCATCTCATTGGGGGTCTCCCTCTTTTTCCCCGGCCCTTCATTTCAGCAAACTGATGTCCTTCTCCAGGGATTGGTCTCTCGTAATAACATGTCCAAAGTATGAGAGACAAAGCCTCACCATACTTGTTTTTAAGGACATTCAGGCTGCACTTCTTCCAAGACAGATCTGTTTGTTATTCAGGCAGTCCATGTTACTTTTAAATGTCTTCTCCAACACCATCATTCTAATGCATCACTTCTTCTCTGGTTTTCTTTATTCACTGACCTACTTTCACATTCACATGAGGTAATTGAAAATACCGTGGCTTGGGTCAGGCACACCTGAGTAACTGATATCTTTGCTCTTCATCAGTTTTAAGACGTCCTTTGCAGTAGATTTGCCTAATGGAATCTGTCCATTTGATTTCTTGATTACTGCTCTCATGAGTGTTCCAAGTAAAATGAAGTCTTAGGCAAATTCAATTTTCATTTGTCATGTTGTTATTTCTTGATCCAGTTGTGAAGATTTTAGTTTTCTTTACATTGAAGTATCCATACTGAAGGTTGTGGTCTTTGATCTTCATCAGGAAGTATTTTAAGTCATTTTCACTTTCAGCAAGCAAAGTTGTATTATCTGCCTGTCACAGGTTGTTAATGAGTCTTCCTCCAATCCAGATGCCACATATTTCTTCAGGGAATCCAGCTTCTTGCATTATTTTCCCCCCACAAAAAGACTGAATAAATACGGTGACAGGATACAACCCTGATGCACACCTATTCTCTGCAATGTTATCCATAGTTTGTCATGATCCACACAGTCAAAATCAATTAGTGATTTATTTGCAAATTACAAATAAACATGTTTCTGGTTATCCTCTGCTTTCAGCCAAGATCCATTTGATGTCAGTAAATGATATCCCTCATTCCTTGTCCTCTTCTGAATCCAGCTTTAATTTCTGGCAGCTCTTTGTCAATACATTAGTGCAATCTTTTAATTATCATCAGCAAAGTTTTACTTGCATGTGGTATTAATGGTAATTTTCAATTATTTCCTCATTCTGTTGGGTCACGTTTCTTTGGAATATACACAAATATGGACGTCTTCCTATCAGTTGGCCAGGTAGCTGTCTTCTAAAATCCTCAGTCTCTTGAAAGACTTCCATCTGTATTCTCTCAATTTCTGAGTCTGTTTTTCACCAACGCCTTCAGTGCAGCTTTACCTGCTTTCTTCAATACCATTGATTCTTGATCATAGCCTTCCTCTCAACTATTTCCTTTAGGTACAGTGACTTCTTATGGATTCCTTCCATCTTTTTCTGATGCTGTCGGCATCATTCGCCATCATGCCCATAGAGTCCTTCAATATTTCAAATCAAGGCTTGAATTCTTTCCTCAGACCTTTCAAGCTTAAGAAATGCTGAGAATGTTCTTCCTTTTGGTTTTCTAAATCTAGGTGCACATTTCTTTGTAATAGTTTTGCTGGCCTTTGAAACTATCTATTAAGCTCTTTTATGTCATTTCTTCCATTTGCTTTTGCTTGTTTGCACTCAAAAAGCAACTTTCAGAGTCTCATCTGAGATCCATTTTAGTCTTTTATTTCTTTCCTGTCTTTTAAATGACTTTTTGCTTTCTTTTGTGTGATGTTCTTGATGTCATCCACAACTCTTCTAGTCAGTCGTTAGTGTCTAATGCATCCGATTTATTCTTGTAATGGTCTTTTAATTCAGGTGGGATGTTTTAAAGGTCATATTTTGGTTTCCATGGACTTATTTTAATTTTCTTTAGTTTCAGCCTGAACTTGCACATGAGTAAGTCTGTTCTACAGTCTGTCCCCGGCCTTGTTTTGGCTAATAATATTGAACTTCTCAATCATCTCCTCCTACAGATGTCATCAGTTTGATTCCTGTGTATTCCAGCTATTGAAATCTATGTGTTTTGTCACCTTTTGTGGTTTTTTTTTTGTTTGTTTTTTTTTTGAAAGGTATTTGCAATGAATGAATCACTGGTTTTGCGACATTGTAGCATGTGATCTCTATCACTATTTCTCTCATCAAAGCTGTATTTCCTAGATGCAAATCCTTCCTCTGTTTTCAATTTTCACATTCCAATCACCAGTAATTGTCAGTAAATCTTGAATGCATGTTTGATCAATTTCATACTGTGTTAGTCTGAATGCTCAACTAAAGCTGGTCCACCATAGGTGACCCTGTTGTTATTTAAAATACGGGTGGCATCCTTTCTAGCATCACAGCAAGCCACCACAATGTAGCAAACTGACAGGCGAGTGGTGGTACACAATTGCACAGTACTATTCCTCCCCCAAGTATTGTGGAAAGCCAGACACAGTCCTCAATAGCCTAGTGCTGGTCTCAGGTTGTTCAGATAACCATGACTAAGACATCACACATCATGGAAAATATCTGTTGTGTTCTGAGATGCCAGTTTCCTTAACCATAGACTGCCAGTGAAATAGATATAAATTTTAGTGGATTCACTTTGCTTTTCAACAACCAGAATGAGTTAGATGGCACTAAACTCAAGTATAAAGTTATTTCCTGAATTATATGACCATGAACGGCCATATTTCAATTTACAGTACAGATAAAATCATGTGTATTTTTTCTGTGCTTCCCATTCTAAGAAATTGAGCACATTTATACAGTATTTAAGGAGCTCTGGTAGTATAGTGGTTTATGAATCGGGCTGCTACTCTCAAGATCAGCAGTTCAAAACGACCAGCTGTTCCACGGGAGAAAAAGGAGGCTTTCTGCTCCCATAAAGATTTACAGCCTCAGAAACCCTGTACAGGGTTGCTATGAGTTGGAACAGACTGCATAGCACACCAACACCATACAGTATTTGGTAGAATGAGCATTTCTGTAATATACAATGTAACTTTGTGAAGCCTTACTATTGGGAGTAAAGAAGCAAAATGGGAAGAACCTAGCTCTTGGTAGATCCCAGCTCAGGCACTTCCTAGCTGGCTAACATTTGAGACGCTACTTCCTCATTACAAAATGCAGATTAATACATACATACCTGGTATGGTACTGTGGGTCAGGACTGGACTACGGATCACAAGGTCAGCAGTTCAAACCTACCAGCCGATCCTCGGAAGCCCCTTACAGGGTCACTAAGAGTCAGAACTGACTGGCTAGCACTTAACAACAACAACAGCCTGGCAGAGTTGTAATATTTAAATAAGGTGATGAACATAAGCACATAACACTCCCTGGTATATTGTTGTGTTGTTGTTAAGGGCCGCAAGTTGGTTCCAAGTCCACTGTTTATCCTCACACTTCCAAAGAATCCCGTGGGCAGGAATGGAAGCAGGGAACTAAGATGGGAGAGTAAGGTTAGCAGAAGCCACTGTTTAAACCAAATCATTGTCTCAACAAAAACAACTCTGTTCATTTGTATCATATATTGCCTTTCTCAAGTATTATTTCATCCAGGTGTGGCATTGTATGATAATGCACTGGACTGCCAGGCAGATTTGAGCCGCAAGGTCAGTGGTTCAAATTCACCAGCCACTCCCTGGAAACCTTATACAGGGCCACTCTGACAACTCAATGGCACTTAACAACAACCAAACAGAAGATAAAAATGTTCTGTGCTTAATCCATGCCACCTTTTAGGTGACCTTATGATCATTTTTGCTTTGATTACTTGTCTTGCAAATTTCTTGAGTCCTACCTGAAACAAATCAACTGTATTGTGGAATATGACTTGTGTCTAGGACAAAACTCTGTTTTAAAGAGAGCTGACCCAAGGAGAATATGGGACAAGCTGTAACCTATCTCTGGATGCAGATCTTTTGGTGGGGAAGCCTTTTTGATATGTTTACTAGGAATTGGGAGTCCTGCTGTGGAGTTATCAGGTCAGCAGGTTCAAACCCACCAGTCACTTATCAGAAATCCTATATAGAGTCGCTATGAGTCAGAACCAACTCAACGGTAATTAACAAGTAGGAGTTGAGACTGTGACCTTGAACAGTAAACTCTAAGAATTCTGACAGGAACATCAATGAGAAGTATGCAAAATGCAGAATTCTAGCATAGGCCCTACCTAACAAGCAGACTCCTTTGGAATGGCTATGCCTTACGTCTGAGCTCTTGCCTGCAGGTAAAGTAGAGAAGACTTTAGTGGAGTTCTGATGTGGCACTGGACTACTAACCAACCAGAAAAAAGACCAACAGGTATGAGGACTCAATATATGGTTAAGGTGGTATTATGCATCAGAGGGTGAATTATCAAAACTGGCGCTAGGACAAACGGGTATCCATACAGTTAAAAATAAATCTCTACCCTCATACTATACATAGAAATAAGTTCCATATGGATTAAAGACTTATGTGTGAAAAGAAAACTATTAAAAATTTTTAAACAAAATACAGGAGACTTTATTTATCTAGGTTGGGGTGGACTTTTAAAACAAGTCACAAAAAGTCCAAGTCACCAAAAAGGAAAATTAACTTAAAATTGTGATTATATTAAAATTTTAAGTGTCTCTTTGATAAAATGAATGAGTGAAAAGACAAGCCTTACACTAAGAAGAGGTTTTTGTAATTGTTGTTGTTGTTGTTAAGTGCCATCGAGTCGGGTCCGACCCATAGCGACCCTGTACAGGGTTTCCGAGGGTGTAAATCTTTACGGGAGTAGAAAGCCTCATCTTTCTCCCGCGGAGCGGTTGGTAGTTTCGAACTGCTGACCTTAAGGTTCACAGTCCGATTCGTAACCACTACGCTACAAATTAATCAGAAAAAAAGACAACCCATGGGGAAAACTTGGCAAAGTACATGAGCAAGAGATTTATGAAAGAAGAAACTCAAATGGCTAACAAACATCTGAAAAAGATGCTTCACATCAGGAAAACGCAAATGAAAGCAAAAATATCGCATTTTACATATATCCACCAGATTGGCAAAATTTAAAACCCTAGTAATTCCAAACATTGGCAGAGATTTGATGAAGTGGAAACTCATTCACTACTGGTACTAATAGTGTTAGTTGATGCTGTCACTTAGTAGAGTAATTTGGCACCAAATAAACTTGAAGCTGTAGCTGTACCCACCCACTGATGTTGAGTCAATTCCAACGCCTAGTGACCCCATGGGACACAGCAGAGCCTCTCCACGGGGTTCTTAATGCTGTCAATCTCTAGGGAAACAGATTGCTTCATCATTCTCCCTGCTGGATTCTAACTACCCTTATGGTTAGTAACCCATCACTTAACCCCCTCTACCACCAGTGCTCCTTGTGAAGATGTACATACACCCTACAAGTCTGCCAATTCTCCACTGTCTGTACCTGTCTTCACCACTTTTTCTCATCTAAGCCAAGAAACAGTTTCAACAATGTTTTTGCATCACGATGTTTCATTGCAAACACTTAGGATACAACAGATAAATGAACTATAAAATATATGGTGGTGGTGGTGATGTGCCATGGAGTAGGTTCCAACTCATAGCGACCCTGTACAAGGGTTTCTGACACTGTAAGTCTTTACGGGAGCAGAAAGCCTCATCTTTCTCCCATGGAACAGCTGGTAGGTTTAAACTGCTTACCCTGAGGTTAGCAGTGCGATTTGTAACCACTATGCTACCAGAGCTCCTTAAAGAATATATAATAGAACATTATATAGCATATAGAACAGTATATAGCAATTAAGATAAATAAAGTGTATCTGCTACACAATAGTGAATGGAAAAGCAACTTGCTGAATTGCGTTATCCACTTACAGGATGTATGTAATATCATTTTGCAAAGTTAAAAAACCTACCATACTATATATTATTTCAGAGTATACACATATGTGGTAAAAGTCATAGAAACAGCAAAAAGGAGGCTATACACCAAATAAATTGCGGGTACCCTTGTGGGGAGGGGAATGAATTGAGAAGCTTTCAGGAGGCTCACCTCTATTTTTAAGAGTTTGGTTTTGGTTTGTGCTTTATAAAAAATGGTTAGAAGCAAATATCACACAATGTTTTATCTAATTAAAATCTGGCTGGTGAGTGTAAGGATGGGTGTTTAATTTTCCTCAAGTCTTTAGTATTTTTTAATATTTTATAACTATAATAAAAGCAAATGAAATTTTCCTCTGTAACATTATTAATCAGAGAATCATTCTCAAAAAAGTCATGGGAACTGAACTCTGCCCACAGATTATTGATTAGTGCAAAAATAATCTGTGGGAAGATTATTAAACAAGACAAATACTTGTTTTTCCTAAATTTCAAACTCTAGACCAGCGAGAAAGGCTCATTAACAAGCTGTGATATGAAATGACGCAACCTCACTTGCTTAAAATGAAGAGGACTTAAAAGACTTACTGATCAAAGACCACAGTTTTAGTATGGGTTGCACCTCAATGTAAAGAAAACAGAAATCCTCACCACTGGACCAATAAACAGCATTCATATTAATGGAGAAAAGATTGAAGTTGTCAAAGTCTTCCGTTTGCTCAAATCAACCATCAGCACTTATGGAAGCAGCAGTCAAAAAATGAAGCAACATACGCCATCAGGCAAATCTGTTGCACAAGACCTGTTTAAAAGTGCTGAAGAGCAAAGATGTCAGCTTGAGGACTAAGGTGCACCTGACCCAAGCCTTGGTATTTCCAGTAAACTCAGATGCATGTGAAAGCCAGACAGTGAATAAGGAAGACTGTAAAAGAATTGATGCATTTGAGTTATGGTGTTGGAGGAGAATATTGAAAGTACCGTGGACTGCCAAAAGAACAAACCAATCTGTGTTAGAAGAAATACAGTCAGAATGCTCTTTGGAAGCCAGAATGGCCAGACTCTTTGTCTCTCATACTTTGACATATTGTCAGGAGGGATCAGTCCCTGGGGAAGGAGATCATGTTTGTTAAGGTGGAGGGTCAGAGAGAAAGAGGAAGACCCCCAGCAAGATGGATTGGCAAAGTGGCAGCAGCAATGAGTTCAAATATAGCAACAATTGTGAGGTTGTCGCAGGACCAGAATCGCTATGGTCTGTTGTAAGTAGAGTTGCTATGAGTTGGTACCGACTCATTGGCACCTAGCAGTAATAACAACAACAGACCAGCAAATGACAAATGTTTCTCTATAAAGAGATAGTGAGTACATAAGACTTGGAGTTATAAAGCCTACAATCTCTGTTACAATTCCATTCTGTCGTAGGAGTACAAAAGCAGCTCTAGCTATATGGAAATGAATGAACCTGGCTGTGTTCCAATAAAACCTTACTTTAAAAAGCAAGCAGCAGTGGATTGAATTTGGCCTCTGGGCTATATTTTTTCTGACCAATGCTCCAAACTCAAATTCAGAAATCCAAACATTTCCTCTGTATCAAGAAAACAATACCCATCATTAATATTTAATAAATTCAAGTTTAAAGTAAGCTTGAAAGTCTCCTATTGAATAAAACTCAATATAAATAGCATTTATTGACTGCTGATCATTTATCAGGCACTGTGCTACATTTATATGCCTATCTCATCAGATCCTCTCAACAACCTTATGAGATAAAAATATCACCATTTTCCCCATCTTCAGCTGAAGAAACAGATTTACCGATACTGAGTGACTCCTCAAATATCTGGGTTAGTAATAATAGATCACAAACCCAGGGCCCCTAGTCCCATTAAAACCTACGCTCTTAAATCATATTGATACACTATCTCCTTCTAGACAATGTCCTTGCAAAATAAATGATCTAAAAACCAGAGTAACAAAAGAATCAACATGTAGTGTTAGAATAGCACCGAATGTTCTAACAATAAATAAATATTTTAATGAACACTGTGCACAATAGTTAAGCAGTTTACTGCTAGCCAAATAGCCAGCAGTTCAAAGGCACTAGCTACTCCCCAGGCAATCAGCCCCTGTAAAAATATAAATCCCAGCTTTATCCAGGCTCCATGTAGCATTATGAGATCCCAGCATGGATCTCTCTAAATATCTAGGAAATGTGACTTAGCCCACAAAAAACTAAGCTCCCCACATTCAATTTACAGAAACACCAATTGTGAGGTCAGCCACCTCCTTCTGGGGCTTGCTGAGAGATTTCATTTCATAGATCTAGCTCTAAAGTCTTGCCCGTCACTACCCACTCTAAATGAAGAGTAGAATCAAGAGTTTCCCTATAAGAGAAAACAAAGAATCTATGAAGCACTAACCATTCCCTTCCCTTCTTTTCCCATAATGGACAGAGGTATATCAGACTTGTCCTGTTCCCTCTCCTTCACCTTTGGGAATGCCAAACTATCCTTACCCTCCTCTGTTTGGGGGACTAATGATTATCTGTTTTCTAAATGTAGCTAGGAATTCTGGTGTGGCTCTGTGGGCTAATGTGCTGGACTGCGAAGTCATTTGAATCACAAGATTGCTGGTTCAAGCTCACCAGCTGCTCCTTGGAAACCCCATACAGGGTTGCTAAGGTTGGAATCAACTCGATGGCGCTTAACAACAAACCAAGTAGCTCAGCTGTTGAACCAACAGAGGCCCTGATTTACTATCTGGCCCTTTGCAGAAAAAGTTTGCCAATTTCTGATGTAGAGCTTTAAACTTAAGAAAGAGAAGTACTTGTTTTGGAGCCCTTGTGCACTCATCATTAGTTTGTGGGTAGTTACTGAATCAGAGAGCTGATAACTCTGATTTGTTTTTGTTAACTGCCATAGAGTAAGTTCCAACCCATAGCAACCTTCTGTAGGGTTTTCAAGGAGCAGCTGGTGATCTTGAACCACCGACCTTGCAGTTCAAACTGACTTTGCAGTGAACCCCCAGCATTAACCCACAGCACCACACCAGGACTCCCCAGAAAGTTGGAGAAGGGAGAAAAAAAAGCAGGAAAGTAGAAAGCAAGGAAAGTGCTTGGCAGCCTGCATTCTCACTATTTTCCATGGGTGGAGTGGGTACTACAGAAGGTGATTTGGGGCTGAAGCCATCTTTCTGTTATTCCCACCCAAGTGGGACATTTGCTGACCAAAGAGACCCCAACTCAAAGAGATTGTAGTTTGGGTTAGCCATAGTGAAGAATGAAGTGCTGAGTGAAGAGGAAGAGACCAAATCACAATTATCATTCAACTTAGAGGGAAAACCTACATAAGATCTTCAAAAATAACCAAGGCATGCTCATGAAAGAAGCAACATTTGGATGTTCACTGGAATTAAACTCCCTGATGTCAGAATCTTGTCTACTTTGTTTCCCACCCACCACACATCATGCCTTATATTACTGCTGTTAACAGAAATGGGAGTCCTGGGGTGGCACTGTTGGATAACCACTAGGCCAGTAGTTCAAACCCACTAGCTGATCCTTGGAAACCCTATATAGGGTCACTGTGAGTCACAAACAACTTTATGGCACTTAACAACAACAACATAATAGAGCTACCGTAAGTGGATATCTTTAACAAACAGAAATTTTATATCCTCACAGGTTAAGAGATTATAGAAGCCTGAATTCATGGTGTCTGATTTCAAAGATGTCGTTCTCAGTGTGTCAGTTCTTGAGGAAGTTCTGCTTCCTGGTTACAAGTTCTTTGTCGCTGCATAGAAAGCCCTACCCATCCTTCATTGTCCAATCCCATGCTCATCATTTCCTTTGAAAACCTCATCAGAAGCACATTTAGCATCCATATTTCCAGCCACCTTCTGTTACTAGTGCCACGTGTATTTTCTAAGACCATACAGAATTCCCCTATAGATCGCCTCACATCCCTGTGAGCCTTCACCAGAATTACCTTTGTTTGACATCCATCATTTTATCAACAGTCTTTTCAAGGAAATTTAGGCTTTTACTACTGTTGTTGCTGTTGTTGGGTGTCATCAAGGCAGTTCCAACTCATTTGAGACCCTGGGATCGACTTGATGGCACTTAACAACAACATAGCATTTCCAAGGAGCAGCTTGTGGATTTGAATTGCCAACCTTGGTGTTAGCGGTCCAGTACTTATTCTTCAGTGCCACACCAGGCAGACTGCCAACCTCTACCCATTACTCAATTCCCAATACCACATTCTGCCCTAGTTATCTACTGCTGCTATCACAAAAATACCACAAGGTGGCTTTAACAACAAACTTTTTTCCCTCACACTTAGAAGACCAGATGTCCAAATTCGGGGTGCCATCTCTAGGGGAAGGCTTTCTTTAGCTGTTGACTCTAAAGGAAAATCCTTATTTCTTTTGAGCATCTGAGCGTCTGTGCATTGGCAATCTACATGTAGTTTGGCATCATTTTTCCCGTCTCTGCTGATGTACGTATGGTGTGGCGCTGTGGATTAATGTGCTGGACTGCAAAGTCAGTTTGAACCACAAAGTCGGTGGTTCAAGGTCACCAGATGCTCCTAGGAAACCCTATACAGAGTGTTACAGTGTCACTTAACAACATGTCACAAAAGAGACACACTTGCCTCATTTACATGACAAATACAACCCATTCCCAAATGAAAGCACAACCCCAGGCATAGAGGTCAGGATTTACAACACATTTTGGGGGGATATAATTCAATCCCTAACACCCCAGCACCTACAGAATCCCAGGCACAAAGGTGCACTCAACAGAGTACCAAAAAAACAGGGCAAACTCGTGGTCTACAATTCTTACCCTTTCAAGTGGATGTTGCCACTCTTACATTACCCTATCAGAACTTCTCAAGTAGATAGGAGGGATGAGGAATGAGTGAGAGGGGAAGCAACCCCACCACCACCACTATGTAAATAGCTCAAACATTTAGCCTAGTAGAAATGGGAAACGTAGTTGAATGTAAGATTGCAATGCTAACTACACTATACTTTGATTACTAAAAGGGATCAAAATAATGGAATTGGACTGCTAGCCAGCAGGAAAACAGGGTGGAAGTTCCAACAAGCACAGCTGGTAGCAGTTCTTGGAAAAATTCATCACACATTTACACCTCAGTGACTAGACACCTCAATCACATTAGTAATGTGACATCATTAGCAAACAAGGGTGCTACTTCTCATGCTCCACCAGGACAAGCTTGTAAAATTGTTTTTCTAGGATTAATGATGATTTTGAAGCTTTCCAGTCACTCATTTGCACACAGTCCTTTGGTGACAAGTTGCCCACATGTATAAAATGATTAGCAGCATCACACCAAGAACAATATAAGATTGTGCAGAGGCAATATAGAAGGAGACAATCCCCAAAAGTAGCAACTGGCATACTCGGCCTATAATCCCACAGGCAGGATATAGGGGTCATCACCAAAGTTTATTTCCAAAAATTACTAGGAAGTGCAAGAAACTGAGTAAAAGAGATGAAAAGAGCTGTTGTTGTTATGTGCCGTGGAGTCGGTTCCGACTCATGGCGACCCTGTACAGGGTTTCCTAGGCTGTAAATCTTTACGGGAGCAGAAAACCTCATTTTTCTCCCATGGAACAACTGATAGTTTCGAACTGCTGACCGTGAGATTAGCAGCCCAATTCGTAACCACTACGCTACCAGAGCTCCTTCTAAGACAAACGCCAAAGAGAGAGAACCAGACAATACACTCAAAGAAGGGGAAGACAGGAATGGAGGACCCATCATGTAGCAAATCCAAGTCATTCTTAACTGCTCTCCCACACAAGGTGTTAGAGGTACTAGCCAACCCCAATTAAGGGAAACAGTCAACGGCCTGGGATAGCCCAAGCAAATTAACAAAGCAAGATTAACCTGATTTATCTTGGTACCAATAGTACTCACTGTGCACTATTCATAAATTAATCAGATACCCTATAAAAATTATGAATTTGAATTTCATTTTTTCAAAATTATTTTGAATTTTTGTGAACTGATTCCTCTAGCACACCTAGAAAGTACTTGGTATATAAGTAAGTTGAATAAGTGCTAATTATTATTACAAGGAGTCGGGGTTTTTTTTTTTTTTTCATCTGAGTAATTTGCAAATACCCAAGGTGTGGGAGTAATTGAGAGTTTAGAGATACACAACTAGATGCATGCATATCAATTTCTAAGCATAGATTTTCACACAAAACAGAAATAATTTTAGTCTAGTTAGGAAGCATTGTAGAGTAATAACACGGTAGCTGCCTTTTCCATAATAATTAGTTATGAAACATTAAATAGGAGCAAGTGGTACCCTGGGCTCTGCAGATGGAGGGCACCTCTTCCATCACATTCCCAACTGCATTCAACCCCCAGGGCCTCACATCAAATGGCATTTCTTTTCTCTGCCCATTATTTCATTTCATTGGATGCAGGACTCGTTCTTCAAGAATGTGGTTGGTAAAGGAGTTCAGAGAACAATATGACTCTGGACCAAGATGTATGTGGTAAAATCTCTTTTTTGAAAACGGTTGTTCTGCCATAGGGTATACTTGAAATTCTTAGAGAAGGTGAAGTTACATGAATCAGACCGTTATTAACCTAAACTGCAAAATGGGGCGAGTTCACAAAGTGCACTGCGAGGCTACCATAAAGCAGATGCTTCTTATTCTAGTGAGTTAAGAAAGCTATACATTTTTATTTCCAATTAACCTATCAACAGTGATGTCACTTAAATACTCCTAAGGAATATTATCTCCTCATTATTGCCAAAAAACATGCTGCCCAATTTCATAGCTCAGCTGTTCTCATGCATGGATGGACAATCTGAATTAACTTGAACAGAAGCAAGATTTTTTAGACACTCAGCTACATTCCTAGTTGGAAATTTTAAGTAATTAATATGTGACTTTGGATTGCAAGAGAAAATAAAGTGGATAATGTGTATTTTGTGCATCAAAATGATAGTAATACAATTGCAGTCTAACTTGCTATTTATTCAATGCTAGCGTATCAATTGAAACATTACTGCCGTTCACACATTCCTTGCCAATGCCACTGAACACTGAGGCAATGAGATCCTCGGGCGAGCTGTCTGAAAACTAAGTTACTAAAGGAAGACTGTACTTTTACTATGGCCAAACAAGGCAGTAGACTACACAGATAAGGGAGTTTTTGCTTTTGTAGACTTCTCGTACATGTTTAAAATTAGAATTAAGGCCATTTATGATTCTGTTGATTTAAAATGTCAACACATATAGTTTTGATACTACTAAACTAACATTTATTCAAGGGACTGTAGGTAAAGTGTTCAGAGAAGTTCAGACCCGAAGACTACCAACAAGATCTTTTTCACAATTATGGAATAAATAGGGATTCTCATTACACCTTTAAAGAGACCTTCTTTCTCACATTCCTCATGATTGCGGGGATCTGGATTTCAAAGTTATTGGGGACAGAAATTTTCTTGTATTTCCTTTTTTATAGGGATAAAAAATATATATATAAAACAAAAATTTGTCAGTCTAACCATTTTGAGGTGAACAATTCACAATGTTAGAAAATAATTGCTGCCATCTATTTCCAAAATCTTGCAGCATCAACCCAAAAATCAACTCTTACCCTTTCAGCAATAACTGATTCTCCCCTCCCCAAAGTCGCTGATAAATTGTTATCTATTTTCTGTCCCTGGGTATTTGTCTATTCTAGATCTGTCATACAAGTAGCATCTTATAAGATTTGACCTTTTGAAATATGTTTATTTCACTTAGCATAATGTTTTCAGGCTCATCCATGTTGTAGCATTTATCAGAACTTCATCCATAAATCTTTACAGCTGCATAATATCCCTGATTAAACAGCTCAGTTGATAACCAAGAGATCAGCAGTTCAAACCTTCTGGCTACTCCAAAGGAGGAAGTGTGGCTGACTACTCCTGTAAATATTTGCAGCCTTGGAAACTCTGAGGCAATTCTACTCCATCCTAAACTATCACTGAGAGTCGGAATTGACTTGACAACAGCAGTGAATGTGGTTGGTTTTGATATATATACAAATATATGTACCAAGTTTTGTTTACCCATTTATTTGTTGATGGCTACTTGAGTTGTTACCATTTTGGGGATTTTGTGAATAATACATGTACTTCTAAATAATGTTCCGCAAGTTAATTATAAATCTTAACATCACAAACCGTTTTTTTTTTTTTGTTCATGTAGAAGGAACATTTAATTTTACCTTTTCTGAAAAAGTAAATCCGTTCTGTCGTTCATTCATCCCTTCCTCAATACTTAAGCAGCCTCATAAAGAGTAAGGAGTTATATATATATATTGGTTTGGGAATTAGAGATCCTGTGTATAACAATCTCCACTTATAAGCCCATTTGGTCACAAGCTGGAATCAATCAGATGGCAACTAAAAACAATAAGCTAATGCAGCCTTTCACAAACCCCTATTCCTCCCTCAAGCTAAGAGTTCCTGTCTAAAGTAAGGATGGTAGAAACCAGAGATAAAAAGATGTGTTCCTTGTCCTCATGAACCTCATTACGAGTTGTTGTTGTTGGGGGCTGTTGAGCAAGTTCTGACTCATAGTGACCCTATGAACAACAGAATGAAACCCTGTCTGTCCTGAGCCATCCTCACAATCGTTATGTTTGAATCCATGTTGCAACGACTGTGTCAGTCCATCTCACTGGAGAGCTTCCTCTTTCTCACTGACCCTCTAGTATACTAAGCACATTGTCCTTTGCCAGGCCAGGGACTACTCCCTCCTGATAACATGTCCAAAGTTCGTGACTACATTGGCATTGTGGGATAAAGTACTGGACTGCAAGGTCCATCGCTCAAACTCACCAGTCGCTCCTTGGGAACCCCATACAGAGTTGCTGAGAGTCAGAACCAACTTGGCACTTAACAAGAACATATTTATAATTATCAGCACCTGCTTCTTTTATTTACTCTGTCCTTGGGCAATAAATCAATGTTTCTTCACTAGTTTGTTCACACACACACACACACACATCATTACTGTGTTAGATTTTTGCCCTTAAGCTGTTCAACTAGACAATGTAATTTTATGTCCCAAGTGAGTGTAACTCCCAGTTATTCCCAGAAGATAATTCCAACATGATTGCAGCACTATATGACAGCAAGCTGCCAGAAATTTAAGCCAGATTCCAAAGAGGATGTGGAATGAGCATTATCACTGCTGATTTACACGTATCATGACTGAAAGTGGAGAATACCAGAAAGCGGTTTACTTGCATTTTATTGATTATGCAAAGACATAAGATTGTGTGGGTTGTAACAAATTATGGCTAACATATGTGAACGGCAATTCCAAAACACTTAATAGTGTTCATTCAGAACCTGTGCATAGACCAAGAGGCGGTCATTCAAACAGAGCAATGATCTACTGCCTGTTTAAAATTGAGAAAGGTTTGTGTCTGGGTTGTATCTTTTCACCATACTTATTTAATCTGTATGCTGAACAAATAATCCAAGAAATTAAGACTACATAAAGAAGAATTTGGCTTAAGGATTAGAGAAAGGCTCAATAACAGCTTGCAGTATGTGGAGGACACAACCTTGCTTGCTGAAAGCAAATAGAACTTGAATCACATACTAATGAATTTCTAAGATTACAACCTCCAGTATGGATTACGTCTCCATACTGTGTAAAGCAAACAAAAATCCTCACAACTGATGATAAACACAGAAAAGATTGAAGTTGTCAAGGGTTTCATTTTGCTTGGATCTGTATCAATACCCATTTTATATATCTCAATGGATTGCAGTGGGCAAATCTGCTGCAAAAGATCTCTTGTCAAAAAAGCAAAGATGTCACCCTGAGGACAAAAGTGTGTCTGTCCCAAACCGTGTTTTTTCAATTGTCTCATATGCATGTGAAAATTAAACACTGACTAAGGAAGAACTGATGCTTCTGAATTAGTGTGGGTAAATACTGAATATACCATGGCCTGCCAGAAAAGTCTGTCTTAGAAGCACAGCCCCAATGCTTAGAAGCGAAGATGGTGAGACTTCATCTCACATACTTTGGACATGTTATCAGAAGGAACCAGCACCTGAGAAGGAACATCATGCTTTGCAAAGTAGAGGATCAGGAAAAAAAAAAAAAGACGAAGACCATCAACAAGATCGGACTGGCATCATGGCTGCAGCAAGGAGCTCAAACAGCAACGATGAGGACAGCACTGGAGTGTGCACCGGAGCATTCCTTTGTTCGTGGGGTCCCTTTAAGTAAAAACTGACTCAATGACACCTAACAACAGCTTCACACAGGACTCAAGAAATGCACAACTTTTTGCTTTCAACCAGCTATGCCAAGAAAGGCATGATTACGTTAGAAAGAGATTAGATGCTTCCTTCTACCTTGTGACTGTGTCTTCTTTAGGTGTTACCCAACAAAGCATTGCTATTTATAAACTTACTTCTAATTGCAAATTTTAAGAAGAATTGTTTGACTCTTATCTTTATGCAATGAGATTTTTGTTAAGACCTCATTCCAATACAATTCAATATTAACTGTGACCATAGTCAGGTACATAGTATGTATCCATTCATTCAAAAAAAAGTTATAAAGATGTTATCTTACACTAGGCACGTTAGTGAACAGTGGTTGCTTTAAAATCCTTTCATTTCTTTAAAACCTATTCTCACCCCAACCACACCCAAGTGCTGTTTCTTCTTTGGTTCCATTTCCTCCCCCAAATCATTCTATCTTCTTTCTTTCTCTGTCCTGTTCTGTGTCTTGATGACTAAGCCTCATAAGTACATCACCCAAATCCTCTTGCCCTTGGATTTCCTGTGAGATTTGGCTGAGAGGAGGCAATAGGAGAGTAGAGGGCAGGGAAAAAAGGCTGTGTATTCGTTTCCTGGTGCTGCTGTGATAGATTATGACCAACTTAGTAATGTAAAACAAGATGAATCTTTTATCTCATAGTCTTGTAGGTCAGCAGTCAAAAACCAGCTTCACTGGCCTAAAATCAAGGTATCAGCAGGGTTGGTTCCTTCTGGTGGCTCTAGGAAAAAAATTGTTTCCCTGCCTTTTTTAGTTTCTTGAAGCTTGCCTACATCTTTGAAGCTTGCCACATTTCCTTCTTTCATCTTCAAATTCAGTAACCGAGCACTTCTTTCCTCGAGGACCTGTCTTTTGATTCTTATATTGTCCCTCTCTGACTTGACCCTCATGATTACATTGTGGCCACCTAGACAATCCAGAATGATCTCCCTATCTGAAGATCCATAAGTTAGTCACATCTGCAAAGTTCCTTTTGCCATGTGAGGTAACCTATCAGAGGTATCAGGGATTAGGACATGGTACTATTCTGCCTACCAGAAGAGACTGGTGATTTCCTCCCCTCTTGCTGCTTATCTTAGCACTGTTCACCCAGCACTGCTCTTTCCTTTTACAGCTCCAGCGCCCTCTCACTAGGTCCAGTAGCTTTCTTTCCTCCCCTAGTTCTTCTACACTAGGGGGAGTAACAGCACACACTATGTTTGTCCTTTGGGTCCTTAACAATCTTTTTGGGTTGCCTTAACCCTGCCCATGCCTCTGAAATACTCTTGTCATTGAATTAGCATCACAATTCCAGCTGACTATAAGGGATCACATTAGAAGGTTGTGAATAGAGTGAAAAAAATTGTGGAACCAAACTCAAAATCATAAAAAAAGACCAGGCTCACTGGTCAGAGACTGATGGAACCCTGAGACTATAGCCCTTAGCCACCATTCAGGTCTAGAATTGAACTCACCTTCATGGCTCAGTGTTTAGCCAAGCAATCAGTAAGTATATAGGGGAGACAACAACACTAGCGAGGTATGCACAAGATAGAATTGTCAACCATTCAAAATCTGAAGGGCAGCGTTTACTTAAGGACAAAATTCAGAAGGGTTGGGAAAGGAGGAGGGATAGAAGCAAGAATTACAGGGAGGAAGTGGCGAAAGTGATATTACAGGGAGGGGATTACATCACTGAGATGAAACGAAGTGTATGATCTGTTTAATGTAAAACTGATGATCTGTTCTGTAAACCTCACTCAATTCACAATCAAAAGGTTTTAAAAAATCCCAGCCGCATGGTGCACCTACCACCCATCTCAGTATACCTTTTTACATTCTACTTAACACTGAAAACATGTTAAGTCAGAACTGGCACACATGTACACAAAGTCTTTAAGTATAAATGCATTATGCAAGACTGTTCAGTTTTAGGGAAATAAGGGAGGGTTATCATGTGCCAACAGAGCAGTCATTGCACAAAGTCTAATGCTTGCATCTGAAAATATTTTATTTATCAAAATAAATTTATCTGATGAGATAAGTATGCAGAATAATAATCCCTCATTTTCTCTCAACTACATCCTAGGAAGAGAAATTAACAGCCCACACAGAAGCCTCCATAGAAAGTTTCCTCTTTGATTTCCTTTTATTCGTTTTTTCCATCTACTAAGGAAACTGACTTCATGACCTAATATCAGTGATTTCTGAGCAACTGGATAAGCCACTAGCTGAGCTGTCAGAGAGCGCTTTCTGTTCTTGCTCAGGCGAATAATTTTTAAATATTTCTCTGGCCTCTTCTTCCGCCTGAGCAGTCAAACTTGCATATGAAAATGGGATGGTTGTGGTTACTTTTTCTTTTGTGGAAAGTATTTCTTTTCAACAAGACTGTCTTTTAAGTCTTTCTTTGCATCCATGTCTATTATCACACCTGCAGTTTTCCCTAATATTAGCCTAGGGTCTGGATGAGATGAGCTTCCCAGCATGCAATGAGGTATTTTTCCTATAACCTATTTGCTTAAAATCATAGAATTAAAACCTGTATTGATACCCTAAAAGGCCATGCTTATCATTCCAACAGAACATTAGTTGAGTGTTTCACCTCTTAGTGTTATTCCCAGAAAACCATGTACCCTGTCTCCCCGTTAAATACATGCTTATTAGCTCAGCAGCTTCTCTCCTAGACTCATTCAGTATGAGAAGCGTACTACTGTGTCCCCATAGTCCTTTGATCCCATTTTAAGAGTAATGATGATAATGGTAAGTACTGCAGCTAATAGTGATGGTGGTTTCTGTGTGTCGTGGAGTCGGTTCCAATTCAGAGTGACCCTCTATAGGGTTTCCGAGGATATAAAATCTTTTACAAGAACAGGAAACCTCATCTTTTTCCCCACAGAGTGTTTGGCAGTTTTAAACTGTCGGCAACCTATGCCTGCCTACCTTACTTCATGATCCTTGTAAGCAGGCATGTGTTCATGCATAACCTTTACTGATGCTTGCTTAGGACTCTTCTGTACGTACGCCCATGAGGGCTAGTTCACATTTCAGTTGGAATGAAATTTCTTGTAAGCCCCTGGGATAGTTTCTTTTTATATTCTTACCCTCTAGAACAGAGTGGATAACCATTTTTCTGCCAAAATTTATAGCATCATTTGTGGACCATGCAAAATTACCAACTTAAAAATTATCCTGCTACATTTGGTCAAACATTTAATTACCTCACCACTAATGTGATGGACTGAACTACGGCTGCCTTGTCTGGGCCAGACCAAATGATTTCACAGGCCTTATGTAGTCCATGGGTAGTACATTCCCCACCCTCGCTAGAACATAGGATGGAGTCCCAGTGTGGTGCTGTAGGATAAGCACTGGACTGCTAACCATAAGGTTGGCAGTTAAAGTCCACCAGCCACTCCTTGGAAACCTTATACAGGGTCATTTTGAGTTGGAACTGACTCAGAAGCACTTAACAACAATGGAACATAATGTAAAGAGGGTCTCAGACCATTTTCAACATATAAATTAAAGCAAATAAATTAACTTTGATGCTTTCAAAAATATGTTTCAATTTCCAGTTGGCTTAGAAGATTTCTTTAAGTGATTGTCCCCTGTGCCTTGCCAATTGTGCACAGTAGTTTCTAACAAGAGCCAAACCCTGTAATAGGCTCTTGGATTAAGACTCATAGAGTTATATGTCTAATAGGAGAAACAGGAAGGTTAACCAAAACACTCAATGTGACACTTTGAAAAATATTTTTATTGTAGTGTTTATGGGATCATATATAACAAAGGTTAATGGGTAGAGACAGCTATTAAATATTAAAGGTCACACCATCAAGTTGAAAATCATCTTGTCCTTTTTTCCAATGGGCCTTTTCAGGCTCAGGTTCCCTCATGGCAGAGGGGTGATACCTAGGGCAGTGTGCAGTGAAGACTAATTCTGACTTATCTTCTGGCCATTTATGACTTTTTTCAGACAACCTCCATTCCTCCTTCCCCCAATCCCTTAGCATTTACTTCCTGTAACTCCGTATCTTTACAGTTCCTATAGGTCTATGGTACTGACACCTCATTTGGTCTCCTATAAATAAAACAATGGACTTGTTTTAAAATTTTCTTCAACTTCAGCCTGAACTTGAATGTAAGAAGTTGATGGTATATTCCACAGTCTGCCTGGTTTTGTTTTGGCTGGTGGAATTGGGGTTTTCCACCGTTATCTTCCCACAGATGTAGTCAATTTGATTCCTATGTATTCCATCAAGTGAGTTCCATCTGTATGGTGACCTCTTATGTTGTTTTAAAAAGGTATTTGCAATGAGTAAATCATTGATCTTGCATGTCATCTCTACCATCATGCAAAAGCTACCATAATTTCTGTCACTAAGACAGTATTTTTCAACTACGGATCCTTCCTCTCTTTTCAACCTTCGCATCCAATCACCATTATTACCAACACATCTTGATTGCAGGTTTGACCAATTTCATCATTATGCTTTTGTAGTTGGTAAGTAAACTTGAATAACAGTAGTACTGAGCAGTCTCCCTTGTAGGGATATGGATATTATCCTATTGCAAACAGCATTAAATTTCAAGACAGATCTGGAGATATTCTTTTGGACAATTAATTTAACTCCATTCCTCTTGAATTTGTCATTCTTGGCATAGTAAACCTATGATTTTGTCTGTGATTCAAAATGGTCAAAACCAGTCCATTTCAGCTCACTAGTATCGAGAATTAACACCTGGTATGATGTTGTGGGATAAAGCACTGGGCTGCAAGGTCAGTTTGAACCATGAGGTCAGTGGTTCAAACTCACCAGCTGCTCCTTGGAAACCCTAGACAGGGTCGCTATAGGTTAGAACCGACTCGATGGCACTTAACAATAACAAAAAAATAAAATGGAAGGCAGGATATTGATCTTTATGCACTCCATTTTTTTTGACCTCTTCCAATTTCCTTAGATTCATACTTCATGCATTCCATGTTCAAATTATTAATGAACATTTGCAGCTGTTTCTCCTGGTTTTTAGCTGTGTCTCATCAGCAAATGAAGTTCCTGAATGCTTTGCTTCATTCAAGTCATTATGGTTGACAAGTATACTTTGGGGAGGCAGCTCTTCCCCAGTCATTTCTCAGTGCCTTCCAACCTCAGAGGCTCATCCTGTAACTGCATCTTGAATATTCTTCTGCTATTCATAATGTTCCCATCTTCTGGTACAAAATCTGACAGTTTTCCTCTGCTAGTTTAAGGTTTTCAGTGACCCGTCAGCAGTAGTCTACCTCTGTTTCTTCCTAGTCCTTAGTTTGTAAATTCTGCTGAAACCAGGTGACCCTGTTGATTTTTAAAATACTGGTGGCATAGCTTCCAGCATCACAGTAATACACAAGCCACTATAGTGTGACAAACTGATAGACGAGTAATAGTGGCAAAGATTTACAGCCTCAGAAGCCCTATACAGGGTCTCTATGAGTTGGAACCAACTCAGTGACACTTCACAATAGCAACAACATTCAATATATATGCTAAATAATAATTTCAGAAGGTGGACTCTATAAATAAGAACAAACCATTAGGATTGGAGAAAAACTTATTAACAACCTACTATGTGCAGATGACACAACCTTGCTTGCTGAAAGTGAAGACAACTCAAAACACTTACTGATCAAGATCAAGACTTCAGTATGAATTATACCTCAATGTAAAGTCAACAAGATCAATCTTCAAAACTGAACATGCATAAAAAATATCGAAATTGCCAAGAATTTCATTTTACTTGCATCCACAATCAATACCTGTGGAAGCAGCAGTCAAGAAATAAAACAAAAGACTCAAGGGGAATACACAAGCAAGCATGTGGTTTGGCTGCTGACCACATTGGTCACCGAGAAGGGGAAGTGGGGGAAAAAACAGCAATGAAGTTGTGAGCTAAGTCTGACCACATGGTGTTTTCAGTCACCTTATAAATATATAAAAGCTGGCCAGTAAATTAGAAAGACTGAAGAAGAATTGATGCCTTTGAATCATAGTGTTGATGAAGAATACTGAATATATATTGGACTGTCGAATATACAATGGACTGTCAAAAGAATGAACAAATCTGCCTTAGAAGAAGTATGGCTAAATGCTACGTAGAAGCAGGGATAGCAAGACTTAATGCTCATACTTTGGACATATTATCAAGAGGGACCAGTCCTTGGAGAAGGACATCATGCTTGGTAAAGTGGAAGGTCAGTGAAAAACAAGAAGGCCCTCACTGAGGTGGACTGACCCTCTGCATGCTACAGTGAGCTCAAGCACAGCAACAATTGTGAGAATGACACTGTTCTGTCTCTGATTTCTAACCAACATAGACAACACAAAGACAACAGGCATAGTGAGTGAGGGTAAGAGGTTTGAAGTCAGTGTGAGAACCAGCCTGTAAGTAAAGAATTATGATGGGGCTAACTTGTGACGTGAAACCATTAGCCACCAAAATGATCCACGGCAAAGTCCCTCATGAAAAGGCGTTCTGGTAGCATAGTGGTTACAAATCGGGCTGCTAACCTCAAGGTCAGCAGTTCGAAACTACCAGCTGCTCCACGGGAGAAAAATGAGGCTTTCTGCTCCCATAGAGATTTGCAGCCTCGGAAACCCTGTGCAGGGTCACTATGTGTTGGAACTGACTTCATGGTACTTAACAACAACAAAGTCCCTCATGAGATAGAAAACCACTGTATATTGTTATAGCGTTCTAAAGGAGCTTAATTATTTCAGTCATGTATAATCATGCTAAATAGATTCTTATAGTTTGGTAGTAGAACTATGAAGCCAATCAACTGATTACAAACAGCTAAGTACTTTTGTGGATGTCTTGAGTAACCTTTGTGTGGAGTCCACCATGATGTAGAACAGAAATAAACCCATGATTTAATCAAGTTCTCAAGACTTCATTGAGACAAACCAAATACTTTCTATATGACTTGGCTACAAAACAGCATACAGAACAGAGTCTAAATTTTTTCCTGAGTCCTGAGCTATTAGCCATTTCAGAAATACTAAAACTTTTGCTTTTATTTGCATTTGTAAGAGCCCCCCGAAAGTTCTAGGATTAGGTAATAATTGTGTTAAAGAAAACTCTGCGGTGGTATATGAACTGTGTAGCAGTGCGGAAGTTGTTCAGCTCTGCTAAGAGATGAGAGTCTTATTTCATTCTACCTCACTCCTACAAGGGTGCATATAGATTGTTTGTTGCCCCAAGGCAACCCCCGAGAAAAGTATTTACTTCATAGGAAGAAACACAATACTTGTAAGATTCATGTCGTCAAAAATAGCATTTCAAGATCTTGAAGTACAGTGCCGTCTGTGATAGGATAATATAATAATTCCTTATAGGCTTATGGATATACGGCATTGTACTTCAAGATAGATCTTGAAATGCTATTTTTGACAACATGAATTCTACAAGTACTGTGGATAGTCTCCAAATATCCATATGGGGCTCCTAATCTCAAGGTCAGCAGTTTGAAACTACCAGCTGTTCTGTGGGAGAAAGATGAGATTTTCTGCTCCCATAAATATTTACAGCCTCGAAAACCCTGTACAGGGTCGCTATGAATCAGAACTGACTCCATGGCACTTAACAACAACGTAAGGAAAACTGGAGTCCTGGTAAGGCGCTATGAGTTATTGCACCAGACTTCAAAGCTGTTTGAACTGCAAGGTCGGTGGTTCAAGCTCACCAGCTGCTCCTCGGAAACCCTATACAGGGTCGCTATGGGTTGAAACCAACTCAACAGCACTTAACAAGAACAACAACATAAGGAAGACCAGTGAATACCGCTATTATTCAAATTGACACAACAACCACTAAAACCAGTGCCAAAACAATTTCTTAAACTGCCACACCATTCCACAATTCCTGACATCAACCTCTACTCCTCCTCTCAGTATTCTCCACAATGTCCCAGGGTTCCACAATCCGCTGCAACTCATGATTTTCAAGGAAATGACTTACGGTTTTGAAAGCTGCCAAGTCCCAAATCTGCAGTTCAGATGTCCGTCTGGAGGATTCACCTCACTCATGAAGAAACGGGTTGTTGACTTACAAGGCTGTGGAAACTGGCAAGTCAGGTCAGGCAGCTCGCTCAAGTCCCAAAAACCACAGAGCAGATGATTAATCAAGCAAAGAAGCACACTGACTGACTCGCATCACCAAGATGGCTTCTTTTTATAGCCCTGCTAGGATTTCAAGTGTTTACAATTACCATTAATTCTGTTAACATCCACAGCTGAATCATGTCAGCCTATCAACATTTTCTCCTACCTTCTATCACCCAAAGGAGCTCTGTTAGCATAGTGGTTACAACTTGGGCTGCTACTCTCAAGGTCAGCAGTTCAAAACTACCAGCTGTTCCGTGGAAGAAAGATGAGGGTTTCTGCTCCTGTATAGTTTGCAGCCTTGGAAACCCTGTAGACGGTCGCCATGAGTTGGAACCAACTCCACGGTACACCATCACCACATCTCTTACCCAGATCATCAAGAAGAGTCCTTTGGTGGGAGTTACAAAGACTAAGGCTAGAAAAGACATATTAAATGGTTCACTATACCACAGATAAAGGAGCTCTGGTAGCATAGTGGGTATGACTCGGGCTGCTAACCTCAATGTAAGCAGTTCAAAACTACCAGCCATTCTGTAGGAGAAAGATGAGGCTTTCTGTTCCCATAAAGATTTATAGCCTCAGAAACCCTATACACGGGGTCGCCATGAGTCAGAACCCACCCCACAGCACACCACCACCACTTCAGATAGGTTCAAGAAACACCCTACACAAATATCTTAAGACAATGAGTTGCTACTCCTGGGGCCTCAGGAACATAGTCTCAGGAGACACCATGGTCAATTGGCATACATGGTCCACAAAGACCATCTTCTACATCCTATTTTGGTGAGTAGTGACTGGGATATAGAAAGCTCATGAGCTGCCACCTAAGGTGCAACTGTTGGTCTCTCCACGTGCTGAAGAAATAAGAGTGATAAAAATTGACGATGCTTGGAATCAACTAGTCCAGTGGACTAATGGAAACATCAGTCACCATGAGTCTAAGACCAAAAGAACTAGATGGTACCTGGTTACCACCACCAATTGCTCTGAAAGGGATCACATTAGATGGTTCTAGATAGTGGGAGAAAAATGTGGAACAAAAATCAAAATAATTTTTTTTTTTTAAAAGACTGGGAATATTGGTCAGAAAGAGACTGAAGAAACCCGAGACTATAGCCCTCAACCATCCTTCAGGTCTCAAATGGAACTCACCCTTATAGCCCAGTTTTCAAAGGGGCACAGTAACACTGGGAAGGTCTGTTCACCATGGAATGATCAATCATTGAAGATCGCAAGGGCAACATTTACCTAAAGACAAAGTTGAGAAGGGATGGAAGGGAGGGTGGAATGGAAATAGGAGCCCCAGGGAGAAAGTGGGATAACTGTAGTTATACGGAGGGAATTGCAATCACTGAGATGACTAAAGTGTATGATTTGTTGAATGTAAAACTTATGTAAACCTTCACTCAATTTGCAAGCTTTTTAAGACACACCCTATAATGATATTGCCTCATTAGCATAGCAAAGGAAATGCTGTTCTCAGATAGGATGAATATTCACAGGCAAAGGTATAAGGACAGGTATAATGCATATTTTAGGGGGGCACAATTCAATACGGAAGACATATTAAGATTTCCTTTAGAAGAATGACTCTGGTGACAATGAGGAGAAGAGATTCCTTGAGGGTGACAGTTGGGATAGTTCAGGTAAAGGCCCAAGTTGAGCTAGTTAGCAATGAGCGTAAGGACAGATGCAGAGAAATGAGAAAATAAAGAGGTATGCATCCACAGTGAACTCCCAGTTTCTGCCTAGGTTGAAATGAAATTATAAATGGAGAGAGATTTGCTTTGGGAGGAAGTCTGCTGGTACCGCCTGTTGGCGATCCAGGTGAAGACGCTTAGTAATCAACTGGGTATATGAGTCTGACACCTGGCCAGGAATAAAGACCCTACTCTCTCTTTGGAACTCTTGTTTTACTTTTACAATTTAATACTGTGCCATGAGGCTTCAGTCATGGTACAGGACTGCTGGAGAGGAATAGTTGGTCCCACTTCTGCCACTGGCTTAGATATGGGACCTCAGGCAAGTTACAGAACTTCAAGCAATGCCTATTGCCATATGGGAAAGGAAGTAACTCAGGAGACCTAAGGACAAATATTGCAAGCACAGCCCTTGAAACAAATTATCGCTCCCTTTCCTGGCTCTTCTGTACAATGTAAAAGTCTTACAGCAATAAGGCTAACCTCTACCACTGTCCAAGAGCCATGGGAGGAGGCTTCAGAAAATTTATGGAGAAATTTTATTTTTCCATGAACTTTTTGAAGTCCCCACCCATACTTCCAAAGTCCATCAAGTACCCAGAGAGACATCTTTACCTTCATTCCACTGGAATCCTGACTCCTTATTAGGTATGGACATTGTCTAAGCATGATTATTCTCTCACTTTTATGGAGCTGAGGTCTTAATCTAATATCCTCTTGCCATTGTGGTTCACAAGCCAGTTTCCTTGAATGCATCATGAAAATGCTCTGCTGTAGAAATCGTACCTGTAATTCTGTCTGCATTTTAGAATTGAAGCTGAGACCGGCTTTGTTTAAGGAACCCAACAAAAATAGCATTTTTGCAAAGCAACTTGTGCTTTTCTTGGCCAATTTGTGACTTGCACTGAAATGAAACATATTTTAACTCAAAGATTCCTGACAGTAATGGTACTGTGGGAGTTACATGATGTTCTATGGCTGCACCTCTTTTGACTTCAAATACCTATTAACAAAGGCTACGTGGGAATTGTTTATGGAATCTAGGCTTCCAGACAACTCAGGAGGGATTGTTTAGCTAGCTTCTGGCAATCGGGTATGAACATGGCAAAGATTTAAGCAAGGGCATTGGTTTTATGTGGGGAATAGAGAATCTCATTTTTAATTCAAGGGACTATGATGGAAAACTCATCAACAAACTTGAATATCAACCAACTTTGTAAAACACTGCTTACAAAGAAGGCAATATCATAATAGCACCCTGGGAAATCTAAATGATGCATGACAAAAATTCTCAGAGATGCACAAAAACCAATCATTCTCTCCAATATGCTGAATTGATACTGTGTACAATGAAGAGGCTTTGAAGTATTTACTTCTGATTCACGGCAAAGGTACCAGGTTATTCTGAATTGGGGGCTTAGACATATTCCCTAATTTAAAAAAAAAAAAAAAAAAAAAAAAGCTAGATAGTCCAATTGGCCCAATGGACTCTGCTTTATAAGTTAAATGTAAGCGACGGGTCGCCACAACCTTCTTGGTCTCATATTTAATGTTTATAAAGGGTAAATAAAGTTCAGTGTTCAGATTCAGGATGCAGCCAAGGATTGATTTAACCTCATATAAAAAGCAGTGGCCTACACCCAAATTGTTCAGATGGTCTCTGAAAACCGATAAGAGACAGAGGGAGAGAGACATGCCGTTGAGTTGACTCCAACTCATGGTGGCCTATGTACATTGGAATGCAGCGTTGCCTGGTCCCATGTCAGCCTCATGATTGTCAATATGTTCAAATCCATCACTGTGGCTATTGTGCCAATCAGTCTCACTGAGGGTCTGCTTTGCCCCCCATTCATCTTCTGTTTCACCAAACATGATGTCCTCTTCCAGCCATTGATCCTTCCTGATTGCATGTCCAAAGCAAGCGAGTTTTCTTGTGAGCCCATAGTGTTTTCATTGGCTAATTTTCTAAAGTAGATCACCAGATCTTTCTTCCTAGTTTGTCTTAGTCTGGAAGTTCCATTGTAGCCTGTGTACCTTGAGTGACCCTGCTTGTATTTGGAATGCCTATGACATGGCTTCAGTATCCCAGCAACATGTAAGCCACCACAGGACAACAAACTGATATGCAGGTGGTGTAGGGGTAAGCTAGAGTTGTTGGGTTGTTGTTTTTTTTAATGTGTCAAAAATGTAACTTGAGTAAAACCATCTTTGGCTGACTTCATTTTTTTTTTTTTTTAATTAACAGGTAGGAGATCAAATCATTGAAATCAATGGGGAAAGTACAAGGGACATGACCCACGCCAGAGCAATAGAACTCATCAAATCTGGAGGAAGAAGAGTGAGGTTACTGCTAAAGCGCGGCACAGGCCAAGTCCCGGAGTATGGTGCGTTTCACGTTTTGATTCCCCTTTGGTGTGTTTCTTCTGTGGGTAGTAAATGCCTAGGCTTATTTATACAACTACATCTATCAACATATGTATTTATCTATAGACAAATATCCACAAATGGATGTTTAAGCTAAAGACATTTAAAGATATTACATATCTATCTTCTTTGCTCCCTCAGTTAGGTAATGTGTAAAATGTCAAATGTAGGGCCTTCCAGGGCATCTCTGAGTGTGTTGGGAGATCCAGCCTCCACTGACAGATTAGAACTTCTGGATCAACTGACAGTCCTCTGTTCATTTGAGTCCACAGTAATACATCCATTGTTTCCTAATATTAACTCATGCATCAGACTGTCCCTGAGGATTTGTAAGTGGGTACAGAGGACAGATCAGAACAAATCCTGAGGTGTGAACCTTAAAACATAAACTTTAGTTTATTGCAGTTCATTCAATAGTTACATTTCCTTGATATTTAAGAATTATTCCAGAAATCCATTACTTTTTGGGGATTTTTTTTTTTTAAGTTTTATTGTGAATTATGTGATAGTTTACATGGGAGAACATTAGTTTTACATTCATACTATAGTATATCATTTCATTGCTATGGTTACAATCCCCTCCATGCATCATCAACCAACCAAAGGGTTTATACTACAAGCCTGCCCCCTTGGTCACCAGCACACAGCCCCTCTCCCTCTCTGTGTCTTACGTCCCCGACAGCTCCATCTCTCCACGTCATCGTCTCTGCCTCCATCTCAGGCATCACTGCTTCTCTGGGTAGGGTCCTGCTCTCCGCTCTTCTCTTTTTTGGGATGTTTTTGAGGAGAGCTTTAAAGTACATTTTAGTTCATAAATTTGTCTTCAGAAAATTTAAAAAGTGTTATCTCCCAATGGCTAATTTCAGACACCACTAACAGCATAACTCCAATGTACCAGAAACATCAAAATCTGACCTAACCTCAAAGGGTAACAGGCAGAGGAACAGAGACAGAAATCAGTGAGTATTTTTCAAAAATAGAGACACAGTTGCCACCAGCCACCAAGACCGTTCTAATTCATGGCAACCCCATGTGTGTCCAAGTCCAGCTGTGCTCCATACCATTTGGTTTGGTTTGGTTAGTACATCACCAGACCGTCTTCTGAGGTACCACTGAGTGAACTCAAACTTTCAACCCTTCCATTAGCAGCCAAGTATGTTAACTCAGGAGTGTTCAGTGAAGAGCAGCCCAGATAATACCCATCTAGCTGAGGGAGACAGGATCTAACTGCTCATGTGAATAATTAGCTGAAAGGAAATGTAAATTGTATGTTTTGATAAATTGATTCTCACTTCAACCCCTTTCTTCCCTACCCAAAAAATTTCTAAATGATATATATATATATATTTGCTGAAATTATGCCTTTATTCAAAGTTATCTACATAATTGATTAACATGCCCTTATTTAGCAAGGCTGATGGAGTTCTGAGTTTAGATAAAATATCTGAATCCAAGAGTCCGTAAATACATTAAGTTCCAATGTCTTGTGCATACCTCAAAATTGACACATAGTTCTGGTAAGCCATCACATTAGGAGCCAGGAAGCATTCTGGAGTTTCTGTAGGATTGGCTTTATGCCCAAGAAAACATTTTATCCCCGTTCTCACCCTGATCTAATGACATCGTTTTAAATATTAATGTTAGCAATCAGCACACTCCTGATCCTGTGCTAAATAAGTAAATTTGGCACCTGCATCCCTCCCTTTGTAAAGAATCTGAACTCTTGGAATAGAATAGTTCTTGGCACCCTAGAGCTTCAGCTGAATCAGTAATATCAAAATGAACTGTGAGGTTCTAAAATGTCTTAAAAAAAAAAAAAAAGACTTCATTTTAAAACTGTATTTAAGTCCATAGCAAGACATGATTGTTATCTACACCAAAGAATGTTTTATTGTTCTAACAAGTTAATCTTTAGCAAAGTTCATATGAACAACATGGGTATCCTGAGACTTTTATTCTTTTGTAGAATCACTACATGGTCCATATTTTCTGCATCCACCATGCCAGCTGCTAGTCTATAGTGAACAGTAGGAACTGACCAACCTGTGGGGGAACTCAAACTGAAATGCTTAAGTATGAAGCCACCTCAAATCATCTTTAAGAACAAATAAAATCCTGTTTTAAAACAAAACAAAAATTCAAGATCATGTCAACATTATACCATTAATTCTTCACATTATCCAAAAATATATGGTTATGGTTAAATTCTATAAATAAAGACAGAAAGTTGGCTAAATATGTTGCGGGGCCAACCATCAATGGTAACTAGAGTGGTATTGCAAACTTACTTATATTCTTCTAAGATGTAACGTTAAATCCATACTTAAAGGTAACAGTAGATCATCAGCTACTTCTGATGCTAGATTGACATGGTTTTTGACAGTAAATTAACTTTAGAAATTATTTCACAAAAGAGAACATGAATGAGTAGAACAATCTCCTTTAAAGAAGGAAAAGAATCATCATAAACTAAGTAGACATTAATTCTTCAGGTAAATCTAAGCTGAAAGATGTGTGAATTATGCTTGGGAAACCAAGAAGGTTAGGGAATAATATCATGAAAGGCTGTTTTTACACTCTCAGAGAGACTAATGAGGGGAAAAATTTCAGGGCTCCCCAGGATCACACCTCCATGTTCAGAGATTTACTAAAAGGACTCACGGACACAGCATATATCCTCATAACTAAGTTATTTCCAGCAACGTAGGAAGAAAACCCAGCAGAATCATAAGAGGAAAATAGAGGTGGTGTATACAAGAATCCAGGTACAGACTGTTTTGTGCTCTCTCTCTCTCCAAGGAAGGGTCACTCAGAACACACTCATCCTCAGAAATAAAAATGCAGCAATATGTTCAGTGTTTCTAGCTAGAGACTCTAGTAGAGACTCAGTGCTCAAGGTTTTCACTAGGGGCTACTCTTGCAGGTACCCTCCTACTTAGCACATTCCAAAATTCCAGACTCCAAGAAAGGAAAGCTGGTCTTCAGCATAAACCATATATTTTGCTCAGAGTTTGGGAACAATGAGCCACCCTTATCATTTAGGTAAAGTTTGATATTTGTATATTGCTATTGTTATGTGCCATCGAGTTGGTTCCCACATCACAACCCTGTATATAGTTTCCAAGGAGCAGCTGATGAGTTTGAACTGCTGACCTTGTGGTTCAAACTGACCTCGAGGTTTAGTGCTTATCCTGTGGTGCCACACTAGGACATAGGCTACTTTTTAGCAACCATGTTCACAGATTCCAGCCAAGAGTCACCCTTGTAACTTTTCTAAGTCTCAGACCTAGTGTGTAATCTGTCTCCTACCCCAGGGACAAACTAAAGCAGTAGTCACATCCATGGGCTGTCCAAACAACCCCAAAGCACAAGGCATGCTCACAGCCATTCCTTCAGCCTCAATTAAATAGACTACATCATGAAACAGAATGTTTTGTTCAAGATAAAGCAGGTGTGCTTTAATAAAATTGACGAGAGATAACAATAACAACAAAAGAAAAGTCTTGAGCTTACCAGAACATGTAACCAAGAACATAATTCATTTTGTCCAAAAGCACTCTAAATCTCAGGAAATCTGATTTTGATATCAAATAGGAATATAATCCTGTGTTTATTTCCTCTGTGAGACTCTTAATGTTAAGATTCTAAACTTGGCATCAAATCCATCCTTAAAGATTGTGAGAGGTTATCAACATAAAGAGGAGACA
This sequence comes from Chrysochloris asiatica, assembly GCF_000296735.1. Taxonomy (NCBI): domain Eukaryota; kingdom Metazoa; phylum Chordata; class Mammalia; order Afrosoricida; family Chrysochloridae; genus Chrysochloris; species Chrysochloris asiatica. The sequence continues at coordinate 33,301,996 of NW_006408528.1, forward strand.
TACTTTAGCCAGTGAGGGCAGTGTTCAAGCTTAACTGGGAAGAGGGAACATTAAGATGAAGGAACTAGCAGACAACTCTCTGTCCCTGGAAGGGTTATAAGTGATGTCCCTCCCTCTGATACTGACAGAATTCAGAATTCAGAACAGCTTTGAAGCAAGAACCTTATTTGGACTTTTGGACTTGTCAAAGAAAAGCTGGTTTCAGTCAAGAGAAATACAAAATTCTCACACTGAGTTTTTAGGGTCATCTGTGACTGAGCAACAAATCTCAGGTACAATAGGAAGAAAAAACTACCAAGGGCAATCTGTCAGATTATTGACTAAACAAAATCAGTGTGAATCCAAGTGAGCTGAGGGAAGGAATAAATATGCTACAAATATGCCATCTGTAATTACTGTAAGACTAATCATCAGACGACACCTCGGCCAATTCAGAGGCATAAATCAACACAGCCAACCACGGAAGTGACTACACACAGATTGTCGAGCAGCTGCAAGGGGAGTCGGAAAATGATAAGGGCTTTGAAGGAGACTCTGCTTTTATAGTTAAGTCCTTGAAGGAGATGCTCAGGAGATAGGCACTTCAAGTCTCCTCTGGTACTCAGGATAAGAATGTGTTGATTACAAACTCAATGGAAAGCATGAGCTGCCCCACCCCAACCCCCCCACACAGGTCTCAACATCTAGCAGGAATAAGGAAACTTCTCTTCACCATACTGAGAAAAGAAATCAAAAGACTTTGTCCCAAAAGTGGTGCCCTCCTTAAAACTGGTTGCTGCTATTCAGATTAAAGCTAAAAGGTTAAGAGAAAAGGAAGCATGCATCTGATATTACAACTGCCCAAGAATAAATTATACAAATTAGCTCCCTGCCTTGAAATACAGGTGTCCTTCATTAACATTCATTTCAGCAACACTTGATTTATAAACTGAGCCACGGAGCCAGGGTTGGCTCAAGGGTAAATACAGGTGCCATTGTCTGAAAAATCCCGAGCAATGCAGAGCATTTCCCCCCAGCTGTTCCAATTTGATGAAAAGAAAGCAAAAGAGAAATCTGTTTTCAGCCTTGGTTAGTGGACTGGCCTGTTTATTCTCTTAAGAAGCAACAAGGCAGGTCCTTCTGAATAGAACACTGAGGGAGTCAATTGTAAATAAGTGGGAGACTCTACAACTGTAAGGGGTCAAGTACAACTAAAAAGGATAAAACCAAATCTCACGATAAAAAACATCAAGCAATTGCTGAACGCCAAGTGCCCACAGAAAGGAACAGAAATAGCAAATCAATTCATTGTATATTTATTAGGTTTTCCCTTGATTGCAGGTCCCTGGAAAATGACACTGTTTTTATTGTGTAAGTATAATAAGCTTGCACTAATATAGAGTAAATCGAGAACGAGACTGTAACTAAAGAGACTAGTAGACTAAATCACTGTTAAGTTAAATGTCTTTTCTTTAATCAATATATAGAAATTCTTTATTATATCAGAGCACCAGGTAAAACAGTACTGGTCTCTACTTGTTTGATAATAAGCAATGTTTATATTTATTTATAAATATATTCTTATTTATAAATGTATTATTGTTGTTGTTAAGTGCTATTGAGTCGGTTCTGACTCATAGTGACCCTAATTGGGTTTCTGAGGAGCACTTACAAATAAGCATTATGAATATACCTTCTTAATCTTGTTTCTAATTATTTGCTCAGTAAGTCCTTTCTTCCCTCTCATCATACAATGGTGAACTCCAGAAAATATACTCCTACAAAATAGTCCATATGTGATCATGTGACTAATATAAATTACTAATATAATTCATATTTCTCAAGTAAGCCAGGATTTACTGAGCATGTACTATACACGAGGCACTGCAGGTAATGAAGGTAAGGCCTAGTCTTGGCCCTCAGTGAGCTTACAGTCTAATCGTGAGGGTACAAGTAACAAGTGATTCTAACTGAGATGAATGATGAAAAGGTCTCAAATCATCTGCTCTGATGAAAAGACTAAAATGTGTTAGGTTCATTGTGCCTAGAATTTCATAAATCCTTCTGGAGTGTTAAGGATACTTGAAAAGTGCTTGGCTTCTTAGATTCGCCAAGCATTCCCATAGCTATATTTGTATTAATAATTTGTACTTTTTCTAAAGAAAGGATTTTTCTGAAGAAATTCCATATAAATCAGCCAAATTATCATGTAACAAATTTGATAACCATTAACAGTCCCCTCCCTAAGCCCTAACCTGTGACTGTCAGCCACGTATGACAACCTGGAACACTATGTCTCCTATCCTAGAACTTCCTTAGTGTGCTGATATAAACCAACAATGACAGGCAATGGGGGAGGGGCCACTGCCTAACCCTCTTCCTCAGAGACCACCTATGTGAGAGCTTTAAATGACACCATAGCCTTTACACTAATTCACCTGCATTGTTAATAGGGCAAAAGGCAGCTTGCTTCAACAATAAATTCTGAAATCTAATTTCAGCTTCTGACATTCATGGTAGAGCATATCTTCCGATTCCATGAAAGGTCCTACAAATCACTCAAGACCATCTTCCGCTGAGTAAGAGAAAATGATAAGAGGGCAGGGTGTCTGGCTGTACCGGGGTCTGCAGCATACACAGAACAGGGTTCCTCTTCCTGACCAAATGGCTCAGTACTGTTCACATGCAACATTGAGGCAACCCCAGAAAATTCTCTAACATAAAACCTGTAATCCCATAATGTGTTAGGGAACCAGAAACACATAACTCTGAAATTCCTTTCCCCACTGACCAGCAAAACCTCCTTAATACTATTTAAAGTGGTTTTAAGATAAAGGTGAAATCATGGACTATATATAATAACACTGCTTCTCGAATACTCTTACATGATTTTCCACGTGATTTTTTTTTTCTTTAAAACTATTTAAATGATTCTTCCCCCATCCCTATGTTCTCACTTATGAGGTACTTAAGACTCAGATAAAACATGAGGTCACATGGTGACCAAGAAATCTTCTAAGAATAACCCATTTATAGCATCCCTCAGTCCCCTAAAGCGTACATTGTTGGAGGAATGAGTGAAAGAAGAGATTCCATTCCCAGGCCTCACTGAGAAGATCCCCCACATGTGTCTTAGAAATCTAAAGATCACACTTCCTCCAGTGAACTGATGATGGAAAGTCATATTTTAGATTCTTATTAGAACACTCCTTTCCTTCCCCTCAGCACGAAGCTGAATTCTCTCAGAGGGCTGTTTTTCCAGAGTCCAGGGATGGAGAAGTCAGCTTTCTTCTGAGAAACACTGCTGAAGGCTGTAAGAACATTGGAGAAGTTACAAATTATGGAGAATTGTTTCTTACATGAGAGAAGTGGGTAGGATCATGGACATAAGAAATAAGGAGACTCAGAAAGTCACATTATGCAAAAGGGGAGGAAAAGATAACATTTCTTAACCAGGGGTCCCATCCTCCCTTTCTCTCTTTCTCTATCTCCCTTCTTCTTCCTCTCTCTAGCTTCTCCTCCTCCTCCTCCTTCCCTCCATTGTGCGCATGTACACACACACACCACACACACCAATTCTAGAACAATGACTCAGCCTTTTAAATAAACAGAAACAGACCCTTGTGCTCCCTCTAACTCTCCATGTTCTAGTTGAGTCAATTGGCCCAGGATTCTATATTTTTAAGCGCCATTCCAGAGACTTCCATGCCCTGAAGATTGCTAGATTTACCCCACTAGCCCAGTTGTAAAAGCAGGGACCATTACAATTTTTTTTATGATTATTAGGCTGACTTACGCCTGTCCTCTTTATGTTCTGTTGACTTTCCACTGTTTGAGTGGAGCACGTTAGCCTGGCTCCTTCCTTCCCCATGCCAGTCTGAATTGCTCTCCTTTCTAAGAAGGGTAGCCATTGAAACTTACAGAAAGAAAGGAGACATCTCCATTTTCCATTTTTTGACTTTTTGACAGTCTGGACTAGGTACCCACCCTCCTCATTGTGGACAGTCTGGCCCTGTGGCTCAGAGGATGAGAGTACTGATTCACAATAAGCTTTCTAACCCATCAGCTAGACCTTTATGGAGCTGGGCTGAATGCCAAAGCTGTTTTCCCTATTGTCTCATTTTCTCTTGTCTCTAACTAGAAGGATTCTGATCCCAAATGAAAGAATTTGCCAATTTGCAATTCAGCTGCTCAAATCAGTGTGCAATACCTTAAGACAAATTCTTGAGTAGGTCTAGCCAACTGCCACAAGAAGCCAGTATCAAGTCTCTAAAAATTCCTTGTGAGACGACAGTGCCTTCTGCCCTGTCACATCATTCCTTAGTCAAATCACTCACAAGAGTTCAGTTTTAAACTAGAGTTCGCTAAGCTTTCATCTCTACTGAGAAGAGAGAGTGAGTCCAGAAGGCCCAGTTCTTGTTATATGTAAACTCTGTGTACATCCTTGCTCAAAGGTCGGATTACCCCTGAGATCCTGTTCTGACAAAGACATCCCAATAGTTCTTTTTACTGAACTCCTGCTATAGGAGTCAAAGATGAAATCATATTATGTCTCACCTCAGGCTTCAATTATGTGCTTTGGTTAATTGTAACAAAATCTCTGAACTATAAGAATCACATGTTCTTCAATGTGCTACTTGGGTCTGAGTTTGTTTTTCGTTTTGTTTTTTGATAGAACAACAAACACGCAGTTAGCCCAGAGTAAAACAGCTGTTAACTATGTGGCTCAGACATTTGCTTAAGAAATCTGTGTTGATGCTTCTATAGAAGAACCTCTGCTCTTTTCAGAGTACGCTTTCCACAGATAATGGCCACAGCCTCCTCAAGACCCCAGGCTTTAGGACTGGACACTCGCTCTTATAACATATGCATTATATATGCTTAGCATAGTATATAACGCTTCACTTTTCATATTTCACTCTATTATCTACTCCAGTCTTCCCAGCAGTTTATTTTCACCATGTCTGGGCCCTTTTGTTTGACCTCCTGGGTCTGAGTCTTCCTCTGTGTGACACTAAAACCACTTGATCGTTGTTGTACAAAATTACTTGTATCTTGGCAGGGCTAAATGGTAAACTCAATTAATAAATCCTGAAATCTAATTTCCACTTCTGACATTCGTTGTTAAACATTAGTTTTCTTACAATGAAGAAGTCCTACTTCTCATTTAACCTCGAGGTGTTAGTTCCCTGCTCTGGTCCCCCCTCCTTTAGACACAGAAAAAAAATCCCCCTGAAGCATAATCCAAACTTGATGCTGAGTACTTGTCCATTCTGTATATGGAAGCCACACTGCGCCAAGGGTGACACAAGTTAGGCATGTACACAGGGAATACCATCATCAGTGTGCACTGGTAAAGAGGAGATCAAACCTCATAATGTCTGGTCAGCATGGAGTCAACTCTTCTGAGCACAGTGGTCCAACAGTGGGCATAACCCCTTTTACTTCACTGATGTGGAGCTGAGAAATCTGTGCAGGCCTTGGTTGCATCTCTTAGCAGCTCATCTCTGGGAAATGACTGACCTAGATATTCCAGAATCTCTAGTGCCCTTCTTTGAGTAAGCAAAGAATTGTAACCCCCTGAGCTGATACAGACAGAGACAGCCTTTCTGAGTGTGATGTCAAAGCCCAGGCTACTGTCTGTGAGAATGGCAGAGTAGAACAAGTCATCCTCGGCAAGACATTGCTCCTGGGGTTTTTCAGCCTCATTTTTTTTTTTTTTTTTGCCAGAAAGCAATTAACATCCAGCAAGTCAGCTGTGAACTTTGAATATAAATAAGCAAATTGTCAGAGAAAAGGGTAATGATAAGAATTTATGAGATTATTAGTAAAAACATAAATATAAACATGGGGATACCACATTTGTTTATTCTTAAGGTCTTTTTCTATTTTAATTTATAAATGATTACTGTGACTGAGTCTCAAATGACAGTAAATACCATTACGATGGCCCATTATCATGAGAAAATTTTACAAGATTTCTGATATTATCATTTCCAATTTTATTAACATTTATGGCTCCCAGAAAGCACCTCAGAATGCCCTTGATATTTGTGAGAAAATCTACTTTGAAAATACACATGTAGTTGAGTCTTTTACTAATTTCACTTGCTGCATGCTTTATAGGGTTAGCTTTATTAAAGTCTTTATTCTTGCTACCTAGATAATTTTTATTCAACTGCTCTAAACATACTAAGCAATCTTGATTCTAACAGTAATAATATATCTTTGTCACTGGTTCTGTTAATTCTAATGATTGGTCCTAGGCTGTTCCTCCCCTTCCTTTAGGAATGGTACCTTCCAGTCTCTCCATGTGCATGAAAAGTGACAAGCATGGGTCCCCATATTTCTACTTATTGGGCCACCCTAAAGACACGGTTTGTAAAATCTGCATGAATATTATCTTTCTCTAATGAGCTTTGGTTTTGTGTATGTTTTTAACTGATGTATAATGCTCCCTCTTCCATAGTAGCTTGTCTAATTACTGCTAGAGCTCTGGAAAGTATTTATAGCTAGACCTTATAACTGTTGAGTTAGGATTTGTGAGATCATAACAGTTTGAGATGCACCGAGTTCTAGGGGACCAGCCTAGAGTGGCCCATGCAGGAAGGAGGGGACAGGCAGCACTAGCTGAGTTCAGCCCACACTCTTTAAAACAGTCTCTCTGGGCTTCAGTGCAAGTAACTGGGCTTCAGCCCAGTTGTGAGCAGTTCCACTGACATTCTAGCCCTCTCCAGGCACTCTGAACACCACCTGGCATTGAGGGTATCTCCACAGCCTGCTCCGTGGCCATTTGGAATTAGGACTGGATCTTCATACTTCCCTTCCTCCATACTCAGTGATACACCAAGATTGCAAAGAAAAAATGTTGTTGTTTTTTTCCTTTTTTTAATGACTATTTTTTTTAAGTAGCCATAAGTTTGCATCTAAGCAGTATTCACTTTTATTTCAAAATGCACATTCTCTAGTGTTGGCTATATGGTAGCCTAATATTTGGTTAAAAAGAAAAATATCTATGTGTGTATAATATGTCTATAGAGTCCTAGTGTGATGCTGTGGGATAAAGCACAGTACCACAAGGTCATTTGAACTACAAGATTGGTGGTTCAAACTCACCAGCCACACCTTGGAAACCCTTATACAGGATCACTATGAGTCAGAACCAACTTGAGGGCATTTAACAACAGCAACAATATATGTATATATACATGTATATATATGTATATGGAGTTCTGCTGTGGTGCTGTGGGTTAATGCATGCACTATGCTGCAAACTCAGTTTGAACTTCAAGGTTGGTGGTTCAAGCTCACCAGTGGTTACCTGAAAACCCTATACAGGTGACTCAGTAGCACTTAACAACAACAGCATGTATATATATATATATAATATCACATATATATGGTGATTAGATACATATATATGTATTATATATGTGATTAGAAGGAGCTCTGGTAGCGTAGTGGTTACGAATCGGGCTGCGAACCTTAAGGCCAGCAGTTCGAAACTACCAGCCGCTCCGCGGGAGAAAGATGAGGCATTCTGCTCCCGTAAAGATTTACAGCCTCGGAAACCCTGTACAGGGTCGCTATGGGTCGGATCCGACTCGACGGCACTTAACAACAACAACAATATGTGATTAGAAGCCCAACGTGTAACCACCACGCTACCTGAGCTCCATATATATATATAAATGGAGCCCTGGTGTGGCACTATGGGTTAATGAGCTAGACCATAAAGTCATTTGAACTGCAAGATCGGTGGTTCAAGCTCACCAACCACTCCTCGGAAACCCTACACAGGGTTGTTGTTCGTTGGAACCAACTCAACGGCACTTAACATATATACATATATATATGTATATATACACTTAACATACATATATATATGTCTACTCCAGTCTACACAACAATTTAGTAACAATATGTATATTGTCCACCACATTAACCTACAGCACCATACCAGGGCTCCACGTACACACGTATATATGGGGAAAATTATCTTTTGCTTAAATAGAGCAGAATGTAGATAATGGCCATGCAAATATGGTTCAGGTAATTTTTCACCCCTCTGCCACATCTCTAGAACAGTCACATTTCCACTGTCAAATTCTACAGTGGACAGGTGGCTACTGCCACAGTTAAATTGCACTGGGATTTTTAAATGTCAGTTTGACTTTTCAGTAGAAATTGATACTCATGCTTAGACCCCCGGTTAGCCCTACGATCATGAATGAGACTGACATATTCCTCAATGCCACTTTGACTCCACTCTGTTCACACTGTCACATCTATGGCTAAGCACCTGTCTACCAAAGGCTTTAAAGCTAGCTTTCTGAAATTTATTTTCTAATTGTTAATGACCCTGATGATTGCCCTCCATAACTGTTTTCAATTTAACATGAAAGACAATAGGATTCCCTAAATGAGTTCCCTAATGGACCCTACTGTTAAACAATTCTTTATCTAATAGTTTTATATTGATATGAATATATATACCCACACATACCATCATATATAGCATCATAATCATTCTTTGATCTTGCCTACAAAAACAGAATTTTTTAATATGTTGTTTTAAATGTGTTTCAAAAGCATTTACCTCCAAAGGAAAAGCATTGAGCAGGAGAAAGCAGAGTTCTGACAAAGAAAAGAATGTTATGTGTTAGGTGAATATCAGTCATGTATAACCATTGGGGGAGCCTAGTGCAATGACACCAGCGTGAAGAGGGTACTGATTCATGTTTCTGGCATCAGAAAGAGAGGTCTATCACTCCCATAGAAGCTACTTTAGCAAGTCAGCAATCCATGAATGCCAAAGGGTAAATTCACTATAAGAAAGGACTCTCACATTAGTTTCACAATCTTGCCCCAAGCATTTCCTGCAACCCTACACAACGTGCTCATTGCTGGATATGCAGATTACTAAAAGAGTCTCTGCCTGTACGTTTCCACAGCTAATGGGGGAGACCAGAAGAAACTCAAGCAGTGGAGCAAATCCGGAGAGAGAGTATCAGCAAAGTGTGATAGGTGCCCCAAAGAGGAAGTCCGCTCGATCTACTTGGCAGAGTTGTAGAAGATGAGATGATACTTTTGCTGGCATTTGGGAGATAAAGAGGATTGCACAAGAGTGAAGTAGAAGTGAAGTTCATCCAGGCAGGGGAGCTAGTGTGAGCAAAGTCAGAGGCAGGTTCAGGCCGCTGCAACATAGACTAAATGGAGGGAAAGAGGAGTAAGAAGAAAGAGTATTAAAAAGTGGGGGCTCTGTTAAAATGGAAGGCACCCCTAAGTGGCACCAATGGTTAAGCTCTTGACTACTAGCCAAAAGGTTGGCAGTTCAAACTCACCAAGAGGCACCTTGGAAGGCAAGTCTGTTTCTGAAAGGTTACAGCCTTGGAAATCCTAGGAACAGTTCTACTTTGACACAAACAGGATCACCATGAGTCAGAACCAAAAATTTAAAAGGTCCTTCAAGGCCATTTGAAGGAATTTGAATTTTATATATCAGGTGTCATAAAAAAAAAAAAAAAATGTTTTAAATGGCGGGCTAAAATGACCTGTATTGGGGGAGATACTTTTAAAAACAGCAACTTGAGCCATTCAGTCAGTGCTGACTCAAGCCAATCTCCAGTGTACATAAGGTTTTAGTGGCTTTTTTTTTTTTTTAAGTAATTCCCAGTCCTTTCTTCTGAAACACCTCTAGATAGACTTACTCTGTCAACATTTTGGTTACCAGCTGAGCATGTTGACTTTTCACCATCCAAGGACTCCAGTAAGATAACTGTTGTTGTTGTTGTTGTTAAGTGCCATTGAATCGGTTGTGACTCATAGCAACCTTGTATAGGGTTTCTGAGGAGTGACTGGTTAAGTTTGAACCACAGGCCTTAAGGGTAGCAATCCAGTGCTTATCCTATAGTTCCACACCAGAACCCTGTAAGATAATATGTGGTGTTTAAGATGGGTTTTATAGGAAACTTGTTGTTGTTGTTAAGTGCCGTCGAGTCAGTTCTGATTCATAGCCACCCTGTATAGGGTTTCCCAGTAGTGACTGGTGGGTTTGAACCACTGACCTTGTGGTTCAAACCAACCTTGCAGTCCAGTGCTTTATCCTATAGGGCCCCACGAACACTCCTGGAGACAGTTAAAAAAATCACCACAGAAGCTTAGACAAATGATGTGAGGACCTGAAGTAGGGAAATGGTAAATGAAGATTGGATATTAGAGATATTTCATATCTTCAGCTGATGTGAAAATGGATGAAGTAAGGAGAAATCCAGTCTAGGCTGGGCAAGATATAATGCCGAGGAGCACGGAGGAAGAACAGGTGAAGAAGCACAGCTAGGAAGAAAGATAATGAGGTTACTTTGGGACTTATTGAGATATCTGAAGGCACTTGGAGGAGTCACTCAGGAGAGATAGTAGTCTGGAGCTGCAGAGACGGGTGATGGGTACCCTCGAGGGACAGCTAGACCCATGAGTGGAGAGGAACTCTCCCAGAGCTAGCCCACTCACTGTGCATCTGAGTAGCAGGTGAGAGAAGAGAAACAGGTGATGAAGACTGAAACAAGGCAGTCCAAGAGGCAGGAAGAGAACCAGAAGAAAAGGGTGATGTGGAAGCCAAGGGAGATTCATGCAAATGGTTAAAAAGTTCAACCACTAAACAAAAGGTTGTACGTTCGAGTGCATCCAGAGACACTTTGGAAGAAAGGACTGGTGATCTACTTGTGAAAGTCAACCTTGGAAAACCTTATGGAGCACATTTCTACTCTGACACACACAGGGTCACCATGAGGTTAGAATCAACTCAAAGGCAAATGAAACTGACAGGGAAAATTACCCATTTTCTAGATGCAACCATGGTTGCTGTGTTCTAAGATAATCTTGGGTAGGGGTAAACAAAGAGAGGAGTAGAGACTAGAACCTGTTTTCCCTCCTAGTTTAGCATAATGCCTGGCACATGACACTCAGTAAGTGGTAGCCTGGTGAAAATTGTGGGAAGAAATGGGCTACTCTTTACAGGCCTTTAGAGCTCCTACTTTACATCAGTCGTGAGACTTATTGATGCTATTAAATGCTATCTAGTCAGTTCCAACTCAGCAACTATGTGGATTTGAACTGACCACCTTGTGGTTAGCAATCCAGTGCTTATCCTATAGCACCACACCAGGATCCCCCCTGGTTTTTCTGGGTTTGGTTTCTTGTGAGGTTTTGAGGGGTTTTTCTTTTGGAGGAAAGAGGATGAGCAGGGTATAAAGATGAAAAGGACCCCATTTCTATGCTAAAGGAACATGTTATATAGGAAATGTTCAAGAGAACAAGAGGTATTGGTTGTGTACCAAAAAATAAATAAATAACTTTAATCCCATCCTTGTAATCATTCTCAAATTTTGTCTGATTTGATTTTCCTTGACTTGATGTACAAAGTTTTCAGAAAACAGGCACAATTTGTTTCATCTCTCTTTTCCCATGATGCACTCGCCCCTTGAAATCTGGATTATATCACCATGATTTCAGTGAAAGTGTCCCCTCAAAGATCACCACCAGTCTGTTTATAGTAACCAAGATTCTACCCTTCATTCCCTTGGAGCTCCCAGTGATGGCTAACACTATTGGTCAGTATGTTCACTGGATCCCTCTCTTTGATTGTTCCTTCTGAGTCTAATCCCTTCTGTGACTAGCTCCAAGGCTTCATGCCACTCTACACACACAAACACACACACAGAGAGACCTTTCCAACCTGTCTCTCAGGAGATCATCTGCCCTCATGACTCCACCTTTCACAACTGTGCAAATGACTCCTGCTACTGATTGTTATCTCTGACTTGATTTCTCAGCACTATCCCAAAACTTCCAACTACCTGATAGATACCTAATAGACATCTGTACCCAGTACCCCAGATCTAGGTATCTGAAGTTTTATTCTCCTCCACTTGACCCTCCTATTAGTTAAGGAACCATCAACTCTCCTACTTGCTTGGTCCACAACTACCTTGACCACCATCTTCACTCCTCACATATGAGCAGATCCAACCTGTTCCCAAGTTTGATTCTTCTCTCATTTTACTCATCGCCCTCTCCTCTATTCCCAGTATTCTTCTACCCCAGATTAGGCCTACTCACCTGTATTCAATAGTTTCCCCTAATCCTATGGCCAATCAGCCCTGCTCGTTGACATGTAAGCAATTGTCAAGCACATTGTTGTTGTTGTTAAGTGTCCTCCAATTGGTTCCAACCCATAGCGACCCTGTATAGGGTTTCCAAGAAGCTGGTGTGTTTGAACCATGGACCTTGTGGTTAGCCATCCAGTGCTTATCCTACAGTGTCGCACCTCTAAAAGCCCTATCCATAAAAAAGTTAAATGAATCCTCCAAACCCTGTGTGATTCCGGTACCTCCTGTCATTCAGTCTTAGCTCTCACACTACCCTATTGCATAGCTGAATTCCAGCTACACTGGAATATTTGTCATTTCCCATCTTCAAGGTTTAGCACAACTGATTGATGCCTTGACTTGGAAAACTCTTTCCCCAAAGTATGTTGTCCTTCAAAAACAAGGTAAAGGCTTCCTCCTCAATGAATTCTTCTCCAAGTCAACCAGTCATAGTAATCTTTCAGACTTCTAAAATCTTGCAGCCTTTGTACATCTCCCCTAACTCCTCTCATGCTGTTTCCCAACATTGTGATCAGTGTCCATACTCTCTCCCCTTTATGGAATTCAGACTCTCAAGGCCATCACTTTTTGCTATTCATGTTGATATTAACATAGGTTATTAGCACAGTGCTTTGCAGATAAAAGACACTCAGAGGACCAAAATCAGTGAATGGATGAATAAAAATTTTGCAGATCATCATTATGAAAGCAAAAATCTCACTGAAGGTTTTTCTTGAGATAGTTGTAGAAGGCATAGAATGATTGGCTAACTTACCACTTTTTGTTTCAACTTAATCTAGAAGTAGTTTTTGTTTGTTTTCCCTAAGACTATATTCTTCCAATGCAGAGTTTGTTCATTCCTGGTATGTTTAATATTCCTTGCCAATATCATAATTCAAATTCTTCTTTGGTCTTCGTTATTCATTGTCCAGCTTGTTCATGTATGTTGTTGTTGTTGTTGTTGTTAAGTATCGTGGAGTAGGTTCCCAATCATAGTGATCCTGCACAGGGTTTCTGAGGCTGTAAATCTTTACGGGAGCTGAACGCCTCATGTTTCTCTCTTGAAACCACTGGTAGTTTCGAACTGCTGATCTTGAGGTTGGCAGCCCAACTCGTAACCACTACACTACCAGAGCTCCTTTTTTGTATAGGTAAGTTTAAAAATCATAGCATGGGTCAGGTGTACCTTAGTCCTCAAGGTGACATCTTTGCTTTCTAACACTTTAAAGAGGTCTTTTGCTGCAAATTTACCCAGTGCAATAAGTTGTTTGATTTCTTCATGGGTATGGAGTGTGTGTGGGTGTACGTAAAAATGAAATACTTGGAAACTTCAATATTTTTCTGTTTATCATGATGTTGCTTATTGGTCCAGCTCTGAGGACTAATCCCAGGAGAAAGACATCATGTTTGATAAAGTAGAGGGTCAATGAAAAAGAAGAAGACATTCAGTTGGATGGATTGACACAGTGGCTGCGACAGTGGGCTCAACCAGATGGCACAGAACTAGACAGTGTTTCATTTTGTTGTACCTAGAGTTAGGAGCCCTGGTGTGGTGCTGTAGGATAAACACTGGCCTGCAAACCACAATATCAGTGGTTCAAACCCAACTGTTCATCAGAAGCTCTATGCAGGGTCACTGTGATTCAGAACCAACTCACAGGTCCCTGATAACAACAGTTTAACTCCAATTTAACTTTATTTAAATATATGCAAATCTGCTTTTTTGGGGTCTTTTGTCATGTGTCACTTTCTGTTAAAAGTTGAGTGGAAGGAAAACTGGATAATTGAATGTTCCAAGCAATTGTTTATGTTCAATTTAAGTTTTATGATATTTTATAAATTGTTTTCTCAAACATTGTAGTTAACAACCTATGTTGGCAGAACTAAGTATGGGTTAAATGCCAGAGCTGCTCTACTCCAAGAAGCCTCAGGCTTTGGAGAAGGGTGGAATAAGTTTTCGAAGTCGGTCTTTCTAAGTGGGACTGGATGGTGGCCTTCCTGAAAAGGGTCAACGTCAAAACACCTCGAAGGGTTCTCTTGGGAATGGTACAAATAAGGATCTCTTTCAGTCGGCTGGCCAGGTAGCTGTCTTCCAAATTTCTTGGCATAGATGAGTGAGAACCTCCAGCACTCCATCAATTTGTAGAAGCATTTCAAGTGGCATTCCATAAATTCCTGGAACCTTGTTTTTCATCAGTGCCTTCAGTGCAGTGTGGACTTCTTCCTTTAATATCATTGGTTGTTTACCATATGCTACCTCTTGAAAAAGTTAAATTTCAACCAATTCTTTTTGATACAATGACTCTGTGTATTCCTTCCATTTTCTTTTGATGTTCAATATTTTGCTCATGTTGTTGTTAAGTATCGTTGAGTGGGTTCCAACTCATAGCAACTCTGTATAGGTTTCCAAGGAGCAACTGGTGAGTTTGAACCTATAATGTCACACCAGGATTCCAGTAGGCATATGGGTATTATCCATCCCTGACTAGTGTTGTACTTCGAGAAAGATCTTGAAATGCTTTTTTTTAACAATAAATGTAACACCATTCTTCCTCAACTTGTCATTTCCAGCATATCATCATCCAATTCAAACTGGCCAATACCAGTTCATTTCAGCTCACTAATGCCTAAGATAGTATTTATGCTTTTCATTTCATTTTTGACATGAATTTTCCTAGTTTCATACTTTGTACATTCCATGCTCCAATTATTAATGGATACTTGCAGCTGTTTCTTCTCATTTTTAGTTGTACAGCATCAGCAAATTGAAGGTCCTAAAAGCTTTATTCCATCCAAGTCTTTAAGATCAGCTACTTTGAAGGGACAGCTCTATCCAAGACAAATTTTGAGTCCCTTCCACCCTGAGGGGCTTATCTTCTGGCACAATAGCAGACAATGTTCCACTGCTAGTCATAATATTTTCACTGACCAATGTTTTTAGAAGTAGATTGGCAGATCCTTCTTCATGGTCTATCTTGGTTTGGAAGCATCACTGATCCCTACCCACCATGGGTGATGCTGCTGGTACTTGAAATACCAGTGGCACACAGCATCACAGCAACATGCAAGCCACCACTGTAGCATACAAGCCACTGTAGTCTAACAAAGTGACAGAGGAGTGGTGGTAAATAAAAATTAGGCAGGACTCGAAATATCCCCAGTTTAGATCCCAAGAATTTGAGAAGTTTGCACAGATGTTGTCAGATATAATAGGGAGATTCAGAAATGATGCCATTAAGTTAAGAATTCTGTCAAGAATCATTGAACTCTGGGTCTCAGTGTTTCCATCTGTGCAATGTTGTTGTTGTTGTTAAGTGTCGTTGAGTCGGTTCCGACCCATAACGACCCTGTACAGGGTTTCCGAGGCTATAAATCTTTATGGGAGCAAAAAGCCTCATTTTACTCCCGCAGAACAGCTGGTAGTTTCGAACTGCTGACCTTAAGGTTCGCAGTCTGATTTGTAACCACTACGCTACCAGAGATGTGTGTAGACACCCAAGTAGTGGTTCACAACAATTATACCACAGATTCACATGGCTTCAGCAAGTGAAACCCAAAGGATAGACGGGGTTCCCAGGGAAGAGTGTAAAAGATTGGAGGACAGAGGACAGTTAACAGCTGAACAGTGGACACCATCCTTCCAAATCCCCATTTTAATGTCTACACACTATTATTTTTTATACGATCACTTGAAGTTACTTTCATGCACTGGGTTTTTCTGGTGAGAGATTGTTTCTTCTTAACATAGTACCTTCAAAAACAGATTAGGCTTTTTGTAATTCATTATAAAAATGTTATTAACACCAAGAAAGCAAGGAACGGGAGCTCTTCGTATCTCCTTTTTTATATTCAAATGTATTGGGGGGGTTTTCCATGTAAAATTCCAGAAGGGAGGGAAAATATCTCTTCCAAGACAAGTACATCTGTTCAGTTGGCTTTTCTCCATCATACCTATCAATAGCTTATTAGCTTTGGGCATGTTGCAGTCAATACTTTTAACTTGTTTTCAAAGTAAAATATCAAGTGATGCCCAGGCAAAAATCTCACTGCTTACTCAGCATGTAAGTAAAACGTTGATTGCTTTTCAGTTGTCAAATATGAGTATGTACAATGAAGCCATGCCCCAATCTTCTACACCCAAAACCCTAGGGCATCTAAGAGCTCTAGCCAAAAATGCTAGTTGTGTTATAGCCATCAGAGACAACAGACACACAGGGCTCTGCAGACAACTGCCCCAGCTACACAGCTTCGGCACAGTGTGGTCACAGATGACTTCCCATCTCTGAGCATTTCTGTTTTTATAACATGGAAAGTAAAACTGGCTTCATGGTGCTTAAGAATTTATGTTGCACATTTATTTTGTGAATGGTCCTGACATTTGGAAGCCCTGGGGACAATGCGATGAAAGATGATGTGTTTCTTAAAGACGTGGTCAGAGTAGAACCACCAGGGTTCCTTTCTTCATCATAGAGTTGGCATTATCACCAGAACCAGGTACTGTTTAGCTTCTGTGATTGCAGCTGCTGTTTTGATGCTTGCCTTTGATTGGTAGATTTTGGATTCCGAGAGCTTCATTGGAGCTCCACCAGGGGCAGAAAGGAAGTAGGACTGATATGAAGAAGAGGGGGTTCCAGAGTCTGGTGATATTTCAGTGATTTATTTTCCTTTATTTTCCCAACTCATTCCACAAAGTCTTGTTTGAGATAGGATCTTATGTTCAGTGGGGAAGAGGAACATCAATTGTCCTGCCAACAGCGCTAAGTAGGAGCTTGCAAAATGACATTTGCTAGTAGAACATGATGCTGCTTCTTACAGAGAAGCACACTGGCAAGGGAAAGAAAGCCTTCCCATTTGTCTTCGTGGGGAGCTTCAGGTGCAGCGTGGAGACACTCATGGAAATACTCTCATAGGGTATTTAGTACAGCAAACGATGATGGGAAGAGACTGGCATCTCTTTGCCTTTCTTTGACCTTTATTCTTGTGGAAACTTTTACTGGGTTTCTGTTTCACAATGCTGTCACTACTAAATCAATTAGCAAGCACCAACTGGCTTCTCAGAGCCCTCAGCTGGGCCTGTGAGGGAACTATTAGACTCCTGAGAGCAGAAGCTATGCCTACTTAGTTCCTCTGTACCATGCTTAGTTTCCACCAACAGTGCCTTGAACTACACATGATTGAATGAATGAGCAAATGACTAGGAAAAAAATTACAAAATCAGACCCTGCCTCTAAAGGTAATGGTCTATTAGAATAAAAAGCAAAAGAAAACAAGCATGCCTACAAATGAGGCAAAAAACTCACTGCTGTGGAGTTCATTCCGACTCACAGTGACACTATGGAACAAAGGAGAGTTGCTCCATTGGGTTTCCGAGACTGTAAAACTTTACAGGAGCAAGCAGCCCCATCTTTCTCCTGCAGAATGACTGGTGGTTCAAACCCCTGACCTTGTGGTTAGTACCCAGTGCTGAACCCATTGTGCCACCAATAAGTGAAGAGGCTTCAGAATCATTGCAGTATAAGAGTACTGTACATGCAGACACTCAAATGAAAGGGCATGTCCAATAGAATAATCTGAATGAGATGGAAGATTCTTATAAAAAATAATTCCCACCTCTCCAGTCTTCATCATTCTAGTGTGAAAATGAAATCATTTAAAATAATTGCAGAACATCTGGCCAATGTTTGTACTAACCTGCTCCCACTTTAAAATGTTTATTGTTAGGTACCATAGAGTCAGTTCTGACTCATAGCGACCTTTTACAGGGTTTCCAAGGCATTATTTATTTACACAGTACATATATGTACACAGTAATAAGTGTGTGTGTGTATACACAGATATACCTGTGTAAAGTGTCTGCATTCCAAGAAAAGACCGCCATATCTAACTGAGAGACCTGGTTTCTTCCACTTGAGAGGGTGCAAAATAAACTCAATTCATAAAAGAAATAGTATTGGATTCAGTCGATTCTGAGGTAGATCTCATGGGAGTATGAGTGTGCTTGAAAACCAAAAAGCTATAACTAAGCCTTTAATGCTTCATAGCGAGCTGGAATTTCAGTTTGGGCAGCAGACTAGAATGTAACAAAATCCACTCAATTATTTTCGCCTTTATTTCCTGGCAAATGGTAAACAATTTTCAGCTGAAATTTTTTCTCGCTTATGGCGCTGTAGGATAAGCACTGGACTGTTAACCACAAGGTCGGTGATTCAAACCTTCCAGCTGCTTCTCAGAAACCCTATACAAGGTCGCAATGATTGGGAACTGACTCAACAGTGCTTAACAACAACAATAAACCTTGTTATTGCCTTATCAGTCTGATCTTTCCTCAGTCCACCCACCTCAGAAAATGGGTGTTTCATCTTTGAAACAAGAAAAGAAAAACAGTATGGGGTGGAGAGGAGAATTGGGGAATCTTGCAAGTAGGGGAAGGCAGTCACAAACGTCTATCCACACCAGAGACCTCACGGTAAAAACAGAGGAAATTATTGATTATGTTTTCATTGAATTCTTGGCTAATTATTCCTGAGAGAAAGTTTTTGGAAACCTGAGCCTCACTTTTAATCCCTAACATGTATTTACATTCCCATGGTAGGTACATAGCTGTTCTAACCACTTCGGTCCTCACCCTTCGGGCACTCCTCTGAAAAAGAAAGGGGAAGAAAAAGGCACAGGATGGGGTGGCGGGGGTCGCAAAGGGGTCCCTGATCCTGGGGCATCTACATTAAGAATCTCTTCACCAACTGCTCTGATGGAACTATTTCAAAGGCAAAAATTCAGAAACAAACTCATAGGGCAGAAATGAAGAAAGGACACATTTTTTTTTAAATAAGTTTTAAAAACTTCCTCCTGCCATCCTATGTCTGTATTAGTTCTCAGATGATGTCCTAATAGGTTCTCAATGCAGATATCCCTCACTTTTCAAAAGATGTCTTTATGCCACTTTCTTTTATAAAAGACCTACGTATGTGCCTGGCTTTCATTAATCCAAAGAGGAATTTCATTGTTACCAAGAAAGGTGTAAAAAGCGAGACTAACACTAGCACTCGGCATGTGTTTTACAACAAGTTGTTCAAGAGGCAGGAGCACCCCAACAGTGAGAGTGGGGGCACCAAGCTCTGGCCCTGGAACAACACTCAGCATGTCAGCATCAAGCTGCCCGCACCTGAACAGTACCTATGAACACTATGTTGTGTTATCTTACGCTTCACGTATTCATTTGGTATGATTTAGTGGGTTGTTTGGGGTTTCTAGGAACATACAAAAATGATCTCATAGAAATCAATGGCAACTGCTTCTTTGTTTTATGCCATTTCCACTTACAAACGGTTTCTCAGAAATACCCTACTCTCAGGTAATGAAAGAAACTTGTGTTTCAATAACTTTTACTGTATTTACCAAAATTATATATGTTCACTATAGCATAGTGGATTACAAGCTGGGTTGCTAACTGCAAGGTTGGCAGTTTGAATCCACCAGCTGCTCTGAGGAAGAAAAATGAAGCTTTCTGCTCCCATAAAGATTTACAGCCTCAGAAACCTTATACAGATATGAGTTGGAACCGACTTTACAGCACATAACTACCACCACCATAGTCCTGGTGTGGTGCTGTAGGATAAGCACTGGTCTACTAACCACAAAAACTGTGGTTCAAACCCACCAGCCGCTCCTTAGAAAGCCTGTACAGGATGGCTCTGAGTTAGAACTGAGTTGACAACACTTCACAACACCAACATAGAACATCTGCAAAACAAATGAAAGAGTGCTTTTCCTTTTTGAAATGGTACCTGGATTTCCTGTTATTGTTGTTACGTACCATCGACACTTGTTGCATACACTTATCTTTGATTTAACCAACCTCCTATTGAACTTCTGTCAGTTTTCGAATGTTTCCACTATTATAAAAAATGTCTTTGTAGCTATGTCTTCCCATATATCCTTGATTATTTCCTTGGAATACCTTTGAAAACCAGAACCATGGGGTCGTGGAGTATCTGTATTCTCAGAGGAGGATGGACAAAGTCAGGGAGTCTTATCTTGGTCATCAAGCATAACCAACTTTGGAAGCTACTTCAGTGTGATGAGATGAAAATTTTATCAAAGTATATATTCTGATAGCTGAGTATTTATGAGCTCGGGTAGAGGCCGTGTGGTCTAATAAAAGTGCATGGAGCAGAGAATACACAGAGCTGGAGTGCCAGGCCCCCCGCCCCCCTTGCCCTGCAAAGCCCACAAGTCCCACCTCACCTCTGGAGCTCCGCTCCTCACCCACTGTAAAAAGGCTCAGCGCCACATTCTCAAGCTTCCATGAAGCTCTTACAAAAGAGGACTCCCTTCAAAGTTGGCAAAGATGGTGGGTAGGGACCAATAATTGTATCATATTTATGTATATGTACAGTTTGCTTTCTTTTTATGCCTCCTTCTATTTTGTTTTGTTGGTTTTTAAACAGTGCTAGCAATATTTCTTAAAGAAGCAGAGGACTGTGTACAATCATATAACACACTTCCTTGACAGTTTAAAAAATCGTAGGCCTTCTCAAGTAACTCAGAACTTGCCTGCGTCTGTATTGTATTTCTTTAGGAGGGAGCAATTAGTCAAGAGGAAGCCCAAGTCCATGACACCTCTGACATTACTATGGCTTGCCTCTGAAGGGTTATGGCCGATAAGAGCTTTCCAGACACTTCTCTAAGAGTAAATGCCAGCCAGGCTTCATCTTCCAATGGCAGAACTGACCTATAGCATACAAAACAGTGACTTCCCCACAGAACCAACGCAGGCTGAAGTTCAAGGTGGGGAATGACCTTTACCAAGCTGTGGTTGAATTCTGACTGAAGAGGCATCACTGGACAAAGCAATGGTGTGGCGTTAACTTGAGTATGAAAGTGCTTCAGTTTAGAATACTAGCTGAGTGATTATAGGAAACCAGTGGAGCCCTGGTGTGAAACTGTAGGATAAGCACTGGACAGTGAACCACAAGGTTAGTGGTTCAAATCCACCAGCTGTACCTTGGAAACCCTATACAGGATTACTATGAGTTGAAACTGACTCCACGACACTTAACAACAGGGGAGCCCATATTAACTTGTTATCATTATCATTCTTCTGGTAACAAATGTCTTGGCCTACATATGTGTGAGGGAGCTCGGTAGCGTACTGGTTATGGGTCAGGGTACTAATCTCTTGGTCTGCAGTTGGAAACTAGCAGCAGTTCTGCAGAAGAAAGATGAGGCTTTGGGCTGCTGTAAAGATTTACAGCCTCGGAAACTCTATAACACGGTCTCTATGAGTCAGAACCAACTCCACGACACATAACCATCACCACAACATATGTGCGATAGTTCCTATAGAAAAAGGAAAAAAAAATGCACGCAGAGTGGGGACTAAAGCAGGAGGACTGTCCTTAAATCAGATAAAAACCCATCAGGCCTATGTGAGATCTCACACATCACAGAAATCTCCAACACAAAGAAAATTTCTGACAACACTATCCTACAAATCTGAGGTAGAACCAAGCATTTGAATCCCTTCACCTTCTTTCTAAACCTTTAATAATATTCACAGTTGAATAGATCTGCCTTTGGAAATTCCTCCCATACCCGTCCAAAGCCAACATCCTCTGACATGTTTAGAAAGAGTCGTGTCTTGTCTTGTGGGACCAACTTGACTGAGTTGAGAATATTCATTTATATTCAGCCTGCACTTTAGCCATTCTCTGATGTGGTGCTGTAGGATCAACCCTGGATTGCAAACCACAAGGTCGGCAGTTGAAACGCACTAGTTGCTCCTTGGAAACCCGATACAGGGTCTCTATGAGTCAGAACTAACTTGAAGGCACTAACAACATCAATTTCTAGTAACATTGACTTAATTTGGAGAGTCTAGTGTGGGAAAATGGAGTCCTTGTGTGGCGTGGTAGGGTAAGCACTGGACCACAAGGGTGATTTGAACTGCGAGGTCAACAGTTCAAGCTCACCAGCCACTCCTCAAAAACCCTACACAGGGTCATTATGAGTCTGAACCAACTGAAACAATAGTGTGAAAAAGGGGACTAAATAGAGTCTGAATACTAGCCAGTAACATTGGCCAAGAACCATCAAGCAATTAAAATATGAGATCGCTAAGGTTCAGACAGGTTTATAGCTAAGGGTATAAAATTAGGAGAAGTGTGCACAGGGTTGTATTCTTTAACCATACTTATTCAATCTGTGTGCTGAGCAAATAATCCAAGAAGCAGGATTATAAAAAGAAAAACTTGGCATCAGGATTGGAGGAAGACTCATTGACAATCTGCGGCAATATACAGATGATACAACCTTGATTGCTGAAAATAAAGAGAACTTAAATACTTACTGATGAAGATCAAAGACCACAGCCTGCAGTCTGTGTTGCATCTTAAGGTAAAGAAAACAAAAATCCTCACCACGGGACCAATATATAATATCCATATAAATGGAGAATAGCTTGACGTTCGTTGTCAAAGACTTCATTTTGCTCAGATCAACCATCAATACTCATGAAACTGACAGTCAAGAAATCAAAGGACATACTGCATTGGGCAAATTTGATGCACAAGACTTCTTTAAGTATTAAAGAACAAAGATGTCAGTTTGAGGACTAAGGTGCGCCTGACCCAGGCCATGGTATTTTCAATAATCTCATATGTATGTTAAAGTTGGGCAACGAATAAAGAAAACCATAGAAGAGTTGATGCATTGGAGTTTTAGTGTTAGAGAAGAATATTAAAAGTACCATGGACTGCCAAAAGAACAAACCAATTTGTGTGAGGAGAAGTACAGCCAGAATGGAAGCCAAGGTAGCCAGATTTTGTCTTTCATACTTTGGACATATTATCAGGAGGGACAGTCCCTGGAGAAGGATATCATGTTTGGTAAAGTGGAGGGTAGGAGAAAAAGAGAAAGACCCCCAATATAATAGACTGGCACAGTGACAGCAGCAATGGGTTAAACATAGAAATGGTGTTGGCACAGAACCAGGCAGTAGTTCATTCTGTTGTGCATAGGGTCGCTATGAGTAGGTACCGACTCAATGGCATCTAACAACAACAACATACAATTCCAAGGACAAAAATTAGTACAAAAATGTGTTATTCAAGCATAGCTCTAGCCCTTAATAAGTATGAAATAGCTTGCAAATAAAGTTAATGCAACTCCTTTAGATGGGGAAAAAAAATGGAAAATTTTTAGATCTACATGCTGATATAAGGAATTTTTTCTATTGTGAATGATTCATTGACCATTTGCATACATATCACACAGCATTATCGGTCTCAATGTGTAAAATGTTATTTGAAAAGAAAAAGAGTGACATATTTCATAGGTCAAAGGATTGTAAGTTCCTAGAGTGAGTTTCTTATTGCTAAGAATCCAAATGTGTGGGAAATTACAGAGATAAATTCTGAAGTACATTGGTGTTCAATGAGACCCTGAATACTTGAAGTTCTCATTTTCCCCTTCTGAACTAAATAAGAAAACATTGAGACATTGTGCAATTCTTTATAAAGAAGCATTGTATTGATGGTTTTGCTCCACTAGATATACTATTTGAGGATGTCATCGGTAAATTGTATCTGTAAAAAGTCTGGTAAACTGTATCCTTGGAACTGATGGATTTTGTTTATCAAGTTCAAATAGATCCCCCCACGATTAGGGGTGGGGAGAAGGTGTTAAACGTTGTGCTTTACTGCCAGCCACTAAAACATCATGGAATTGCAATTTTGTCTGCAACCATTTGTTACGGGCAAGAGCAGATTACAGGAATAAGTACAGAACCCTTCGCTGTGATTTATGGTGGAAGGACAGCACAGAGAGGAATTCAGTCAAGGCAGGAATGGCTGAGCAGTGCAACAGACATTAGCCAAGATGTGAGCACTAAGTGGAATATCTAGAAGGGAAAAGCTACACTCATGGGCCTTGTAGCCTCACATGCCCTGAGCCAAAAATGAATTTAAGATCTTCTGGTTCCCCAACTTTGCAATCATCTTCATCTTGCAAAGATCATTTCCAGGGGAGAGCACTTTATTGATCAGACTGGTAATATGGTGGTAATTATGAGATTCCATTTCATCTTTTATTTCTCAATCTGTCTCTCTCTCTTTCTTATGTCCCCTCTCTTAGACAAAGGCAGTACATCATACGTTTGAGAATAAAAGGAAGGAGTCAAAATAAATTTTGAGTCCATTTTAATGAATTCCCCAGTTTTCCTTATAATAAGTAGAAATTCCTCAAAATACCTTAAAATTAAAAATAGAAAGCAATGAACTATTGGTGTTTCAGATCCATTCTTAGGTGAATTTAGGCCCAAGAACAATCCACTTTCACTTTCCCAACTCTAAAGTAATATGTCATCAAAATCCAATTTAAATAAATTTGAGGGTGGAGAGAAGAACTACGCATAAGAAGGGGGTGTTTGCATCTGGGTAGTAAAGAAATACTACCCAGATAACATACTTGGTATTATGTAATTTTTTTCAAATAAATACATTATTTTGATAATAATTTAATATTTGTAATGAACATGAATAAAGAGAAGGTGAGCAAGTGACTCGGACTGCCCCATTTCACCTTGATAATCAGATGTGGTAGATACATGTATGTTGGAGAATTGATCAATTATTCACAAAAGGACTTTTAGGCAACTTCTGGGAGAGTCAAGTGTTTTCTGCTCCCAGATTTTCTCCTTGAAACACAAGCCTTAAAAATATAAAAAGCAAATCAATATCCTAAATTAATATGCCCTGGGTATAGGGGACATGCCAGTGAGGTCATTATCATATTCAGTTGCCTACCCATTTAATTTCCAAGTTTTCATTCCATAATGTCACTTGGTAAAGTTTTCTTTAAATTGATCCATTCCTTGAGTCAACAAACTTTTTAAGTCCAGTAGAAGAATTGATGTCTTTGAGTTGTGGTGTTGGAGGAGAATACTGAAAGTGTGGTGGACTGCCAAAAGAACCAATAGATCTGTTTTGGAAGAAGTGCACCAGAGTGCTCCTTGGAGGCCAAGATGTCTAAGCTTCATCTCGCCTACTCTGGACACATTGTCTGGAGAGAACAGTCACTGGAGAAGGATGTCATGCTGGATCAGCCAGGTGGCATCATTGATGGCATCAAGTGTGGCAGCGGTAGTGAAGTTGGCCCAGGATCGGACATTGTTTCATTCTGCTGTGCTTGGGGTTGCTATGAGTCGGTTCCGACTCGATGGCACCTGACAACAACAACAATGGACCCTGACACTCTGAGGAACAGAAAGATGGATAAACATCTAGTAAGCAAGGACAAGACAAGTGTGTCCATAAGTAAATATCAGTTAATCTGTGCTTAAAAGTAACGTACAAAGTACTACGAGAATGCAGAAAGAACATCTCCATTCCCTGTGAGCTTAGCCAAGAAAACTTCAAGAATGTGGTGGCATCATTGGAGCTGAGCCTTGTAGGAGGCAGACCTTTAGGAGACAAAGAGGCAATGGGACAGTCCAGGCATATGCAAAATCAATGAAAGTGAGCACTTAGGAGTCAAGGCAAGTATAGCAGTTTGAGTCAAATATATGGTGGATAACAGAGAAGCAGTGGGAGAGGCTAAGGCCCATCATTTAAACCTAGGCTGCACCAAAGTGGCAAGACAGTAGGAGTAGTCAAAGCCAGGGGTGACCAAAGAGAGGCTGGAGGTGGTAAAATAGCCAAGGACCATTACACTGTTGTAGATGAGCAGAAACAAGTGCTTAATGTAAGCTGGGAGTGGGGGTGGGGTACAGTGATGTAAGGAACTACCATTTAACTGTTTGAGGGAAAGTGGAAGAGGACAAATCCTAAGGTTTGGCTCCTGAGTGACTATCCAAACAAGGACCAGTAGTGGAAGAGTTGACAGGGAATCAGGTACCAGGGGAAATGACAAGTTCATCCTTAAAGCATCCAAGAAGGCTCCATAGCCCTCTCAAAGACAGCATGCTATTACTGAATCCAGGCTGGACAGTTACAAGCTCAAAGGAGATATTGCAGGTCATTTTCTTCTCCCTGGGCAGTTTCACACCAGAGCTTCCCCGACTACTGAGCTAGACAGATATCTAGAAAAGAATATACTATTTCTACCTCCCATTGTAATGGCCTTCACCAGAGAATTTGTTATTTGTGGATAACCTAAATTATCCTGCCCCAGTCTCTGTTCCATTTCTATTATAAGATACACCCAGGACACATAGGTCACCATACTGATCTTTTTAATCCTTTGAAAGAAATGCCCATTCTCAGTCTAGTCAATATTTCAACTTCTACATTCTGTTGACATGAATTTGGTATATATATTTTACAAAGATTCATAAGTAGATACCTAATTATTTAGCTAGTGATGCAAATTATCCTAAAGCTAGTTTATATTGCCAATTAATATATTTAATATTTAATGTTATAAACCAACATG
The DNA here is from genome assembly GCF_000296735.1 of Chrysochloris asiatica. NCBI lineage: Eukaryota > Metazoa > Chordata > Mammalia > Afrosoricida > Chrysochloridae > Chrysochloris > Chrysochloris asiatica. The sequence goes on from NW_006408528.1 coordinate 33,328,551, forward strand.
TAATATATGACTTGTAAGTTATTCAGTCCATATATGTTTTCATTAGAGAAAATTTTATTAGCATATTTGTGACATCTCAAGACTTAATATGGCTTAATTCTATTAATAAAAACTAATTTAAAAGTCATTATTTTTAAATTACAGCTTTTGATTTAGGTTTTTTTTGCACTGCAAATAAGGGTGGCTAACTGTCATTCACTTGGTCCCAAGCAAACTTTGTTCTTTTTAGCACTCTCATGAATTACTAGGTAGGGAAATTGATTAAAAAACCCTGTGTGGTCCCATGACTGCGGACATAGCTCAGTTTCTGAGAAATCGGTACACATATTTATCCTTAAGTACAACTGTTAGCTAATTCTAACTCCCCACAGAAGACATTTTGTAGATTACTCATACTATAGTCAGCAGCCTTGCTCCTGACAAGCCAGGTCACCTCAACAAACAGCATCCTCACCGGGCCCAATACTGAACTGGTCCTTTAGGCCACAGAGAGGTGGGTTGCTCTCCCTTTGGTAGTCTGTTCCTAACACCTTAATTTCTCAACTGCATGAGGGACTTCAAAAATTTTGTGGAAAATGCAATCAAAAGAGTAAACTTTTTCTATGAATTTTTTGAAACTCACTCACTTGTTCATTATTTACATACAAGACTGCTACATCCAGAACATCAGAAACTATCTAGTCCTTGACCTTGACCTTGGTGTTCATGGGAAGGATGCCAAGTTTCTGAGTAGCCAAGAGAGCAAGCTTTACACATTAGAGCTTGGTATTGGATGCTAAGAAAAGAGATGTCACATCTCCCATCCGCTTTTGAGTTCTGTAGGGTAAGACTCCAAAGCATCTTGAATATACTGTGAGATGTTTGTTGCTTGCCTAAAAGCAACACACAAAAGCAAGACATGACATCTGCCTACTCACCTGCAGACTTCAGTGGATGATCGGAGTGTGCCCATAGTCACAAAACATTTTCAGTTATAAGACAACGTCCACTTGTTTCAAAGTTAAGCCAGAATATATCATTTAGAGAAAAACTGTATTTTGATGTAATCTTGGTTCAAGCTAGGGAGATAGTTGAGAAAATAAATAAATAAATAAAATGTCAGGAGCCTGGGGTGAACTAGCTACATAGCTGCCAAGAAAGCAACTCTTTCCCTCACCCAGTTTCATATTGTAAGGTTGCTAGAAAATGGAAAATAGATGAAGAAATAAGTATGTGACCACTACAACTTTCTTTTAAAAAAAAAAAAACTCCAAACCAGTCTGTGTCTTAAGAGAAGTTAGTCAAATAAATGGTAAAACAGAAAGGTCAAGTGATCTTGAAAAGTTATTTCTAATTCACCTAATGCTCATTAATTTTAAAATGAAAGCGTGTCCATTTGCTTCCATGCTTTTCACTAAGAACTGCACATCATCATAAATGAAATCAGAGCAGGGATCTGATTAAATGACTCTTCAGGACTCGGATGAAGGCAAAGAGGGTGTATTCTATACATCACCATAAAATTTTTGACTAGAACTGAAAAGGCTCATAAAAATGCCAATTGGGTATATCTTTCTAAAAACTATATTTCTAAGAAATTTTTTTCTGTGTCTTCATTGCAATCAATTTATAACTCTTAGAGTGCTTAACAAATTGCATTATACTTATTTCTTTAACTGTCTTTTTCCTTCAATAGAATTCGATATCCCTAAGGTCAAATGATGTTTTCAAATTCATTCTTATATTCTCAATGCTTAGCACACTGCTCTGACTTAGGGATATGAATATGCTAATCAATGCTTGATTGAATGAGGGGATGGATGGATGGATCAGATGAAGAAACTAAAGAAAATCAGTCCTCAACCAAAAATCACCATATAGTTGTTACTGTCCTTTATAGATCTATGCTTCTATGATTTAAATGTGGCCTTGAACTTCTGAAGGAGGCTTGTAGTCATATGTTTCCATTGACATTTGGTCTTTATTCCCACTTTTACCAAAAGATGATACTCTTGCCTTAGAATGGTCATCTTGACTTTGCTGTCAATTCATTGCCTTCATCTCTCAATACAAGTATCTATTTACCCAACTTTCCCCCTCACCTCTTCAAAAAATGACATGGAGGAGGCCACATCTGGCCTTGTCTAGTTTCACCAGTGGGGAAAAGGAGAATCACCAGCATCAGCTAATGCCTGTAAGACAGAGGTCAGACATGCCTCTACCCTCCAAGCTTTTTTATCACAGTCTAACACCAACCATCCCCCACAGCATGCTACTTCTCTGCTGGGTTCAATAATCCACAGCAGTGGACACACAGGGCTCACAGACGGATACTCACAATTATGGTACTTAGTAGGGAAGTTAGCAGGGTGCAATTCAAGATCAGAAACAAAGGAGGATAAAGCAGTTCTCCAGTCAGGAGCTGTACCACAAGCATGCCTCTCTCTGGTCCTCGGCCTGTCAGGCACATGGCTCCTTGGCCTCTGCCCTGTCAGGCAAGTGTTACAAGCTCCGTTATTGCTGATGATAAATGGGCAAAAGAGGTACCCGATTCTACAAGCCAGTCTCCTGCCTGAAGGCGCTCAGCTTTACTCATTCCATGGGCTGGAAAGCCTGCAGCTCTGTCTTTCTGCATGTGCCGCTGCCTCTCCTGCCTCCACTTTTCCTTACAGGGATCTCTCACTCTGCTCATGGGTCTTCTTTCTTGAATGGTCCTGGGATTGTCTCTTCCTGCTTCTGAGACCGCTCCTGTTAAACCTAGTGGGATGACAAACCTAATCAATTCACTGTACTACTCTACCTCCGCCCCTAGAAAATGTCAGCTCCACAAAGGCCCTGACTTTGTCTTGTCATGAGTTCCTGACATGTTATTTGCCACTAAATCAACTTGAACTCATGGCAAGCACAAAAACAGCAGAACAAAATAGTATCCAATCCTGTGCCATCTTCCCAGCCATCAGTGTGCCCATAGTTATGAAGATGGACTAGATAATATTTTATGTGGTGGTGGTGGTGGTAATGTGCCGTGGAGTCGGTTCTGACTCATAGCGACCCTGTACAGGGTTTCCAAGGCTGTAAATCTTTACGGGAGCAGAAAGCCTCATCTTTCTCCTGCAGAACAGCTGGTAGTTTCGAACTGCTAACATTGAGGTCCACAGCCCGATTCGTAACCACTACGCTACCAGAGCTCCTTAATATTTTATGTAGCCACTTTGTATTTTCAGTTCCTTCCAACCTAGGGAGCTCATCTTCCCGTACTATATCAGACAATATTCTGTTATGTTCCACAGAAGTTTCACTGGCTAACTTTTACAAGCAGATTACCAGGCCTTTCTTCCTAGTCTACCTTAGTCTACAAACACCTCTAAAACCTATTTGCCATGGGTAATCCTGTTGGTATTAGTAAGTAGAATATTAATATTAATAAGTGGAATAGCTTCTAGCCTCATAGGAAAATACAAGCCAGTGCTACCAACTGACAGGTAGCTGGTGGTTCCTAGCTAATAACCAAAACAAAACAAAATCCACTGCCATTGAGCTGATTCTGACTCACAGTGACCCTAGAGCATGTTTCTGAGATGGTAACAATTTCCCGGAGTAGACAGCCTCACTCCAAGAATATGGGTCAAATGTACAACGAACGAAAGGTTTTCTCAGTGTACTGCCATACCAACCTATCTCTCAGACAGCTGTAAAAAATAAATCGAGACTAAAAAGCTATGCTAAAACTCTGTGTGAGTTTGGGAGTGACTTGCTAGTAGCCAACACAAGGAGAATCTGGAGTGTGGGGATCTGTTAAAGGCACTGAGGGTGGCTCTTACACATCTGTCATGCTGTCTTTAGAGTAGGACATTGGGAAAATGAAGAAAAGATCTCTACTCTGGCCCGAGACATAAACACACACACACTTGCTACCTACTGCAGGAATGCTCTACTTAGAAATAATTGATGACTGCCTTACAAAGAGAAAGAATACTCTGGGAACTCAGAATCCTGAGAAGAAAATATCAATGGTGCTGGAAATTGGGGGGCGGGGGCGGGGATTGCATTCTATTTATGAATGCTACTCATAAAATAATGCACTAAAGATGTTCCCTTCATGATAGAAGTACAAGTTATGGCACAAATTACCCATTTTTTTTCCATTTACCTTTAATCAAGTTACCCTGGGAAGATGAAAGAGTAAAGAGAATGAGCTTAAACTTGAAAGAGATGATTTATGCAGGAGTAATTGAACCAATGCATTCATTGTCATTTTTCTTTTTTTGCATTTGCTTAAGGTTAGGATTTGGTAAAAATCAAACTTTGTAAAACTAATAATTATACCAAAAACTTTTAATTAGCTCTCAGTTTTCATGTTTTTGAGCCTGAGAGTTATATCTTTCAGTCACAAAGCTCCAAGTTCACAATGAGTTCCACCGAATGAATGGTGGATTCCTGTGTCCTCGGGAAAGGCTTTGCCAAAAGTCAAGCATGAGACTGAGTGACTTTCACTTTTCCTAAGCAAACAACAGTGTGAAAAGCTGACCAAGAAGACACTGGTCCGTTAAAATGCCTTTGAGTTTCTTGACTCGTTCAAGCTTAAATGATAAAAAGAGGAGGCTGCTTACAGACCATCCTCTGGGATTCTCTGAACTCAGAATCAAATCTGGCTTTGTCAGTTCTTCCAAGTGGATATCAATGGAGATTCTGACCAATCTTTACCACTCCCAGAGGTCAAAGGAGTAGCTATGCTTCCAAAAACTGATCTAACATTACATGCAATTTCCTCTTGACCTTTCAGGCTGATATTGCCACTCCAGAGAACAAACTCCCCACCCAGATACTTTCCCACCCTATACTCCACCTACCATATACCACAATAATAGGGCATCCATTTTGCGTTGGGATAACCAAAGCCTTTCATATCAACTTCAGTCATTAAAGGAAAAAAAAATACCATTTTTTAGGAGTTAAACCTTTCCCTATTAGATGACCTGTTTATCTGGGAAGATGCTTCAGGACTTGGAACCTGGGCAATTTGACTCCGCAGCCCTGACTTTAAAGTTCTGAACTACAGCACCCCAGAGGAGGGCATGCCTTCTTGATCAGAAAAATAACACCCACTCTACATTTATGTAGTGCCTTTATCTAATTATTCAGTACTAAGCACCTTTGTGAAGATGGCAGGGCAAGTACTTAACACCAATTATGAAACTTAAAACCCAATGAAGTCAATTTATCCGAGGTCACATAGACAGTAAGCAATAGAGGATGTACCTGGACCCATCTTCTGACTCCAAATGATACTATTCTTCCCCTGCATTGTACCCTGCTGACTTACCTCAACAGGTCCACTCAGCTTGCCTAAGAGAATGCTGGTCTGTTTTACCATATTTCATTATTGTATATACTTACTTGGGCATCTCTAGGTGCTCCTGGGCTCTGATACTGTAGATAAACCTGAGCCATTCCAAATAATCTGGGAGATTTCGTCCAACCTGAGGCCTTCAGAGAGCCTCCAAGAGACTGGGCCTTTTCTGGCTGACCTGCCAGGTAGTCTAATAATTCCTTAAGGTACGGAGCACTTTTACACCACACAGTAACTCTATGAGGTAGGTACTATCATTACCCTCATCTCATCACCAAGGAAACAAGGCTTAGAGAGTTTTGGGTGACCTGTTTGATCTAGGAAGACAATTAAAAACTGGAACCTGGCCAATTTGACTCTGCAGCTTTGACTTTTAAACTCTGACCTTTTGGCTTAGGGCCTCTACATTTACCAGAAAGGGAAAGAGTAATCGCTTTAGCACTATTCACTATCCTGTCATTCTTCTTAATTTTTCAGAGCCTGTAAATGTAGCCAGAGAACATATTGCCCAGGCATTGAAAACCTGAACCAGGCCCCATAGCACTGACTCTTTAGGTCTAGAGCTAAACATTTCCAGAACTTTAATAGAGGAAGAAATGATATGGTAAATAAAGCTACTGGTTTGAGGATCAGTAGGAGTCCTGGTGTGGTGCTGTGGGTTAATGCGCCAGACTGCAAAGTCGTTTAAACTACAAGGTCGGTTGTTCAAGCTCACCAGTTACTCCTTGGAAACCCTATACAGGGCCACGATGGGTCGGAACCAACTCAATGGCACTTAACAACAACAACAAGAGCAATTTAGGACCCAGCTTTTCTATTTGCACAGAGGGTTTGAGTATCTACCCTACCGTTCGGAAATCGGCCTTCATGCTTTGAAAATAGTCCCTGGTAAAGGGAGCAGCGCCACCTGCTGACCAGCGCAAGATGATACAGACCCTGTGTCTATGGGAGGTCCTCACAGCGATTAGAAAGAAGCCAGAGCCCCTTCACTTCCTCCAGTTCACCCAAAGAACAGCCTCACTTCTTGGAGCAGGGAAGACATTGAAAGAAGACCACTTCTCAGAGGGTCAGAGTGTAGTGCATGGACTCTGGTAGCGTCTGACGTCAGTCCACTGACCGACAGTCACAGTGTACTGGTTTTTCAGGTTAGTGGGAACCATGGCGACCTGCTTTGCAGTGAGTTGACTGGAGGTTGTGAGGCCACTAGGCTCAAGAATTTCTATGAATTTTCTCATTCAACCAAACTTGTATCTCTATTTTGAAAAGGCCCTTCCTGCTCATTCCCTCAGCATGCTGCAGGCCTCAGGTACCTGGGCCTAAGTGAATTTTTTTTTTTTTTTTTCCTGCAGGGGCTCACATTAAACACATGCAGTTTTCAGATGAGAAGCAGAAGTGGTCTCTGGTGCTGAATCAAAAAAAGCCTGAGCTGTTTCGGTCTTCCCCGCCAACACACCCTAAGCCACGTGACTCTGGAGGGGTTATGTGATGCACAGGAAGGCAACAAGCCCTGCTTCAGTGCTGCTCCCTGTCTGCCTGAGGGACAGACCAAACCCAAACCAAACGCTTGCCACTGAGTCAATTCCAGCTCACAGTGACCCTATAGGACAGAGAAGAACTTCCCTATAGCGTTTCCAAGGCTGTAAATCTTTACAATAGCACACTGCCACATCTTTTTCCCAAGGAGCACTGAAGCAATTAACTGGAAGCAGACAAGCACTTGCCTACTATGCCACTAGAACGCCCTTAGATACAGGAACCTGAGGAATTCTCTAGTACCCTTGGACAGATCATGGCAAGACCTCTCAAAGGCTTAACACTTCCTCCATCAGCAGCTTCTTGTTGTTATTGTTAGGTGCCATCAGGTTGGTTCTGATTCATAGTGACCCTATGTCCAACCCAACGAACCCCTGCCTGGTCCTGCAGCGTCCTCACACTTCTGTCTAAGCCTATTGTTGTCACCACTGTGTCAGTTTATCTCACTGGGGATCTTCCTCTTTGCTGCTGACTGGTCCCTCCTGATAGCATGTCCATCCTCACTTCCAAGAAACATCCTGGCTGCACTGTTTCCAAGACACAGGTGTTTGTACTTTGGGCCGTTCAAGGTGCTTTCAATATTCTTTGCCAATACCGTCATTCAAATGCATCGATTCTTCTACAGTCTTCCTTATTCATTGTCCAACTTTCACATTCATATGAGGTGATTGATACACTTAGGTCAGGCACACCTTAGACCTCAAAGTGACATTTTTGCTCTTTAACATTTTAAAGGGGTCTTTTACTGCCGATATGCCTAAATGCAATAGGTTGCTTGATTTCCTGACTGCTGCTTCAGTCTTTGACGACTTCACTATTTTTTCCATTTATTGTAGTGTAATTCACTGGTCCAGCAGTGAGGTTTTCATTTTCTTTACACAGAAGCACAATCCGTATGGAAGGCTGTATCTTTGATCGTCATCAGTAAGTATGTCAAGTCTTCTCTTACCACAAGCATGGTTGTGCCATCTGCATATGGCAAGTTGATGAGTCTTCCTCCAATCCTCATGTCACATTCTTCTTCATATAACCCAGCTTCTCTCACTATTTGCTCAGCATACAGATTAAATAATTATAATGAAAGGATACAATCCTGACCCATGCCTCTTCTGATTTTAAACCATTCAGTATCCCCTTGTTCTGTTTGAATGACTGCCTCTTGGTCTGTGTAAAAGTTCCTCATAAATACAAGTGTTCTGGAATTCCCTTTTTCTCAGTGTTCCATAATCATAATTTGTTATGATCCATACAGTCGAATGTCTTTGCATAGTCAATAAAACAAAAGTAAACATTTTTCTGGTAGTCTCTGCTTTCAGCCAAAATCCAGCTGGTGCCAGCAATGATATCCTTCATTTCCACATCCCTTCTGAATCCGGCCTGAATTTCTGGCAGCTCTCTGTCAACGTTCTGCTAGAACCTGTTTTAAAAAATCTCTTCAGCAAAATTTTACTAGCATGTGATACTAATGATATTGTTCAGTGATTTCTGCATTCTGTTGGGTCACCTTTCTTTAGAATTAGCATAAATATGGATCTCTTCCAAATGGCTGGCCAGGCAGTGGTGTTCCAAATTTCTTGGCACAGATGAGTGAGCACCTCCAGTGCTGAATCAGTTTGTTGAAATATTTCAATTTATATTCTGTCAACTCCTGAAACTGTTTTTTGACAGTGCCTTTAGTGCAGTTTGGACTTCTTCCATCAATTCTTGATCATATGGTATCTCTTGAAATGGTTGAACATCAACCAATTCTTTTTTATATAGTGACTCTGTGTATTCCTTCCATATTCTTTTAATGCTTCCTGCATAATTCAATATTTTGCCCCTAGAATCCTTCAAGTATCACAAGTTGAGGCTTGAAATTTTCCTTCCATTCCTACAGCTTGAGAGACACTGAGCATGTTTGCTTTTATGACTCCTGGTCTTTCAACATTTCCTTATAATACTTTACTTTTCAAGTTGCTCTTTGAAATTTTCTGTTCAACTCTTTCATGTCCTCATTCCTTCCATTTGTTTTAGCATCTCTACCCTGGAAGACAAGTTTCAGAGTCCTTTCTGACATCCATTTTGTTTTTTTCTTTCTTTCTTGTCCTTTTAATGACTGTTTGCTTTCTCATGTATAATGTTCTTGATGTCAACCCACAACTCCCCTGGTCATTAGTATCTAGTACATTAAATCGTTTCTTGGGATGATCTTTAAATTCAAGTGGGATGTGTTCAAGGTCATATTTTAGTTCTCATGGGTCTGTTTTAAATTTCTTCAGCTTCAACCTGAACTTGCATCTTGAGTAATTGATGATCTGATTTGTTCCACAGTCTGCCCCTGGCCTTATTTTGGCTGATGGTATTGAGTGTCTCCATTGTCTTTTTTCAACAGATGTAATCAATTTGATCCCTATGTGTTCTACCTGTCGAGGTCCACATGTATAGTTGTTTATGTTGTTGAAAAAGATAAAAGGCATCTACAATGAAGTCACTGGTCTTACAAAATTCTGTCATGTGATAGCCTGCATTGTTTCCATCACCAAGACCATATTTTCCTACTATGTATCCTTCCTCTTTAAGGGGCTCTGGTAGCATAGTGGTGAAGAACCGGGCTGCTAACCTCAAGGTCAGCAGTTCAAAACTACCAGCAGTTCCATAAGAGAAAAAGGAGACTTTCTGCTCCCATAAAAATGTACAGCCTCAGAAACCCTATACAGGATTACTATGAGTGGGAACTGACTCCACAGCTCACAACCACCACCACCACCATCCTTTCTCTTTGTTTCCAACTTTCACATTTTAATCAACAATTATCAGTGCATCTTGATTATATGTTTGATCAGTTTCAGACTATAGAAATTGGTAGAATTCTTCAACTACATCATCTTTGCTCTTAGTGGTTGGTGTGTAAATTTGAATAATAAAAGCCTTATTAACTGGTCTTCCTTGTGGGGGTGGTGGTGGTGGTGGTGGTGGTTATGTGCCGTGGAATCGGTTCCAACTCATAGCGACCCTGCACAGGGTTTCCAAGGTTGTACATCTGTACGGGAGCAGAAAGCCTCATCTTTCTCCCGCGGAGCAGCTGGTAGTTTCGAACTGCTAACCTTAAGGTTCGCAGCCCGATTTGTAATCACTATGCTACTAGAGCTTGTTGGTCTTCCTTGTAGGCATATGTATATTATACTATCACACTCAGCATTGTACTTCAAGATAGATCTTCAAATGCTCTTTTTGACAATGTGATGCCATTCCTCTTCAATTTGTAATTCCTCGTGGAGTAAAACATGATTGTCTGATTCGGAATAAGCAATCCCCGTCCATTTCAGCTCACTAATGCCTAGGATAGTAATCTTTATGTGTTCCATTTCACTTTTGACAGTTTCCAACTTTCCTAGATTCTTACTTTATACATTACATCTTTGGATTATTAATAGATGTTTGCCGCTGTTTCTTCCCATTTTGCCTGAAAGCTTTGCTCCATCCACATCATAAAGGTCAACTTCACTTTAAAGAGACATCTCTTCCCCAGTCATGCTTTGACTGCCTCCAACCCAGCACTATCTCTGACAACGTACCACTGCTATTCATGAAGTTTTCAGTGATTGAGCCTTTTATAGGAGTCTAGCACTGCAGGTTAATGCACTGGATTGCAAGGTCAGCAGTTCAAACTCACCAGTCGCTCCTCGGAAACCCTATACAGGATTTCTGACTGAATGGCAGACCTACAGGGCTCTGTCCTGTAGGGTCAATGAACCACATGGGTATTGCCTAAAATACCCAGCTGGTCCCCACTGCCAGCATTTGAAGACATTGGTTCCAGGTACGATTCCTAAGGGCATGTCCTTGTGCATGAGGGCTGAACCCATTGCTCCAGGTCTATTTGGGGTACAGAGTAGGGAAGATATCTTCATGGCCAATCTAGAGACCACCATCTGAACTCAGGTAGGATGGCCTTGCTAACACCAGGAAAGCTAAAGAAGAGATGGAGGCGGTCACCCCCAATTGATCCCTGAAAACTACCAGAGACCCGCCTGTGGAGCTGGAGGTTAGGTGGCCTCCTTTCCCCGCATCTTCCATTCTAGCTGGGAGTTGTTAATTACTGTGCAGATGGCTCTAACTCACAGCGCCCCTGTATAGGGTTTCTGAAGAGCAGCCTGTAGTTTGAACTGCCGACCTTGGGGTTCAAACCAACATTGCGGTCAGCGCTTATCCTACAGCACCACAAAGTCATAGAATTATGTTCTAACACCTCCCTGCATACAAGGTTCCCCCAAAGGAAGTCGCTTACCCTCCCAGTACTTTCCTGTGGAAAATATATGCAAAAGGACCTCCCACAAGACCCAGAGGGGTACCCAAAGAGCACGAACATCATAATGTCTCGTTAATACTAATAATGACTTCCCTGTTAAGTCTAATGTCTGTATTAGAATGGATGGGTGTGTGCTGGAAGCAGTCCTCCACTCACATTAATGTGAGGACTCATCTCTCGACTTGCAGAGTAGTATTAGTGATCCTTCTGAGGTTTATCTCTCAGAACTGCAGATGGGGAAGGTGAGTCTCGGGTGGCAGCTGTGTGGTGAGCCGCCTCCATGAGGATAAGGCAGAATTAGCAGCATCTAAATTACTCTTCTACTGGGGTCTGTAGACTTCAAGACTGAGCTGGAATAAAGGAAGTCTATTGCCCTCGAAGAATCCCCTACATTTTTCAAGCAATTTCTCCAGTTCATTTGTTCTCAGCACCTTTGAATTTCTCTGGCATAATCACCCTACCCTTTGTCAACACAAAGTGATTGTTTAAACGACTCTATCAGATCATGCCATGGGCGACTATTTCCATTTATTATGATTTATTGCCTCTTTAGCCCCAACGTGCCAGGCACGTTCAACAGAAGATGAAGCATCTAAAATGGTTTTCCTTTCTGCTCTAAAGGTCCACAGAATAAAAACAACCTGCTCAGAGTAAAGGAAAGATTATCCACACTGATGAGGATCAGTGACTAAGGACATCTTGGGAAGGAGGTTTAATTTTCCAGATGAAAAAGAATAAGACTTTTCCACTATGATTGGTCCCCTATTGACCTAGAGCACTAAGTAAATTGATTAAAGATAGAATTCTCCGGTTTCCCCAGGCTAGGAAGAGATGTACCCTGGGTAAACCACAGCTTCATAATTCCCTTAAAGGCAGGAATCTGGTATCATTAGTCTTTGATCCCCAGCACTGATCCCACACTGGCACCTGTGGGCATTACTCCGTGCTTATTGGATGCATTCATTCCAGTGTGAGAGATCAGACCACTTACTTTTCCCATCTCTAATCACTTCTCAAATGTAGGGAATTGATGTTTTCTTAACCCAGCTTTTCAGAGAAGAGCTACATCATTTTAATTCTTCCTTCAGGTTGTTGCCAGCAAGAGAGTATTAGCCACACATGCCTCACCCAGCTGACAAGCTAAGAAATGTATTATCTGGATAAATAGCTTCCAAGTTGTTTTTTATAACGAAGGCAAAATATTTACTCTTTTTTTCATCTTATAAGTGATTAGTGGAAGAGAGGGAAAGGAAGCAATGAAGAAATGGGCTGAATTGAACCCCAGTCCATTGACTCCTGTTGACCTGGAGATGAGAGAGAAGTGGAAGGGCTGGTTGGTCCAAAGTGTGGTGAGACTTGGGGACACTTGAGCCCATGAACAAGGACATAGCCACAGAGGGCTAGAGCTGAGAGTAAAGCAACCACCTGATATGAAGTAAGAGGAGATGCACAAGATCACCCAAACTTGCACACAGTGCCCATTTGACCTAGCCTTGATGGCTTGATAATCAGAACTCAACTAGAAGAAGATTACGGAAAAAAAAAAAAAATTTTTTTTGACAAAGGAAACAAGGGTAAATTGCTACAATTTGATGAACCTGACCTATACTCATGGAGGTAGTAACTCTAAATACCAACAGAGAAGGGAGGAGTTTTCACATTAAGTATCAATGATACCCAGTATGTACACAGGGTAGATAGGTATGAGCAACTGAGACATTGGCTACCTAAAATGAGGGGCGATAAAGGCACAAAGTGACTGGCTTACAAGGTTTCAAGAGGGAGTTTAGTTTAAGAGTATGGAGGGGAAAGAAAGAGTCCCCACTGAATAGTTTTTATCTTGTCTAGATGGGTCTGATGAAAAGAGATGGGGATAAGATTTGTATAATTCAATAGTGAATAATTGTTATCATGACTAATTATGACTGTCACAATTGTAAAGGTAGCAGTTTTGTAACAAAAACAGGGTAGTGGTTAATCTTACAGTCCAGAAACAGAGGACCCTAGGATCATCAAGGGAGAAGAGCACAAGCAGAATGCAGGACCTTATCCAGAGAAGCAGCTGAGCATATAAGTTATTCTACTTTGCCTTATTAGTTTACTGTGAGTCAAAATTGACTCAATAGCAACAGGTTTTTTAACACAAATACACACTATATTTGGTGTTGTTATGTGCTGTCCAGTCAGTTCCGACTTACATCAGTACTTCATAGGGTTTCAGACAGCAGCTGGTGGATTTGAATTGCCAACCTTGCAGTCCAGTGTTGATCCTACAATGCCGCACCAGGGCTCCACTAATGTATATTCATATACGTATATTGGGAACATGGTGACTCCACTCAATGAGCACTACACTGTGAACCACAAGGTCGGCAGTTTCAGCCCACCAGCCACTTCTCAGGAGAAAGTTGAGGTTTTCTGCTCCTGCAAAATTTTAAAGACTTGTAACAAGGAGCTCTGGTAGTATAGTCGTCATGGATCGGGCTGCTAATCTCATGGTCAGCAGTTCGAAACTACCAGCTGTTCCACGGGAGAAAGATGAGGCTTTCTGCTCCTGTAAAGATTTACAAAACCAAGAAAGGTGTGCAACAGGATTCTATACTTTCACGATACATATTCATCCTGTATGCTAAGCAAATAATCTGAGAAACTGGGTTATATGAAGAAAAATGTGGCATCAAAATTGGAGGAAGATTAATTAACAACCTGCAATATGCAAATGATACAACCTTGCTTGCTGAAAGTGAAGAAGACTTAAAATATTTACTGATGAAGATCAAAGAGCACAGCCTTCAGTAGGGATTGCACCTCAGTGTCAAGAAAACAAAAATCCTCACCACTGGACCAATAAACAACATTCTTATCAACAGAGAAAAGAAAGGACTTCATTCTTCTTGGATCAACTATCAACACTCATGGAAACAGCAGTCAATAAATAAAACGACGTATTGCATTAGGCAGACCTGTGGTACAAGAACTTTTTAAAGTGTTGAAGAACAAGATGTCAGCTTGAAGACTAACATGCTTAAGACTAAGATTTGGTATTGAAAGTACCAAGCCATGATATTTTCAATAACCTCATATGCATGCAAAAGCTGGACAATGAATAAGGAAGACCATAGGAGAATTGATGCTTTTGAGTTATGGTGTTGGAGGAGAATATTGAAAGTGCCATGGGCTGCCAAAAGAAACAATACATCTGTGTTGGAAGAAGTGCAGCCAGAGTGCTCCTTGGAGGCCAAGATGGCCAAATTTCATCTCTCATATTTCGGACATATTGTCAGGAGGGACCAGTCACTGGAGAATGATATCATGTTTGGTAAGGTGGAGGGTCAGAGAAAGAGAGGAAGACCCCCAGCGAGATGGATTGTCAAAGTGGCAGAATCAATGGGCTCAAGCGTGGCAACAATTGTGAGGTTGGCCCAGGATTGGGCAGTGTTTCTTTCTGCTATGCATAAGGTCACTATGAGTCGGTACCAACTCAATGGCACCTAACAATAACCACAAAGATTTACAGCCTCAGAAACCCTATGCAGTGTCGCTATGAGTTGGAACCGACTCCACGGCACATAACAACCAACCAACAACAACAACAATGGTACTTAACAACAAAATCACATCTATAGAGTCCCAGATGACTTGACAACACTTAACAACAACAATTACCTACAGGGAATCTTCTGTCTTCCTTTCTCCCTGCTCTATTTCTCTACTTGAAAATAGTTAAGTTGCCCAGCCTATTATGGTGGTGGTTATGTGCTGTGGAGTCGGTTCTGACTAATAGGGACCTTGTATAAGTCTTCCGAGGCTGTAAACTTTACGGTAGCAGAAATCTCCATCTTAAACCACTGGTAGTTTCAAACTGCTGACCTTGAGCTTAGCAGCCTGACTCATAACCACTACGCTATCAGTGCTCCTTTGCTCAATGTATTTGTTGTTGTTGTTGTTGTTATGTACTGTGGAGTCGGTTCCGACTCATAGCGAGCCTGTACAGAGTTTCTGAGACTGTAAATCTTTATGGGAGCAGAAAGTCTCATCTTTCTCCTGCAGAACAGTTGGTAGTTTTGAACTGCTAACCTTAAGGTTCGCAGCCTGATTCGTAACCACTACGCTACCAGAGCTCCTTGTTTGCCCAACATATAGGTACTCACATTTCCTTTTATTTAATCTACCATAGTATTTAAAGCACCGTGTTGCAACTGCCTATTTACTTCTACGTATCATACACTAGATGTAAAATTTTGTAAAACAGAGACAATGTTGTATCTCCAGGGCATAGCATGGTGTCTGGTAACATTATTACATTATTGTTGTTGTTAAGTGCCATAGAGTCAGTTCTGATTCATAGCAACCTTGTGTAGTATTTCCAAGGAGTGGCTGGTGAGTTTGGACTACCGACCTAGTTAGTGATTCAAACCTACCTCGTTGTCCAGTGCTTTATCCTACAGCGCTACACCACGGCTAGTAACGTTAGCAGAGTGAATTCATGAAGGAATGAATGGAAGATTACAGTCTCTTTCACCCCCAAGGTTTATGCTATCGAATTTTCAAAGAGAATAGATCTTTGATTTATAAATAGAAAAAAAAATTACATATATACATATTTCAGTTATCAGATCTCCTCGCATTCCTCGCATTGTTGAGGCTGGCTACTATCTACTTTCACAAAGGTTAATGAGTGATTTCAGACTGACTCATTCATTCATCATTTAATTCATATTTACTGAGCTCCTAGTATTTCTCCAAGAGCCCTAGTGGTGCTGTGGGTTAGGCATTGGGCTGCTAACCACAAGGTTGGCAGTCAAACCCACCAGTCATTCCAGGGAGAAAAATGAGGCTGTCTGCTTCTGTAAAGATTTACAATCTCAGAAACCCTAAGGAGCTGTTCTACTTTATCCTATAGGAATTGACTTAATGGCAGGAGGTTTTAATAGTATGCACCCAGCACTGTGTTAGGTACTAAAGTTGCAAAGGTGAACAAGATAGATCACAGTACCTGTCTAATAGAATATATAGTCTAGTAAGGGAAAGACGTTTACTCAAAAAAAAAGTTAACACACAGATAAATTGTAGTCCATGTTGTGAAAGAAGCCCAGTAGGAGATGACCTAGAAAATGTCCACTGCAGACAAGGCGGTGAGAGAAACTACTCTAAGGAGGGAAGGCTGACTGGGCTAATCTGAAGAGTCTGCTCATGTGGGAAGATGGACGGAGTGGTTAGGCTCCAAGTGTGCACACAGTCTGAGCACCAATTCCCACTTCTTCAGCGAGTGCTGAAGAGAGGCAAGGGGGCCACAAACAGTGTGGCTCCATGTGTGAGTGTCCGGCACTCCCAACAGCTCCACCACTGAGACTCTGCTTCACTCAGCCCTGATTTCCATTTGGGCACTGCCCTCTGGCTCCCCTGCCCACCTGCAGCCTTCATCTAGGGTGCCGCATTGGCACTCTCAGTAAGGGGGGCTGACACCCTAGGTTTTTCTACATGTGCGCAAACCTGCAAACAGTGGAGCCAAGATAAACCGTCCACAGTGAGAGCCCTATAGGTTCTGGTATTTCTTTTCAGTTCAATTTTATTTCTAAAGAAGTGACTCCAATGAAAAGCCTTATCTTTTGCTAAAATGAAATTAAACCCACTTGAAATCAGCTCTCCTATGAACCCTAAATACTACAGAAATAAATACCAATCGATGGATTTCAAGGAGGGCCTGAAACTTTACAGAAATGAAAAGGTATAGGCAGTCCTTATCAGAACCCAGCCCAAACTCTCCTTTTAAGGTCAGGCAAACTCAGAAACCCCCTAGCCCTAGACCATTTTGGGTCTCCAACCTGTCCCACAGTGGTGTCTAGCACAGGCTCCTTCCTGTCACACCCCACCCCCTCCCGCACCTGCACACACCTTGAGAGCTATGCATCAACACCCAGAAAGGCTCAGTTTCAAGTAGTATCATCTTTGTTGTCCAAGCAGAGAAGGTGCAGGAGGTAGAAAGTAAAATTTGTAGCATCCACAGCTGCCTGATGGGGGAAAGGGTGCAATAACTAGGAACTTGCACCTGGAGTCCAGCCCGGCACAGCCCAAGCCCCTGCCTGACCAAGAATGTTTCCTCTCAGAAGAGACACAAAAAACAATGAAGATACAAATAAATTGTAGTACATGTTGTGAAAGAAACCCAGACAGAACTGAACTAGAAATTAATCAATGAGACAAGGCTGTGAGAGAGGCCTTGCGGAGAAGGTGGGGCTGAAGGCGCTAATCCAAAGAAGGGTCTGGTCACCTAAAGAGACAAGGGGCTGAGTGTTGGCTCCACTCTCTGTTTGTCTTTCTATGTGGCTGCCTGGCAGGCTCTGGGCTTTCACAGGTGGATTACCGAGGGGGAAGATTTCCCAGGATCTATAATTGTTCATCCTTATTGAGGGCTACAGATCTTCTCTTATCTTCTGCAGGAGTCATAAGAAAGAAGTGAGCGATCCACACTCTTTTTCTCTTCCTGGGAACTGTAGGTAAATGTTACATAAAGACTAAAGATGTGGGAAGGCAGCAATCCCTGGATGATCCACTTAACCTCCAGGAGCCTCAGTTTCCTTGCCTGTATAATGAAAATTATAACAGTATCTACTTCATAGGTTTATTGTGAAATTTTATGACAGACTACATGCACAATATTTAGCATAGTGTTTAGTATACATAGTAAATGACTAAAAATATTAGCTTTTTTATGTATATATAACTATTATCATGATTATTTACAAGTCCTGGTATGGCGCTGCAGAATAACACACTGGACCAAAAGATTGGTTTAAACCTCAAGGTTAGTGATTCAAACCCACCAGCCACTTCTTGGAAACTCTGGACAGGGTCACTATGAGTGTGAACTGATTCAACCGGCCAGTACTTAACAACAACATCAATTATGTGCTAAACACTGTGCTAAATGGACGTTTAACTTTTACAAGAATTTGAATAATTTTAACTTTCATGACAGATGCCTTTGCTGTTGTTAAGTGCTGATGAATCCACTCTGATTCATAATGACCCTAAGCACAACAAAAGGAAACCGCCTGCCCTTGCATTTCCCACAATCATTGTTATGTTTCAGCCCTTTGTTGCAGCCATTCTGTCACTCCATCTCCTTGGGGTCTTCCTCATCTTCTCCAACCTTGTACTTTACTAAGCTTGATGTCCTTCTCCAGGGTTCAGGCCCTCATGATTACATGTCCGAGGTATGTGAGAAGATATCTCACCATCTTGACTTCTAAGGAGCATTCTGACTGGACTTCTTACAAGACAGATTCATTCACCCTTCTGGCAGTCCATGGTATAGTTAATATTCTTGGCCAACGCCAAAACTAAAAGGCATAAATTCTTCTTCAGGCTTCACTTAGTCACTCAATCTACCACTCAGACGTTAGTCTATCTCTTAGACTCAGAGATGGTAACTAAGTTGCTCAAAGCCACACAGCTGTTGTTGTGTTTAGGTACCATTGAGTCTATTCTAACTCATAGCAACCTTATGCACTATAGAATGAAACACAGCTTGTTAGTAGTAAGGCTAAGAATAAGTCTATACTGCATCAACCCAGATTTCAGTCCTTTCTCATGTCTAGTGTTTGTGAATACTGACGTTACAGAGTCAGCCGTTGAAATGGAATAATGTGAGATACTGACTTCAAGCTGCTATTGGAAAAAATGACAGCACACACTGACACCCTTTGCCAATAACTGAGGAAAAATATTTTCATATATAACACTTGAAAATAATATGTCCCAAATTGAATTTTTGTTTCTTGAAATAAAATTATATTTAACTAACACATATTTACTATTTGACTCCTATGGGCAACACTTTTTGGTGGACATTGCTGGCAGTAAATAAACCTTCAAACAGCTCCTGCATTCAAGGACCTTGTGGTCTAGTGAAAAGCAGGACATGAAAAATGTGAACACATGAACAGGCAAGAGATAGACTATGGGTTTACTACAGAAAAGTAAAATTAAGAAATTAAAGCCATTATTAGATGCCAAATAAAAGGGTATGTTTTCAGAAGCAGGGTATAGGCTGGCCAGAGGGAACATCAATTAGGATCAATTAGGATGATGCCTAATAACCTACAGTTAGGGTGGCAAGAGCCTAAAGTCAACCTTGGGATAGTGGGAATGAACCAGAAAATAATTCTGAAATAAACACTGATGGAATGGGAGGTCTGCTGTTGGGGGCGAGCAAAAAATGCTACAGAAGAATTCAAACTTTCCATACTGGCTAGATCTAAAATATTTATCCTCCTATTTGTATCCCAATTATGGTGCCATGATCCATCAGTCACCCAAACTAGAATTGTCAGCGTCACCTGGGACCACTCACTCCCTCATCTCTGATCCCAAGTATCCTCTGAACCAGCCAGACGATTTCTACCAGCTGCCTATCTTTCAGAGCTGACCTCATTTCTCTTGCTCCTGTCCCTTCCCATCTCTCACCTGCATGGCAAACCACCTACAACTAAGACTCCTTGCCTTGGTCTCATCTACAACCCCACACTGTACCCACCACACCAGGGATCTAACACACACCTTTGATGATCAGGCTTCATACCCTCCATGGCTCTCCTAAACCAGCAGAATGGACTCTGCAGTCCTTTGTGTGAATGAATTCTTTAGTACACTGTGTGGCCTACAAATGAAAACGCTCATCATTGCTCCATCTTCTGTCACTGGACATCTGACATCCTGTGTTCCAACCACAGCAGTCTACTTGGCATCCTCTCAAATACCATGGCGATAGCACTGGACTTGGGTGGCGGGGGGGGGGGGGGGGGGGGGCAGGGATGGAGCGAGTGACTGAACATATGAAAGAAGGGAAGTCAGAATTTTGTGACTGATTCTGAGGAAGAGATTAAAAGTTTAATTTTAAGTATATAAATGAGATAGATTTGGTTTCATCTCTTTTCAAGTAGACGAGAGCTGAACATGCTTCAAAGCAGAAGAGCAGCAACCACTTGAAAGAAAGGCTAATTATTGAAGAAATAGAGGCTGATACTGCTGGTAATAATAATAATTATAATCAGCCTGGTCTTCACTTAAAGACCATTTCCTCAGCAAGACCTCTCTGACCCCTAATGAGGTTAGCTCCCTCATTAAATGCTCTGTATTACCCTGTACTTTTGCTTTAACTTTTATTTTTATGATACATGCATTTGTAATCACTTATGCTATGTCTACCTCATACAACATGCTCCAAGGACTTCACTTTGTTTATGCTTAACTCTCATCACTTAACACAATACCTGGCACAGAATAGATGTTCAATGTTGTTGTTAAGTGCCATCGAGTCAGTACCGACTCAGAGTAACCCTATGCACTACAGACTGAAATGCTGCCTGGTCCTACGCCAACCTCACATATTGTCAGGAGGGAACAGTCGCTGGAGAAGGATGTCATGCTGGGTAAGATGGAGGGTTAGAGAAAAAGAGGAAGACCCCCAACGAGATGAATCAGCCATGTGGCATCATTGATGGACTCAAGTGTGGCAGCGGTAGTGAGGTTGGCCCAGGATCGGACATTGTTTTGTTCTGCTGTGCATGGGGTCGCTATGAGTCGTTTCCAACTCGATGGCACCTGACAACAACAACAACCAACACCACAATTCAAATGTATCAATTCTTCCATGGTCTTCTTCAATATATATTAATTAATTAAATAGATATTAATTAATCACAAGATTAATAGCATTTCTCTGTCCTAAGTATAATCATATTCCTCTTGCCAATGCTAATAAGAAAAGAGAAATTTCATTTGTTGGTTAAAGGATCTAAAATAGTATGATGCTATGATTGAAGTGCTTAAACTTCAGTATAATTTACTTATCAATATTAGTGAACAGCTCACACTTGTTTAGACAAGGAACAGGGATGATCCTGATCACTCCCCTGCTTAGAAACCCCCGTGACTCCCATTGTCTATAAGATGAAGTTCTCACTCCTTGGTTGACCCCCACGGGTCCAGCCTTTTCCTCCATCACTACTGTGGAACCCTCATCATTCCCACAACAGTCCACTGAGCACTGCACTTCCTGACCCCACTTTCTAGAATATTTTTCCCTATTTTACCCATTCTTATTCTCCCTCAAACTCAAGCTAAAGGCGTCCCTGAAACCCAAATAAACAACAGTCTATTCTCTCCCCGCGCCCCCCACAGCACTCTAACATTCTTAAACAGTACACTATGAGGTCCTTGAAGCTACAAACTGAGTTGGATTTATCTTTACATTTCCAATGCTTAGCACATTCCTGTGTAAAGGTCAATAAAGCTTTTCATGAATAATTATAAAAGAAAACTATGCTTCATCCTCAGCTACGCTCTTTCTCACTTACCCCGTATCTAATTCGTTAGTAGATCTAATCTAGTCTGTTAATCTTCAAAAAGATACCCTGAATCCAACTCCTTCTCATAACTGACTTTACTTCACTACCACATGGTGCTGTAGGATAAGCACTGAACCACACGGTCGATTTGAACTGCAAGGCCAGCAGTTCACACCCACCACACTCCAGTGTCACTCTGAGTCAAAGCGGACTGGATGGTACCTAACAACAACAACAGCCCAAGTCACCATCATGCCTTACTTGGGCTACCAAAATAGCCTCCTAACTGGGTTCCTGATTATTCCTACACTACATTCTACATGTAGAGTCCAGGTTGGGCTTATACAATATAAATCACACTGTAATGTTCCAATGCTTGAAACAATCTGATTCCTTCACACTTAAATTTCACACGCCTCACTGAAGCTCACAGGCCCTGTGAGATCTGACCCTTCCCCACTTCTACCTCCCAGTCCTTCTTGTCATGTCTTCACCACTAAAAGCACCGTCTTATCTGGGGTTTTGCACTTGTGCCATCTGCTTTGAGTGTTCTTATTCCAACTCTCCCTGTGACTAGCTCCTCATCTTCACTCACGTCTCTCTCAGATGTCACCTCATCAGGGAGCTCTTTTTGGCTACTCCATCCAAAGCAACATCCCCACTACTCTACATAGCCTTGCCTTACCTTGTTGTTCTATGCTGCATTGATCCATGTCTGACTTTCTATTATAGCCACCTTCTCCCCATTGAGATTTCTCATTTACAACAATAGTACTAAAGATTGACTATTTTGCACATTAATGATGTACATGTGATAGTAGTAAACACTGAGTTGCAAGGTGATAGAAAGTAAGCTGGCTATAATGGTTGCTGCTATTGTTAGAAACCAATCCACAGCAACCCTATGCACATCAGAACAAAACACTGCCAGGTCCCGTGCCAACCGCATAATCCTTGTTACACTGGAGCCCATCACTGCTGCCACTATGTCAGTCCATCTCATTGGGGATCTTCCCCTTTTTCTCCTTCTCCAGGGACTGTCCCCTCCTGACAATATGTCCGAAGTGTGAGAGACAAAGTCTGGCCATCCTGATTACCAAGGATAATTCTGACTGCAGTTCTGCCAAAACAGATTGGTTTGTTCTATTGACAGTCCATGGTACTTTCAATATTCTCCTCCAATACCAGAACTCAAATACATCAATTCTACTACAGCCTTCCTTATTAATTGTCCAACTTGCCCATGGATATGAGGCTGTTGAAAAACTACCATCTTTGCTCTTGGACACTTTAAAGAGGTTTTGTGCAACAGATTTGCCAAATGCAATATGTCGCTTGATTTCTAGACTGCTGCTTCCATGAATGTTGATGGTGGGTCCAAGCAAATTGAAGTCTTTGACAACTTAAATCTTTTCTTCATTTATATGGATGTTGTTTATTGATCTAGTGGTGAGG
>NW_006408528.1:33351705-33352210 GCF_000296735.1 Chrysochloris asiatica
TTGTCCATGGCTTGTCATGATCCACACATTTGAAGCCTTTGCACAGTCATTAAAGCACAGGTAAACATCTTAATGGTGGTATTCTCTGCTATCAACCAAGATCCTTCTGACGTCAGCAATGATATCCCTCATTCCATGTCCTCTTCTGAATCCAGCTTGAACCTCTGGGAGTTCTCTGTCAATGTACAGTTGCAGCCATTTTTGTATTATCTAAAGCAAAATTTTACTTGCATGAAATATTAATGATATTGTCCAATGATTTCCACATTCTGCTGGGTAACCTCTCTTTGGAATGGGCACAAATATGCATCTCTTCCAGTCAGTTGGCCAGGTAGTTGTCTTCCAAATTTCTTGGCATACATAGTGAGTACCGCCAGTGCTGCATCAAGTTGTTGAAAGATTTCAATTTGTATTCCATCAGTTCCCAGAGCCTTGTTAATACCTGGTTATGGTCATGTATTAATGTAGTTGGGCCATGATTCTCAGAGGTTTGGCAGTTACATAA
>NW_006408528.1:33353164-33353727 GCF_000296735.1 Chrysochloris asiatica
AAAAAATTGCTAAAATAGGAAAACAGCAAAACTGGACATCCCAGATGCAGGACATCTATTAGGTTGTTGCTGACAGGTGTCACTGAGATGGTTCCAATTCATAGTGACCATATGTAAAACAGAACAAAACATTACATAGTCATGCACTATCCTCATCGTTACTGCTATGGGTAAGTCCATTGTTGCTGCCACTGTGTCAGTGCATTTCATTGAAGGTCTTCCTGGTTTATGTTTACCCTCTTCTTCACCAAGCATAATGTTCTTCTTCAAGGACTCGTCCTTTCTGATAATGTGTACATCCAACAAAGTCTTGCCATCCTTGTTTCTAACGAGCATTTCACCTGTACTTCTAAAACAGATTTGTTCATTCTTCTGGCCTTGTATCATATATTCAATATTCTTCACCAAAACCATAATCAAAATGCATTGATTCTTATCCAGTCTTCCTTATCCATTGTCCAATTTTCACATTAATACGAGGCCACTGAAAATACCATGAGTTGGGTCAAGTGTACCTTAGTCCTCAAAGTAACATCTTTGCTTTCTAATAAACTTTTAAAGAG
>NW_006408528.1:33354207-33364815 GCF_000296735.1 Chrysochloris asiatica
TTAAACAAGTATGGTGAAAAAAATAAAATTGTGAAACACATCTTTCTTGTTTGTAAGCCATTCAGGATCCCCTTGTTCTGTTTGAACAACTGCCTTTTGGTCTATGTACAGGTTCTTCATAAGCATAATTAAGTGTTCTGGAATACCCATTCTTCACAATGTCATCCATAATTTTTATGACCCACATAGTCTAATGCCTTTGCATAGTCAATAAAACACAAGTAAACATCTTTCTGGTATCTTCTACTTTCTGCCAAGATCCACTTGACATCAGCAATGATACACTTTGTTCCATGTCCAGCTTCAATTTCTGGCAGCTCCCAATATACTGCTGCAACCATGTTTGAAGTATCTTCAGCAAAATTTTACTTGCATGTAATATTAATTATATGTTTGATGATTTCTGCATTCTGTTTAATCACTTTTTTGGGGAATGGGCACAAACATGGATGTCTTCCAGTCCGTTGACCAGGTAGCTAGCTGATTTCCAAATTTTTTGGCATAGACAACTCCAGCACTGCATCAGCTTGTTGAAACATTTCAAATAGTGTTCCATAAATTCCTAGGGCCTTAGCTTTTGCCAATGCCTTTACCACAGCTTGGACTTCTTTTAATACTATTCGTTCTTGATCATGTGCTATCTCTTGAAATGGTTGGACACTGACCAGTTTTTTTTGGTATGGTGACTCTGTATTAATTGCATCTTATTTTGATGCTTTGATGCTTCGTTGCTCAATATTTTGCTGATAGAATCCTTCTTCAGTACTGTAACTGGAGGCCTGAATTTTTTCTTCAGTTCTTTCAGTTTGAGAACTGCCAAGTGTGTTCTTCCATTTTGGTTTTCTTTTCAATTTCTTCAGCTTCAACAAAAGTCCTGCTTCCAGTAATTCGTTTTTTAAAGCAGTCAGAATTAATAAAAAGAAGCTTTGTCCACTGGGGTGGAGGTAAGGAACCTCAGCCTAGACATGAATGAATTAATGTTATGCCCTAGTCTTGCCCATGAATTGCTTACAGACTCCGGTGAAGAGAAGATGAGGAAAGTCTTATTAGTGTACTCCACAAGGTATGGGTTTAACAAGAGTCTGAAAGAACCCCTCTAAGCAACTCGTCTCCACTTCTGTCTTTGGCAAGATAGTTCTTATGAGTTTCCATCATTTCCTCCTGGGAGACAGGCATCTTCTGATTGACTATTTCAGCTCTCTGACTTCACACAGGGCTATATTTCTGTGAAGAATGCATTTTCAGAAAAGCTCTGAGATTAAAGGTGCCTCCTAAAGATTATAGTAAAACCTTCTTAATTTAGACTTTGCTAACTTCATAAATTTAGAATCCATTATCAGTTTCATTTCAGCTAAAGGCTTATCTTGCCCAATGGTGAGGAAGGGAGGAAGGTTGCTAAGCAAATTAGTGGCAGATAAAGTACTGGTGTTTGCAAAGGTGTAACCAATTTAAAAAGGAATCTTCACATCAGGTTTTACACATTTCATCAGTACTATTAACTTTTCCCAGTTTTAAAACTGAAGTATGACTTACATACAGTAAAGTTTACCATTTTTAGTGTAAACCTTTGAGTTCTGGAAAGAGCAGGACTGACATCTTCTGACCTGGACCATCTTCACCTCCTTACCCCAGTGCACTGTGTAAATACCATCCTTTTCTCTATGCATCTTGATGTGGGGAAGTTTGGGAAACACGAGGACAGAACAGTGGTTTAGCCCTGGACTCCGGAGTCATACAGTCAATACTGATCTCATTTACTAGCTGAATACGCCTGGGAAATTTCTTAATTTATCTAAACCTCAGTTTCCTCATCTGTGAAAAGAGAAAAATAGCATCATAGTTCTTCAAACTGCTAGTGTTAGGTATACACAGCACTGTTCCTGGTACACGTGAAGCGCTTAGCAAATGGTGGTTCCATGATTAACGGCCCCACTAGCCCTGAGGTTTGGCCTGCCTGCCATGATTATGCTACCAAAGTGAGTATAAACATGAAGTCACAGTACTTTTATTACTGTTTATAACACCCAGTTTACATCTCTCTGGTAATAAAGGAGAAATAAATACTCATTTGAAGGCCATTCACAATGTCTCCAACTGGAAACAAAAATCAGAAAGAGCAGGAGAAAGCAAAATAATTAATTTGTTTCAATATTTGTTTAATTCACATTTTGCTTGCTTATATTTTGTTACAAAAAGCAACCTCCTTAGTGGTGGTTGAACAGCCCAAAATGAACCATGGATGGCTGGAGCAATGTCCTTAGAAGGGTTTTCTCTTGAATCCCAAATAACTTCACATTATTGCCCCTGGATCTACCCTAACGATTTTTATATCTCCCTATAAAGGTCTAAATTAGGAGAAGATAGACTTCAATACAACCCCATCAGTATTCTCTAACTCCAGCCAACTGTACTTTGCAACAAGAAAGGTTTTTGCGAGAAGTTGACAAAATCAACAAACCTCTTTACGGAATAACTTCAGTCACTTTGGCAGTAAAAGTACTTATATCTCAAATTGCCTTTGGTGGTGGTGGTGGTGGTGGTGGTGATGTGCCGTAGAATTGGTTCTGACTTGTAACCATTACACTAGTGTTTCCAACATCTAATCCAGGTTCTAGAGTACTAGTGTGGTACTATAAGGTAAGCGTTGGACTGCTAACTGCAAGATTGGCAATTCAAACCCACCTGCCACTCCTTGGAAACCCTAGCAGTCGCTGTCAATCAGAAACGACTTGACCCCATTTAACAACAATCTAAGTACAAGGTGTGGCACTGTAAGGGATATTTTTGTTGTTGTTAAGAGTCATCAAGGCAGTTCTGACTCATAGAAACCTTTTATAGGGTTTTCGAGGTGCAGCTGGTGAGGTTGAAACATCATCAACCTTGTGGTTCAAACCGACCTTGTAGTCCAGCGTTTTACCGATAGTGCCACACCAGGACTAAAGCATATAATATTACTACTGCTCTTAGGAAAACTAATCTCACGGGTCTCTGATTCTTGCTCTGACTTCCAACATTTTCACAAATTGGGCCCCTAACTATAGTGATTATCCTTCTTAAGTTCAAACAAAATGGTATTTCAAAGTCCATTAGGAAAAATGATGGATCTGCCTCTAAAAGTCACTTTAGCTGGAAATTTCTGTCATATTGCCCCAGAAAAACAGGTAAACCCCATTTCTCAATCAAAATGGTGGTATTATTGTTGTTAAGTGCCACCAGGCTGGTTCCGACTCATAGAGCAGCTGGTGGCTTTGAACCACCAACCTTGTGGTTAGCAGTCCAGTCCTTATCCTAAGGTGCCACACCAGGAGTCCTCTCAATCAGAATGTTGTTGTTGTTAAGTGCTGTCAAGTCACTTCTGACTCATAGCGACCCCGTATATGATTTCCAAGGAGGGGGTATATATAGTAATAACATATATATAGTAGTAACATATGTAATACCTGGACTCTTGGTGTGGCACTATAGAATCAGCACTGCACTGCAAACTACAAGGTTGACAGTTCAAATCCACCAGCTGCTCCTCAGAATCCCTACACAGGGTCGCTGAGAGTCAAAACCAACTCAACAGCAGCTAATAACAACAAATATAATATTGTGGTATCCTGGTTGGCACTAATAGGATAAGCATTGGACTACTAACCACAAGGTCTTTGGGTCAAACCCACTAGCCACTCTTCAGAAACCCTATGTTGTTGTTGTTAAGCGCCGTCAAATTGGTTCCAACCCATAGTGACCATGTATAGAGTTTCCAAGGAGCAACTGGTGAGTTTGAACCACCGACCTGGAGGTTCAAACTGACTTTGCAATCCAGTGCCTTATCCCACAGTGCCACACCAGGACTCTATATAGAGTTGCTATGAGGCAGAACTGAATCAATGGCACTTACCAACAACATAATAATATATAATAATGACTGAGTCTATTTTCTAGGAGAGATCCCAGCTGGTTAGAACACCTGTAACAATTGAGAAAGACCCACGCACCATTGGAGCTAGAGTGTCCCTTTAGCCCAGGAGCCAGTGATGAAAGCTGAGAACTCTTCCCAATGTATTTTACATTGCTGACTTCCTCTTCCTACACTCTTTCCATCAAACTTGTTAATTTCCTCTTCAAATACACACTACCATTTCAACACAATCCTTCCTCCTAAATTATCACAGGCAAAATTTAACTTTCATAGATTATAATTTCGATGAAAATCTTTTGCCTACGAGTGTTTATTGAAATAAGCATGTGGTATTTTGTCTTCCATTTCTATTTGTAGAATTGATTTATTTGTCATTCAAATATTGCTATTGTTGTTAGGTGCCATCGAATCAGTGACAACTCATAGCGACCCTATGCATAAGAGCACGAAATACTGTCCAGTCCTGAGCCATCCTCACAATCGGTATTATGTTTGGGCCCACTGCTGCTGCCACCATGTCAGTCCATTTCCTTGGGGATCTTCATCTTTTTCACTGACCCTCTACTTTACCAAGCATGATGTCCTTCTCCAGGGACTGGTCCTTTCTTACAACAAGCCCGAAGAATTAGAGATGAAGTCTGGCCATCCTGACTTCTAAAGAGCATTCTGGGTGTACTTCTTCCAACACGGATTGATTTGTTCTCTGGCAGTCCATGGTACTTTTAATATTCTCCTCCAACACCATAATACAAATGCATTGATTCTTCTACGTTCTTATTTCATTCACTGTCCAACTTTCCCATGCATGGGCAACGGAAAACACCATGACTTGGGTCAGGCTCACCTTAGTCCTTACACTGATCTATCTGCTCTTGAACACTTTAAAGAGGTCTTTTGCAGCACGTTTGCCTATTGCAAATACTACGTTGTTAAGAGTCATTGAGTCAGTTCCAACTCATAGCTACCCTGTATAGGGTTTCCCAGGAGCAGCCGGTGAGTTTGAACCACTGACCTTGAGGTTCAGACTCACCTTGCAGTCCAGCATATTCCTGCAGCGCCACACCAGGACTCTTGTACCTAGCATATTTGCACCTCAATATATTGTTGTTGATGTTGTTAAGTGTCTGTGGAGTCTGTCCCAACCCATACTGACCCTGTAGAGGGTTTCCAAGGAGTGGCTGGCACGTTCAAACTGACCTACAGGACCACACCAGGACTTACTGTATTAGTACCTAGCATATTTGCCACTCAATGTAAAGACAACAAAATCCTCACCACTGGATCAATCGTGATAAATGGAGAAAAGACTGAAGTTGTCAAAGACTTCATTTTGCTTGGATCTACAATCAACATTCATGAACACAGCAGTCAAGTGTGGCACTGTAGGATCAGCACTGGACTTCAAACCATAAGGTCAGCAGTTTAAACCCACCAGCTGCTCCTCAGAAACCCTAGACAGGGTCACGATGAGTTAGAACCAACCCAATGGCACTTAACAACTACAAGTTGAACTGTAATGAACAAGACCAGTGTGGTCATTCTTCTCATGAAGTTTACAGTCTAACAGGTGAGACTGATGTTTACCAAGTAAGCAAACAAATATATAATTACAAACTATAGATTCCATTAGGAAAAACAAAAACAAAAACAGGATGCTGTGGAGGAGGGGAAAATAGCTCCTGTGAACTGGGGTGAAATTTAGAGGTGATATAGGATCAGCACTGGACTGCTCACCTCAAAGTTGGTGGCTCAAACCCACTAGATGCTCCTTGGAAATTCTATGCAGTGAGGCTATGAGTCAAAACCCTTGACAGCACGTAACAACAACAAAAACAAAGAAGGAAAAGAGAACCCACAATGTAATTGGTGAAAACTTTTCTGATAGAGGAGGCAGCAATGACATCTCAAAATGAGAATGGGCTTGGTGCATTGTGAGGAATTGGATGAAGAAGAAGAACAAAGAAAGGAGAAGTGATGAGGTTAGCAGGGGCCAGAACACATAGGCTTTTGTAGGCTGTGTTAACAACTTTGTATTTTAAAGAGCAGTGGGAATCCTATGAAAGTTTTAAGTAGGAAAATGACATCATCTAGTTTGTACTGCAGAGAAATCGTTGTGGATGTTGTAGAGAGTCTTATTGGAGGTGAGCAAGAGTAGAAAAAAAGAGAATACTGCATTATTAGCAGTCCTAGTGAGAAAAGACAGCTTGAGGCGCTCATCCCTTGGTAGGGTAGCGAACGTAGTTGACCTGGGCTCTGAGCTGAGGAGAAAAGATGTGGTTCACATTATCCTACACTAGCTTCTCTTTGCTAAGCTGCAAAATTCATCTTTCTAATTTACCTTTAACAATGTTCCAGTAGTTTATGAAAGAAGCTCACAGTGTGGCCTTTTTCTAAGTGTGATTGTCTTGCGTAGTCAGTCCACACTGGTTGAGTGGCCTCAGGCCCTATGCTTTTCCAGGGTCTTCCATGTATCTTGCACTAAGGTAGTAAAAAGTGAAGGTGACGTTGACAGAGTCCAGCTATATTTGAAGAAAAGACCAGTAAGACTTGCATGTGAGTTGGATTTGTGGTTGAGGAAGAGGAAGGAATCAAGGACTCCCAGTATAGTTGTGCTACTCACCAAGATGAGGAAATAAGAGGGAGAGTGCAAAATAGGCTTGGGGTACAGAGGTTTCCATTCTGGACTTGTTAAATAGAAGGTGCCAATGATCTAGCCAAGCTGAGAGTCAAGTAGGCAGGTGTATAGACTAGCATACAGCTCAGCTGTATTCACTGGGCTGAAGTATTCATTTGAGAGTACTGTTAATATATAACACCTAGGAGAGACTATTGAGGAAGAAGAAGACACTCTATGGAATGCCAAATTTAGAGGTCAGGTAAAAGAGAAATCTGCAAGGTGAAGTGAGGAGTTGTCTGATAGGCTAAAAAGCAGGAGAACAGTGTGTTATGGAAGCCAAGGGTCCATTTTGTTTTGTTTCTGCTGTTTGGAATGTGGTAAAAATAAAGTATTACATTAGAGGTGTCTGAATTTGATAACATGAAAAACATTGATCAGAGCAGCTTCACTGGGGTGGGGTAGGGTGGAAAATAAGCAAGTTTGGACTGAAAGGCATTCTGTAAGGCTTGTTCATAAGTCAACCTTTCTAGTTTTAGCCCTTGGACCTGAGGGAATTATTGACCCAAAGAGACTGCAGAAATCCTAGCAGGACCACTTGGCTGATTTTATCTTTATGGACTATGTCTGCACTATTTCTAATTCTACTTGTCCTTAGGCACTCTCAGACAGGATGGCTGCTGTATAGCACATCTTCCTCAACAGCCACTTCATGTGCCCAGGTTCAAAAAGAAAAACAAAATAAAACAAAACAATGCCTGAAGGGATCAGAAGTAAATTTGGGTAATTGTCCTGGTTACTGCAGGTCAAGATTTCATAAATACTTGAGTTTAAAATGTTGTAGAAGGGTTCTTCCTGTCTGCCACAATTGGTGATTCAAGGCGTCACCTTGATGAGGCATGTGATAGGACAAGGTGGAGAAGAGGACTGCCCAGTAAACATGTACTTGGTGCTTTACGGGACTTTGCAGGTTCCTGTCTCACTCATACTGCATGTCTGCTATTGAACTGGACAATTCCTATCCCAAAAAGGGAAAAATCTCAAACCACACATGAAATGTTTATCTTTTACTCATTTTACTTTTTGATCTTGTTAATTTTAATTTCTAATTAATATCCTTAACCAGCTGGGGTTAGAACATCTTTGCTTTCAGTTTCCACTGTTAAGTATTTCATGATCTATAGACAAACTCTTGAGAAATCTTTGTATAAGAAGTATCCTTTTGTCCTTGTGAATAATTTCACCTTCCAAGTTATCATTGTAAGTAACATGTACAGAAACAAATGTGTCCAATGATGAGATCCACACAGCATTTCCATTTCACATGCTTTGATCCTCTTTGCAAGATGACAAGTTAGGACAAGTATCTCAGCAAGTAAAAATTACAAAGAAACCCCCCAATTTTTTTCCTGGCCAGCCCATTTTACAATTTTGGTCAAGTTACTTAACTTCTCTCTGCTTCAAATCCTCCTTCAGGAAATGATGTGAATACCAACCTTTTCCCTGCATCTAAGAAGTAATTTGAGTCCAGCTAATTGACTCTACCATGTGTAGTGTAATGGTGTAGAAACAAGCTATTCGAAGTGAAATATCATCACCATGGTCCAACTCAGGAATTACCACTACACAAACTACCCTCTAGTTAGAAGTGGTTTTTTGAAGACCACATTGAACTATTTCCAGCAGTACAATATCTTCCTGTATTTATTTGTGTAGTTCTTCTAGTCTATCATTTTGTTAGGTGAATTTTAAAACTTTAACCCAGCCAACATATTCCTGTAGAACATATTCCAGTTTTCATGGAAGACATTCGTATTTGAGGATTTCAGAATATTTCTTAGAATATCTGCAAGAGTAGTTGACTTAGAGCAAAACCATAGATGGGAATCACAGCATGTGTGAATGAATGATTTACTGTACTTATTTAAAAACCTTCCTGTAAGTATGCTAGTGAATGTGGCTTCCAGGGGAACCCAGCCCATAAACAGGCAGTCACTAGAACACCTAAGAAAAATCTGGCTCAATAGCATGCAAACCATCAGCATAACCCTCCCGTTGGAAGGGGCTTTTCCCTTAGAAGGTGATTTCCCACATCTCACCTCTATGAGGTAGACATTTTATTCTCATCTTATAAAGGGGGAAATTGAGGCCCAGAGAAATCAAGTCCAAGATCACATGGCTGATACATGCTGGAGTCAGGATTCCAGTCCAGGACTTTGGAAACCTTTTCTAGGATTTTTTCACTCACTCTGAAAATAATAGACATCAGTCTACAGGGGGAAGAAAAAGAGCATCGTGCCTTAAATACTCCATTCAAATTTTACATCAAATAGGTACTTTTTATAACTGTGGTTTGATATGCTAAAGGTGACCAGCATCTGCCCTGTTTCTCCTTTTATCGCTTTATAAATCATTATCAAAGGTACAATATAAGAAAAATGCTCAACTTTAAAACAAAGGAAGTCCTTGGCATTCATGAATTGAACATACACAAGGACCCCTGGGGGTCTCTGACAATGTTAGAGACAAGAATCTGAATCACATACAATGAGGCTGGTGTGGGATGGAATCTCTCTGCTAGTTAGTAAACCTCGCCTTCAAATATCAGTATGACTTTCGTATTCCCTACTCATATACCAATTATGGAGAGAAAAATTGCACCCTAGAATGGTATTCCATAACCTGGGGATTCCCAGAAGTCTTGAAACATATTCCTCAGAAGTATCAAGGGTCCACTGTACTGAATGTTCTTGTTTTAATTTTGCCATTGTTATTGTTAAATCCTGTTGAGTTGGTTCCGACTCATAGCAACCCTGTATAAGGTTTCCACAGAGCAGTTAGTGGGTTTCAACTGCCGACCTTGTGGTTCGCAGCCCAGTGTAGATCCTACAGCACCGCGGTCAGAAATTTAGGGGTAATCTCAGTGCTCAGAACTAGTAATTAGTTCATCTCAGATTCCTAACACATCTGCCTTCCTGCTTGGCTTCTGATCAATGGATGCTTTAAAAAAAAAAAAAATCATTTCTTATTTTTATCATTGTATTATATGTGTTTTGATGTAAATTCCCTAGAATCCTTTTTGGAAGTATACAGAGTTTAAATCCTAAATATATGTTGAAACTAAGCTTCCTGGAAAGAATCAATTACCTGAGTTCCGGGGCCTTGCACAATGTTTAGAAATACTAATAAGAATTAAGGACACAGTGATCGTTTTTAGATGAATTTATCCAATTTCTGAGATTACCTGACGATAGCGAAGAATACCTTGAGTGACATCTAATGGTTGAGAAAGTCACTTTTCCAACTTCGAGATACCAAGGCCAGTGTTTCCCAAAGCTCGGTTCTATTCTTTAGATTCAGCTGGCTGCCTGTTTAAAATTCAGGGAAAAAATCCTGGCCCCCGTTCCATTGGAATCGCTGGGCCAAATCTCCTGGGCATCTGTATTTTCCACAACCAGCCCAGGTGATTACGGTAAATACTCGAGCTTGAGAAGCACGGTTCTCAACACTCCCACGAAGTTAGAAGGGGTCGGGAATGTGCGATTAGGCTAGGATTGGGCAATCTCCTTCCAGTTCTATCCACCTGGAGAGAAGGGCAGACCGATCCAGGGGCACTGCCCCCTTGGCAGTGAGGGTGGAGGGTGGCAGTGGCTTGGGACCCTTGAAAGTAGTCGCCCCCTGGCGGCCTGGCCTGGGTAGAGCGAGGTCGCGGGAGTGCGGGAACCGCGCGGCGCCGCTCTTAACTGCTGTCTCTGTGTCCACAGACGAATCCACCTCCTGGAGTTCTCCCGCTGCCGCCTCCCCAGGTCTGCCGGAAGTAGGCGTCTCGCTCGAGGACGTCCTCTCTCCATTCTCTCCATCACATCCAGTCCCACCCTCCGACCCTTCCCACCAGATAAGCCCAGACCCAACTTGGGATATCAAAAGGGAACACGACGTTAGGAAACCAAAGGAGCTTTCAGCCGGCGGCCAGAAGAAGCAGCGCCTCGGGGAGCAGAGCGAGCGCTCGGCGAGCCCGCAGAGGGTCGCGCGGCCGAGGCTCGAGGAGGCGCCCTGCGGCCAGGGGCGGCCCGAGGCCGGCAGGCCA
>NW_006408528.1:33365040-33381582 GCF_000296735.1 Chrysochloris asiatica
CACTGCGCGCAAGGCCGCCGTTGCGCCCGGGCCTTGGAAAGTGCCGGGCTCCGACAAGCTGCCTGGCGCCCTCAAACCCGGCGCCTCGGCCGCCAGCAGATGAGCCGCGCGGCCCGCGCCGACCAGCCTCGACGCAGGCCGCTCATCTTAGGTTCCGTCTCATGGCGTTTTAATTTATTTTCACTGTCACACGCATAGATCCACGAGACACCAAGGCCTGGAGCATCGACCTGAAGTCCCACGTGTCCAATGAGCATGGGTTGCACAGCATCCACGCACAGACCTAAACTGATCCTAAAGCCCCCAGTTCCATTTGGGGGGCTTTGGCAGCTATGGAAGAACCAAAATAACGTGAAGAACATCAGAGAGACAGTGCAGTGTAGCTTTAGTAAAAAACGAAAAAAGAAAAAAAAAAAAAAATCCCCCCACTGCATGAAGGATTTGGATGTTATCCAAACTTTATATCAAGAAACTGAACAAGTTAAGAGCAATCACAAACTGGAAATATCGCCTTAAAAATCAAACTGCACGGAGCAAGCTGAAACTGAGACAAGATTATATCTTTTAATTGGTCTAAAGCATTGTAAATAAATTGTTCTTGACATATCTAGACAGGGGTTAAAGGGTTTCTTTGAAACATTCAGAACTGTTCTCCCATGACATGTTTCCATGGCTCACCTTGGCATCCATCACTGGTATTTAGTACCGTTCCTGCATACTGCAGGAGTTAGAAGTCTAGTGAATTCATTGGTGCGATGCCATTTTTACTGCCATTTCTGTGATCAAGTCATATTTCTGTACATTTTCAGTGATAGGAAAAGAAAGGTTTTTTTAAACTGTATCCGAGGGAACAGTTTGCTGTAAGTCAGAATTTTGCAATTTAGCTCATAGATCTTAATTGGTTTTCAACTAAAAGGAGCAATTTTATAATTGAAGGACCACAATTGTTAAATCAACATTGGCCACGTTGCAATTCCTTTATGAAAAGGCTTTCCTATTTCAAAGACTACTAGAGAGAAATAGCTTCTTTGTCAGCAATGTTATGTTTCACTTCTTTTATTGTCTTTTTAAATCTGTTTTCTTATTCATATTCATTTTGACAGAGCAGAGGCAAAGTATATCTCCTATATTTCTCAGATTATTATGACTCCCTAATATTAAAAATTGATAACCAATTTATTTTCATAAAAGAACATGTCTTATTAGCATTCCTTATCTCTCTTTCCTTATTCTTTTTCCTTCTGTTTCCATGTGGTTGGCTTTTGTCTTGTACTCTTTGCCAATTTTTTTTTTTTTTAATTTCTTAGCGACCTCTAGATATTTTCTGTTTCTCTTCATGGATCAGTGGTTGATCCCCAAGTAAAATTGTAAGGCCCAACTTTCTTCCCTGCTACTTTAGTATTTCTTTTTAAATGTTACCCTCAATTAATTATCCATTGGTACTTCTTTGTAGCTACACATATTAAAAGGCACAATGTTTCTGAAGGGAATTTTTCATTAATCTGCCCTGGATGAATGAGGCTTCATTTCAGAATTTCAATAACATCCTTCCATAGTCTACCCCTCACAGGAGCTTGAATGCAAATAAGTCTCACCTCCCTGCACTTGAAGTCAAAGGAGATCAAGTCCATCAAGTAAGGTCACACCTAAATCCTCAACTGACTCTTTACCTCTCTCTATAATTACAGCATTCTGTACTAGTTTCCATCAGGCGCAGGAGTCGTTTAGTTGTTTGACAAGATGAGAATATGCTAGAAAGCTTCAAGTGAAGGGTCTTGCAGCTTGTAAAACCAATTTCCAAAAATGAAACTCATTCATCATAAACAAAAGCACAACACATGTAGCAGTTTATAATATTTTTGGTTTAATCTCAATTAGTCTTTCTCCCCTGAACTAGAAATCCAGTATAGTTTGCCATTAATTTATTGAATCTGGTTTGGACAATGCTTCTGTAGTGTAGCTACGCGTCCCGGTACTGTATCCTCTGACCTTTATTTTCCATGTATTACAAAAGGAAAAAAAACATTTTTTTGAGATTACGCTTGCATAAACTCTAATTTGCACAGTTCACAGCTATTACTTGTGCAGAACAGTCATGCGCCGCGTAACATCCCTTCAGGCAGTGTCCTGTCCTGCTCCATACTGTCCCATGGCCCCAACTCCCAACGCTGTAAAGCCTATTATATGAAACACCCACGGAACATACAATGGTTCACAGGAACAAGCAGGCGCTATTTTTCAGCACACAAAATATTATTATTATTGTAACATTACGTTAAAGATGTTTTCGTGTATCTGGAAGTATTTCTTTAATTTTTTACGCATAGAAAGGTACACTACATACTATGTACTAAGACAGACATTTGACTAAGTGAAGTTAGATAAGAACCAACCATATCTAATTATTCAAATTTAAATACAAATTCAATTTAAAGACAGACCAGAAATGGAATTTCTTTGTAATCTGGGGACCGCCTGTATATAATATGGTATTTGCACAACATCCCAGTCACATAGAGTCCTACTTCACAGAACATATTATGGATGTTAAGCAACACATGACTGTCATGGCTTTATGCGGCTGTAATCCATAACCTGTGAAGATAGCACATCATCTAAATCCCATTCCAGATAATATTTCTGTGTAGTGTTAGCTGTGAATTTACCCTGTACAGCTGTATCTCTATAAATATAATTCCATGTATTAATAGTCACAGAAAGACTGTAAGTGAGCAACTATTTTTATGAAACGCACCACTATGGATAAATTAACTTTTACAGAAATCTTGTTTACTGTATGATATTCTAAAACACTGTCAAATAAAATATATATCCAAAAATCTTTTCTTTTTCCAACTATCTAGGCTGTGTGTTAATTTCAAGTTGATCATTACTGGGGATTCATTTAATCTTTAAAAACAGCAGTTCTCACAGAATTTTAAAGTATAAGTTTAACTACAGACAAGCCTTCTTTGGAACTTGAATCTAAATGAAGTGGCATCGTATGTGAAACATTGTTGACTTTTCCGGCCAAAGTCCACTGACTTTTCTCATAGACAGACTCCTTAGGATTTACTGTCTGTTTACTACATAACTTAAGAACGAGCAGCATCTATCTGTTGCTTGCTAGTTTGATTGTTACTATCTTTTATTTAAGAAAGAATTTAAGGTAACAGTCAATAATAAATTCCACCACATAGTTTCCTTTGAATCCTTACTTTTTTTTTTTTTCATGCAAAATTCTAAAGAGTTTATGCAGAAGGCAACCTTTAGTTAGCAACAGTATATATTGTTGTTAAGTGCCATCGAGTCAGGTCCAACTCACAGTGAGCCTTTATAGGGTTCCTGAGGAGTGACTGGTAAATTTGAACCACCAACCTTGCAGATCAAACCAACTTTGTAGTCCAGTCATGTCCTACAGGACCACATCAGGACTCCTAGGGTCAGAAAGCACCCACGGGCCTCGAACCCCAGATAGGAATAGGCAAATAACTTGTGCATGCTGCATGAGTTACTCCGTTTCAGCAAAGGAACCGCTAAAGCTGAGGCTCACCCTGGTTGGCCAGTTTATAGGTACAAAATAAATGGATAAGTACACATTTTGGGATGTGCTAACTGGCACTTAGGAGAGTTACACATGGTAATAGGGTGATGACAACCCTGCCATGGAAATCCCAGAGTTTATAATCCAAAGAAACACTTCACAACCCTAGTCCTGTCATGGTTCTTCCAATTGATGGCAATAAACCAGTTGTCACCAAGTTGACTCTAATCAACTGCAACCTCATGTGTGTCAGACTAGAACAGTGCTCCATGAGGTTCTCAATGGCTGATTTTTCAAAAGATCGCCAGCCCTTTCTCCCAAAGTACCCATGGGTGAAATCAAACTATCACCTTTCAGTTAGCAACCAAACACTGAAATGCCCAAACTACCAATCTTTTACTTCAGTGAAATAATAAAAAAAATCAAATGTAGCATCTATCACTTTTATAAAAGAGAAAAAGATGACAGGGAGTATGAAATCAAGCACAAATGTTCTGATATTTACAACAAATCTATGTAGTTCTTTGATGAAAAACCTGAGGAGGGCCCACTGCAGGCTGAGAAAGCAAAAGACCTACTCAAATAATATAATTAACAATATGGGTGTAAATATCAATAATATACAACTAAATACCATTTTAAAAGAAAAAATTAAGTTGTTAGGACATTAAAAAAAAAATTTTTTTTAAAATAGAGACAGACAGGCAGACCGAAGGGGTTAGTCCAGCCAGAGGCAGGGCAGGACTAGGCACCTGACCTGGACAAGAGCCTTATCATGATTTCATAGGTCTCCACAGTCAGAAAAATACGAAAAACAGCAAGGAACCAAGTGGGGACTGGGGCCAATGGACAAACACAGCTCTCCTCCAAACATTTGTTAAATCCAGTGTGGACAGGAATTCTAGTTTCACAAAATAAAGCTGGGGGGGGGGGGACAAAAATAAAAGCTCTTTATTTGAAATTTTATGGTTTTAAAACTTTGGTAAGTAATTTTCCTTTTTAAGAAACACTGTTGGGGGTGGAGGGGAGGGTGGTACTACCACATCAAGCCTTCTAAGAGCCAAATCTGGCCCAGAGCCCACCGATCTGCAGCCTCCATCTTGGAACATAGCCAGGCTTTCAGCAGAGACCCTTTTGCTTTCAGCAGGGTCTAATTCACCTTCCAAGCAGTGCATGACAGAGTCCCCGGAGATAGATACATGTGGCTATTGAAGTACATATGTGCTTCAAATGTTTATTCTAAGCATGCGGCACTCAGCCAAAAACCTGGTTCTCAACTGTTCAAAACTTTCCATTCTCCTTCCTAGTGAGTTTCCCCAAAACATGAGTAGCTTTAGGGCTCTCCAAAGTTGGATCTGCCCTTACCTTCTTCATACTACCGTTTTTCAGATCAACCTCACAGAAATCAAATAACCCAATTACTGAAGGAATCTAACAGAGGTTTCTTTTTCAGCCAACCATAGTGCCAGACATATGCTTGTAAAATCATAAGAGTGTTTTCACATTTAAAACGGCCAGGATACTGTGTCTAATGATAAGTTCTGCCTTGTGTCTTAATCAGCTAGGGCATCAATTCAGTGTCTAGAGATTATGATTATTGGTGGTAATAATAGCTTTATTGGTAAACATTTGTGTATAAATGATACAGCAACCTCTAGAATTAAACCAAACTCTTGCTGGGCATTTGGTACCGTATCAACCAGGCAATTTAGTGATCAGGGATTTCATAAAAGCATGTCTTTCCCACCATCCTGGGGAAGGGCAACTGGCAACCACAATAAGACCCTTGTCATGTTTAAGGG
Source organism: Chrysochloris asiatica (assembly GCF_000296735.1). NCBI lineage: Eukaryota > Metazoa > Chordata > Mammalia > Afrosoricida > Chrysochloridae > Chrysochloris > Chrysochloris asiatica. Next base: position 33,370,387 of record NW_006408528.1, read on the forward strand.
CTCCAGGAGTTTGATGGGATCTTTTCTTCTAAAGAAACTACCTTTTGGAGACAGATTTCACTTGGAGGAGCCTGGGAATCTGTGAAGTTCTGCTCATAGTTTCTAGAACAAACTCGCCTTTGACCCTCTTTCTAGTAGAGTAGGTCAATGTATTGACTATGTTCTAAAACCCTAACAAGGTATGGATGTTCTTGTGAAAGGAATTAAACTTCCTCTGTGATTTTGTTTCAAGTCAGCTGGCTTCACAGTGAAAAACACATATCCCTGGGGTAAAGAGGGACTGCCTAAAAGGAATCCTTTTCCAGAAATTCCACTTCCACTTTTACACATTGAAGTCTGGTCTGCCTCTTCTCTGTTTCTATCTACCACTTTCAAAGACCCTGCTTAAAGGTCAGCAGGTTGAACCTACCAGCTGCTCCAAAGGAGAAAGACGAGGCAGTCGACTTATGTAAAAGATTTGTTGCTGTTAAGTGCCATTGAGTCAGTTTCAACTCAATGTGACCCTATAATAGGGTTTCCAAGGAGCGACTGGTGAGTTTGAACTGCCGATCTTGTAGTTCAAACCTACCTCTGTGGTCCAATGCTTTATCCCACAGTGCTACACCAGAACTACAGCCTCGGAAACCCTACCCAGAGAACCGTCCTACTCCATCCTGTGGGGTCACTGTCTTAGTTATCTAGTGTTGTTATAACAGAAATATCTCAAGTGATGGTTTTAACAAACAGAAATTGATTCTCACACAGTTTAGGAGGCTGTTATCGTTAGGTGCTGTCATGTCAATTCCAATTCCTAGCAACCTTATGCAAAACCCTGTGCTCAACCGTCCAATCCTGCACCATCCTCCTAACTGTTGTTAGACTTGAACCCATTGCTGCTGCCACAGTGCCAATCCATCTTGTTGGGGGTCTCCCTGTTTTTCCCTGACCCTCCACTTTATCAAGCATGATGCCCTTGCTTCAGGGACTGGTCCCTTCTAATAGTATGTCCAAAGTATGAGAGATGAGCTCTCATCATTATGACTTCTAAGGAGCATTCTGACTGTACTTCTTTGACACAGATTTGTTTACTCTTCTGACAGTCCATGGTGGTTGTGGTCGTGTGCTAACCAGTCAGTTCTAACTCATCGTGTCCCTATATAGGGTTTCCAAGGCTGTAAATCTTTACAGGAGCAGAAGCCTCATCTTCCTCCCATGGAATAACTGGTAGTTTCGAACTGCTGACCTTGAGGTCAGCAGCCCAACTCATAACCACTACACTACCAGAGCTCCTTCATTAATATCCTAGAAGTGAGGAAATTACAATAATTTCATCAGCTCAGGGCTGATCACATCAGATCGTTTCACGGGGTTGATTGTATTACATTAGATCTCATCATGTTGGTGATAACTACATTTTAACTCATAAACCACTGAGAATCCTGGCATACCAAGTTAACACAAAACCTTAATTCTCACAGTGCACCGTTGTCAACTTGATACCTGTACATATCTCCTTAAACCATACATAATCTCTAAATATAGACAATTATATAGTCATACTTGCACCTCACAGAATGCACTAACACACGTACAACTGAAAACACACTAACCCCATTGTTGTTGTTGTTCTTAATTTAGTTCAGTAGAATTTTTAAAATAGTTATTGAGTACCAACTATACATATATAAGTCAAAAAGTATTGCTACAAAAATCGTAGAAATCTTTATTAAATAAAAATATCAAAATGTGAAGCAATTGTTTCTCAGCATATTCTCCATCTGAGTCTATACATCTCTGAAGATGCTGATTCCATCTCTCTAAGCCTTCCCCCAAAGAATTTTGAGCTATTCAATTTACACCACATCAAAACAGCAGTTTCGGTATCCTCAGGGGAGTCAAATCATGTTCATCTGAGATGTCCTTTGAGTTAGGGGGGAAAATGAAATCTGAAGGGATAAGACCAAGACTGTAGGTTGGATGGGTTAAGTAAGGTTTCCCAACAAATCCTCAAATCACAGCCCTTGCTACCTTCGAAGAATGAGCGGGTGCATTGTTGTGGTGGGAAAAAAATTCCTTAGCACAACTTTCTTGGCATTTTTTCACCAATGAAGTTTTCAGTTTCCTTAAAACATCTTCATAAGGGTTGGAAATGTAAAGGTAGACGTTTTGTAGCAAGGAGGGGAGTGATTAACTTTGCAGTCTAGGAGCGGAGGTCCCTGGGACCATCAAGGAAGAAAAGCGGAGAGCGGGACCCTACCAAGTGAAGCAGTGATGCCTGAGATGGAGGCAGAGAAGATGACGATGACATGGAGAGATAGAGCAGCTGGGGACTTTAGACACAGAGAGGGAGAGAGGCTATGTGCTGACGACTGGGGGTGGGGGTGGGGGGGTGGCAGGCTTGTAAGGTATATACCCTTTGGTTGGTTGATGATGCATAGAGGGAATTATAACCATGGCAATGAAACGATACAGGATAGGATGAATGTAAAACTAATGTTCTCCCATGTAAACTATCACATAATTCACAATAAAACATTAAAAAAAAAAAAAAGGTCTTCATAATAAGCTCCCATGACCATCCCTGTGTCCTTCTTATCCCTTTGGAATTCCAGAAAATAGTTGTCGTGATCTTCTGAGCTGACCTCTCTGTCATAAATTGAACTGGGCCAGCAGATCCCCCTTGGAAGATATTATAAGTACGCACATGTGTTTCAGACCTAAACCTTTTTATTAAGGCACCCTAATAAGACGGGAGTTCTGGTGTAGTGCTGTGGGTTAATGCACTGGACTGCGAGGTTGGCTTGAACTGCAAGGTCAGCTATTCAAGCTCATAAGCCACTTCTCAGAAACTCCATACAGGGTCTCTATGGGTCAGAATCAACTCAATGACCCTTAACAATTACATCAACAAATGAGATTAAGTGAGTTCTGGTGTGACACTGTAGGATAAGCATTGGCCTGCTAACCACAAGGTCAGTGGTTCAAATCCAACACTGCTCCTTGGAAACCTTAATCAGGGTCGCTAAGAGTCAGAACCAACTTGACAGCAATTAACAACAACAATGAGATTAAGACAAATGTATTACTGACAGAAGTTTTCTGTAGACAGCTGCTGATGGCAGAAACATGTTTAAATGTGTTTTGTTTGGAATAAACCTATGCATGTATGAACTAGTACTCTAGTAGCAATACCTTTTTCCCTGCCCTCAAATACAAAACATTACAGATAAATAGAACATAGTCTTGTTCTCAAGACACCTATAATCTACTTAGGTAACCTAGGTAACTCGTAAAAGACTGAATGTGGTCAGTGCCACAGTAGGGATACAGAATCGTGTAGGATGGTTGGAGTTACTTGTTTGACAACACCACCTAGGACTCCATTCAGATACGTTATTGTTGTTAAGTGCCATAGAGTCGATTCTGATTCATAGTGACCCTGTATAGGAGCAGCTGGTAGAATTGAACTGCCAACCTTGTGGTTTGCAGTCCAATGCTTATCCTACAGCACCACACCAGGAGTCCAACTCAGCAATAAAATACAAGTGAATCTCAAATGCATTATGACAAGTGGAAGAATCTAGACTCAATATCATTCCATTTGCACAACATTCTACTTTAAAATACTTCCATATTTGGACTGGGACTCCTGGTATGGTGCTGTAGAATCAGCACTGGACTGCAAGCCACAGGTCAGCAGTTCAAACCCACCAACTGCTCCTCAGAAACTCAATACAGGGTCCCCATGAGTTGGAATTGATCCAACAGCACTTACCAACAACATAACTGAATGGAGTTCTGAGTGGCATTGCCACATGCGTAGTAACTGTGGTTGATTCACAGTTACATGACATTCTAAAGATACAACTGTTGCTGTTTTGTGCCATCAGGTCGTTTCTGAGTCATGGCGACCCATAGGGCAAAGAACAACTACCTCACAGTGTTTCCCAGGTTATAATCTGTATGGCAGCTGATCACCAGGTCATTCCTTCCACAGAGTCGCTGCTGGGTTCAAACAGCCAACTTTTTGGTCAGTAGACGAGGACATAACCTTTGCACTGCCAGTATTCCTTTGGTTGTTGTTGTTAAGGACCGCCAAGTTGGTTCCAAATCATAGCGACCCTGTATAAGGTTTCCAAGTAGCAAGTGAGGGGTTTGAACTACCAATCTTTCAGTTAGCAGTCCAGTGCACCCTATAGCACCATATCAGGACTCCACATACATATAGCTAAAAGAACAATACAAGAGAACAGTGGTTGCCAGAGGCTGTGTGTATGGGGAGTGGGGGAGATATTACCCATAAGGGTAATTTGTTATGCAGAACTAGAAAGCTAGTATAACCCCTAATACTCCCAGTTACCTTCTTCTGTTTGTTGTTGTTGTTGTTTTGTCTTTAACATTTACTGTACTTTAAATTTTACCTTGCAAGTCTGTGCTTCCTCTAATTCCTCCAAATATAAACTCCACCAATATAGGGATATTTGTCTGAGTTCCCCACCTGTCTACTTTTATATTCTTAATACGTTGGACAGTCTCAATAAATGTTTGTTAAATGAATGAATGGACGCTAAATCCTATTGCCTGAGTAGAGGGATTCACTAAGCGCGCACATATGTCAAGTAAGACATAAAGGGGGAAAGACTTGTTTTGTCTGTTACGTTTTGATTATGGACATTTCCCAACACGAACAAAGTAGAGAAGACAGTTTATGCCCATGTCCCTTCACCTACAGTAACAAGGGTCAATATTTTGCTCTTCTTGCTTCAATTATTTATTTACTCCAAGAGACTTTTTTCTGGAGTATTTTAAAGCAAATACCAGAGTTCATGTTATCTCCCTCATAAACACTTCACTATATATGTCTTACAGAAAAATGACTTTTAAAACTCCATCCTAGCTAAATTAGAAATTATTTCTGCCTATCATATCATAACCTAGTACATGCCCAGCTTTTATTCAACTCAAACCAAGATTCAAACAAGATTCACATACTGACTTTGATGAATATGTCTCTTGTCTTTTTAATTTTATACCAATTTCTCCTGCCTCCTCCCCAACACAATTTTTTTGTTTGTTTTCCTGGAACAAGTGAAAACCCCTGCAGACTTTCCCATGCTGTGATTTGGCTATTGCTTCCTCATGGTGGTGGGGGGTGGGGGTGGGGGAATGTTAGCTTAGCAGAGTAGTACTCCATTACAGTGAAATAGTCTATGCAGGGGACATGTGATCTCCTAAGCCATCTCTAGCCAGGAAAGGAGTCACTCTAACTAGGGATTTTTCACAGTCCACTGGAAAGGGGAGTGAGGTGGGGGATAAGAGGAAGAGAGCCAAGAAGGGCAGGAAGAAGCAGCCTAGAAAAAGTTCACTTCCAACTTCATTGTGAGTTTCCCTTCTTCACGCTGGCTGGCACCGTGGCCCTCAACTAGAATGCTGCGGGTACAGGGGAGTAAGGTGGCAGGGACATTTTCTCCCTCTGGTTACAATGCTGAGCTTAAATATAAGAGAGGGATGGAGTACATGCTTCAAAGGAGACAAATACACTTCAAATCCCTTTTGAAGGGGCAGCATCTTTATCATCTACCATCCTTGGGATTCATTTCACATCCAAATAAATAGAAAACTACTTGCAAAGGCAAATTAGATCCAGATTTACCCGCAGGTGGCATTTCATGCCATAACTTAATGGTACTTCATCAACATCAGCTTTTTCTGGGCTCACTGATTAGTTCACGCTATGTGAGAAGTGCTTTGCCATAATTTTTCATTAGCTTCACAAGTTATGCCATTTGGATCCATGTAAGGTGGCTAATGTTTTTTAAAACTTTACAATCAGAAACTCAAGGGCCAGATGCTGGTGACTCAGGGACCATTCAGACATCTGAAATATGACCACGATTAAAGATTCCTTGAAACACTTATGTGGATATGATAGAGGCTTTGAACCTATGAATACTCATACAAACTTAGCCCCTTGGCATTGCTCTAACTCAGCTACAGGGAGAGGGGGTGGCTCTCAATTCAGTCACACTCATTGGAAAGCACTTCAGCTTTCACAGGAAAATGCCAGCCCTGCCTCCCAGCATCCTGCCTGTCAACTAAGGCAATTGATTCTGCCTCCCAGGAGCCATACTCACCAGGAAGAACAATCCAACCCCACAGCAATCCAAAGCCTTGACTGAGAGAAGGTGGTCCTCATGGAGACTTTCCCTAAGACCTATCCGTGGGTCTCATGCAGTTTTGCATTAATATTATTATAATTATTTTTATTAAATGGAATGGAATGGAATAAAACAGAATGGAAACTTTCTATTTTATAGAAAGTTATATGGTCTACGTTGTGAAACTTTTGTTTTGACTATGTGTGGAGGTATTTGTATATCCTGGGATATAATATACAGATTTTTTTATATGGGCCAAGTCAAAAAGACTTGAAGAAGGTTGCTCCAAGAATGCTGTAATTTGCTCCGGGAGTGAGCCAGACTGGTAAGCCTGCACCACATCATGTTGACACTTCCTTGGAACTATGCTAAGCAAAATACTCTTTGGCAAGAAGTTTTCAGCCTTCAGAAAAGGGACCCATTGGAAATAGTTGGTAACTCTAAAGAGGGTTTACTCTAAGGCCGTTGTAGACATTTACAAAAACACCTTGCCCTTTTTAGGCAATTCCACATGATAGAATTCTTCCTGGTGGTTGATTAGGAGAAACTCCACCATTTCTCACTGCTTAGGAGAAACTCCACCATTTCTCACTGCTTAGGAGAAACTCCAGCATTTTTCACAAGAACACTGAAAATTGGATACCTGTTCAAGTGTTTCTTTTCACAAGATCTACTAGAGACGACTTTGTGCACATATCTGCGCTCGGTGACTGAAAATTTTGTACTAATGTCACTCTCCTTGTTCTTTCTTTTTCTTTTTCATCTACTCATTTTGTTTCGTATATCCCTGTAATAAGCGGTGTGCTGAAAATAAGAATGTTTTACCAGAGGCTCTGAAAAACAAATACATATGTGTGTGTATGTGTATAATAAATCTTGGAGCCCTGGTGTGGTATTGCAGAATAAGCACTGGACTGCTAATCACAAGGTCAGCAACTGGAACCCACCAGCCACTCCTTGGCAACCCTACACAGGGTCACTATAAGTCAGAACCAACTCAAGATGGCACTCAACAACAACAACAATACAATAAATTGCTGGTTTAAACAATGCATACCCTACAACTGGCAAATAATAATAGAACCTATAATAATCTTTATTATAAATTCTACACGGACAATTAATAAATTAAGAGAGTCCTACCAGCTGTTCCTTGGAAACCCTATGCAGGGTCGCTATAGGTCAGGACTGACTTGATGGCACTTAATATAAGGAACAATATAGACATGCTATACTAAAACTGCAAAACACCAAAGACAAATAAATGATCCCAAAAACAGCCAGAGAAGAAAGACAGCTCATTTACAAGTAATAACAATGCGATCAATAGCCACCTTCCTTACAGCTTCAAAGGCCAAAAAGAATGGGGACATATCTCCTGAGAAAAATAGCTGTCACCACAGACTTCAGTACCCAGAAAACTATCTTTCAAGAAGAGAAGTGAAATAAACAAACTGAGAGCATTTACCACCACCAGTCCCTGCAGTAAAGGAAGGACAGACTTTACCTGAGAAGAAAAGGCAGGGTTGAGAGGAAAGGACTGTGAGTAAAGACGTTGATAAACATGGAGTAAGCATAAAAAAACACTAACTGTATAAAACTACAAATCTTAACTTTTAAGGTTAAAAATACATTGAAAACATTCTTAACAGTAACGTGGAAATAAGAAGAGGGGGACCTGACTTAAAGTGGTCTGATACCGTGTATTGACAGGAAAGATATTCAAATATTAACATTCTACTTTGAGGCTGTGTGCTGGCAGCCAGGAGGCAGGCTTGCAGAATGTGCCCTTTGGTTGTTTAAATGATTATATATTCCTGAGTGTTTTTTGTGTACATCCCCAAATAAAATTTTAAAAAAGCAAACAGAGGGAATAGAAGCAAAAACATAAAAGAGTAAATATAATCAGGCTCTCCCTAAAAACATCTTATACACATATCCCAACTGTCTTTATTTTTTTTTAATATATATTTTGACTTTCAGGTTGGGATGTCAATAATTGCTTGGTTCTGCCTGGAGTCTGGCACCTGTGTGTGTCAGAACAGAACTGTCTTCACAGGACTCGAACCTTCACCCTGACTGTTAGCAGCCAAGTTCTAATAAGTAATGACCATATGGTCATTATTCAGACACCAGGATAGTTACTACACCCTCCTTGAGATGTTGATTGGGCATCATAACCATTTTGTGATTTAGCGTGAATGTTAGAATTATAGGACCCTTTGCATGTAGTACATAATTAACCTATCAAGAAAGAGTATAAAAAGTGCTTGTAAGTCAGTAAATACCAAACCCACCTCTTTGTCTTGAGTACTCAAATAGTTGACTTCCTAATAATAATGAAGGATTTTCTCTTTAAAAAAAAAAAAAAAAGATTTTTCTTTACATTGAGGTGTAATCCATACTGAAGATTATCTTTGATCTTCATCAGTAAGTATTTTAAGTCCTCTTCATTTTCAGCAAACAAGGTTTTATCACCTGCATACCACAGGTTGTTGATGAGTCATCCTCCAATCCTGATGCCACATTCTTTTTCATATAATCCATCTTCTTGGATTACTTGCTCAGCATACAGGTTGAGTAAGTATGGGGAAAGAATACTGGCACAAACCTTGCCTGATGCTAAACTATTCAGTTTCCTCTTGCTTCGTTCGAACTGACTATTGGTCTATCATGAGCACAATTAATGTTATCCATAGCATGTCAAACCATAGGAGTCCTGGTGTGACACTGTGGGTTAACACACTGGGCTGCAAAGTCACTTTGAATCGCAAGGTTGGCGGTTCAAGCTCACCAGCCGTTCCTTGGAAACCCTTCACAGAGTTGATATGAGTCGGAAAGCCTGTGTTGAGGGCTTAGCTCGAAGCTTCATTTCTGTTTTTCCCTCACTTCCCCTTATCAGTGACCAACATGGTCACCAATCAGAGCACATGTTTGATCGCGTATTCCCATTCATTCTTAGTCTCAAAAGGGGGTTTGCCCTGAGGGGACCCGACCACTTGCCTTGATGTCTCCTGGGCGAGCAACTTGCTTGTTCTTTTAGTAATCAGTTGGACTGCCATTATTGTTTTGTATTTTTCCTGTCGGTCTTTTTTTCAAGAAGTATCTTCTGTTCTTCCAGTCACTCCAGGCTGGTCTGCTTGTCCTTTCAAGTGGAAATTTCCCACCACAGATTCTGGATAGGGTTCAGGATTCCAACTATGGTCTTATGCAATGTAGAGGCTCCACAGGAAGCCTCCTTCACTGGGCACATTATAGCCCCATTTTAGGTATTCAAATCAGTTATAGGAGTTCTGGTAGCATAGGGGTTATGAATCGGGCTGCTAACCTCAAGGTCGGCAGTTCGAAACTACCAGATGTTCCGCGGGAGAAAGATGAGGCTTTCTGCTCCCGTAAAGATGTACAGCCTTGGAAACCCTGTGCAGGGTCGCTATGAGTCGGAACCGACTCCACGGTACTTAACAACAACAACAACAATCAATTAGAGGCAGAAGACGGACTTACAAGCTTTCTATGGTGGTATTTCTGGCTATTCCTTTCTCTCTAATGTCTGTTTATAGTTAAGGTTCCCGCAGCACAATAATGATGAAGTGGCCAGAATTCAAATCCCTGCTCCAACCCTTTGGACTGTGTAAACTCAGGACCTCAGCTTTCTTTGTTTTCCCTGCATTTGCTTTCCTCATCTGTGTCGTGAGAAGCCTGACCAGATCATCGGCAAGGTCCTTTATAGCTCGAATATCTGTTAACTATGTTCTTCATTAAATATGCATCAGATACTTTCAGTTGGAAGCTTTTATTTTCTTATATTAAACTCGCTCTGTGGGCACAACCCTGACAACTTGCTGGTTATGTAACATTTTCATTTGCTCACAAAACAAAATAGCAATATTTCATTGAATAGTCTTGTCGTTCAGGTTCTGCCTTTCTCAGTATCACTTTCTAAGACCTCAAGTAAGGAATTTAAAAAGAAAAAAGCCTCTTTCAACTCTCCTTTTCTTTGATGTTATCTCCTTTTCCTTTTCCTGTGGGTTCAGGTGTGTCAAAGATGCAGTGAAACTCAGGTGAAATTGTTCACTACCGATTAGTAAGTAAGCAATAATTAAACGTGTGCGTACCTTCTTTATTGGATTATCCATCCCTGCGAGACGTTAAGTTCTGCACTCCAGGGACCTAATGAACCTCTATCAGCCTGGATTTAGAAGCAAAGTCCTACTGACAGCACACCATTAAGAGTTTCAAATGACCTTTAAGTAGCTAAATTAAATGGTGTTGTCCACTGTGATCCTCCTTGATTTATGTGATGCTTTTGATGTGATTCATCACAAGGAATTGCTTCACTAACTGTCCTCATTAAACATTCAAGGTTTTCAAGGTTCTGGACCCAAGTCTCTGGTGTGTTTCTTTCTGTCCACTCCTTCCATTCAGACAGGTTTAGTGCCCTAGCGCTCCCAGTTACCCTCCTAACATATTACCTCGAAGGTTCAAATGCATCTACCTGTCCTCCCTGACCAGTCCTCTCTGCCTCTGCTGGTTCAGTCTGACCACTGTGTAGTCGTGACTGAACCACACATGCTCTGTGCCCAAAATCATGGTAGCTCCAGATATACTGCATTAGTGTGCCAACTGTATTATTTAATTCTTGTAATAGTTCCAAGCCCCCTTCTCCCACCCCATTTCCTCCCCTCCACCAAAAAGAGCAGTCTCTGCTAAGTCCATTTCAACTCATGGTGACACCATGTGTTGAGGGGTAGAGCTGCACTCCGTAAGATTGTCAATACTGTTACCTTTTGGAGGTAGATCACCAGGCCTTTCATCTGGTGTGTCTCTGGGTTGATTTGAACCTCTAACCTTTCAGCTGAAGCTTAACCATTTGTGCAAGAAGCCCAACAGGCCTGCTCTTCATCTAGTTGGCACCTGTAAGTCCTAATGAGTGATTTACAGCCCATGTTCATTCTGATTAATCTGTATTTCTGCAATGTTGTTATTATTAGGTGCCATTGAGTCACCCTGATTCAGAGCAACACTATACACAACAAAACGAAACACTGCCCAGCCCTGC
>NW_006408528.1:33382237-33383894 GCF_000296735.1 Chrysochloris asiatica
TAGTCTTTGATCTTCATCAGTAAGTATTTTAAGTCCTTTTTACTTCCAGAAAGCAAGGTTGCATCATCTGCATATCACAAGTTGTTAATGAATCTGTCTTCAATCCAGATGCCACATTCTTTTTCATATAATCCAGATTCTAGAACTCCTGTTGTGGCGCTGTAGGGATAAGCACTAGACTACTAAACATAAGGTTGGCAGTTCAAACCCACCAGCTGCTCCTCAGAAACCCTGTATAGGGATGCTATGAGTAAGAGCCAACTCCACGGCACTTAACAATAACAACAGATTGAATAGTATGGTAAAAGGATACAACCCTGGCACACAGTTTTCCTGATTTTAAACCATTTTAAACCATCTCCTTGTTCTGTTTGAACCTCTACATCTTGGTCTATGCACAGGTTCCTTATGAGCCTAATTATGTATTCTGGAATATCCATTCTTCACAATGTTATGCATAACTTGTCATGATCCACACAGTGGAAATCTTTTGCAAGGTCAATAAAGCACAGGTAAACATCTTTCTGGTATTTTCTACTTTTAGACAAGCTCCATCTGATGTCAGCAATTATATCCCTTGTTCCACATCCTCTTCTGAAATAAATTTGAATTTCTTACAGTTCCCTGTTGATGTACTGTTGAAGCCTTTTTAAATTGTCTTCAGTAAGATTTTACTTGCATGTGATATTAATGATATTGTTTGATAATTTCCACATTCCTCTGGTACCTCTTTGGAATGGGTACAAATATGGGTCTCTTCCAATTGGCTAACCAGGTAGCTGTCTTCCACATTTCTCGGTATAGCTGAGTGAGCATCTCCAGTGCTTTATCAGTTTGTTGAAAGCTTTCTATTTGTATTCCATCAATTCCTAAAATCTTGTTTTACACCAGTGCCTTTTGCAGCTTGGGCTTTATCCTTTAGCACCATCAGTTTTTGGTCATATTCTACTTCTTTTTTCTTTAAGTTTTTATTGTTAATTATATGGGTTTACATGGGAGAACATCAGTTTTACATTCATCCTATCGTATTTCATTTCGTTGCAAGGATTACAATCCCCTCCATGCATCATCAAATAACCTAACGGTACACGCTACAGGCCTGCCTCCCCCCACCACCACCACCACCTCGCCCCGGCCATCAGCACACAGCCCATTTCCCTCCCTGAGTCTAGTGTCCCCAGCCACTCCATCTGTCCATGTCATTGTCTCTGCCTCCATTTCTTGTGTCACTGCTTCTCTGGGTAGGGTCCTGCACTCTGCTCTTCTCACTTGATGGTCCCAGGGACCTCCACTCCTAGACTGCAAAATCAATCACTCCCCTCCTTTTGTTAAAAAAATATATCAAAAACATCTACCTTTACATTTCTAACCCTCACAGTCAGTCCTGATGGCAATTATTCATTATTGTACCACAAGAGTCTTATCCCCATCTCCTTTCATTAGCCCCATCGAGGTAGACTGGAAACCACTCAGTGAAGACTATACCTTCCCCCGCCCCGTCTGGGACTAGGCATCCTCTTGAAAGCTTGTCTCTCATACTCGGACATGTTGTCAGGATGGACCAGTCTCTGGAGAAGGATATCATGTTTGGTAAGGTGGAGGGTCAGAGAAAAAGAGGAAGACTCCCAACGAGATGGATTGGCCAAGTGGCAGCATC